>NC_087067.1:1155787-1330194 GCF_963678635.1 Symsagittifera roscoffensis
AAATTTGAATAGTAAATTATACAATCGGCAATAAATAAATGCAATTTGTCGTTTTTGTGCCATTATTTACTAAGATTAAAAAACCTAGGCAAATTTGGTCAAAACTGCAAAAATGATTTAAGGTGATCTAAAAAAATAGTATTTTGTTAGGACTATGCTCGGTACATTCTGTGATATTCGCACGGTAATCAGCTATGCTTGTTTTGTCTGTTTTTTTTATGTTTATTTTTGTTTGACACTGCATAAGTATTACTGATTGAGATCTGAAATGTTCGTCGTTATGGTTTCAATAGGTCATGTATACTCAACAAATGGATACATTAAAATCAAAACGTAGGGCGAACAAAACCAGCCGTTAACGAAATCCAGCTTATGATCTTATTTACAGAAATCCAAATTAACATTGGGAGGCTGTCTTTTTCAATTTTTAATTTTGTAGGCGTTTTTTTTTTTGTAACTCGACAATGTTTGATTGCTGAGGTCTTTCAAAGCGCTGTGAAGACCCAAAAAATGCAACGCCACGGTCAAAAGTTAAGAAAAAAGCCAAAAATTGCCGTATGCGTTGGCGCTGAAGTTCTGCCGACAGGATGGTTTTCGACTTTTTTTGGGATCTTCTTAACAATTACTGCCTTTCAGGGGCGGATCTATAATTTTCTCGAGGGGGCGGATTTTCAAAAAAATTGAAATTTTTGTTGGCTTTTTTTTAGGGGTCGACCAAAGTGAATCTCCCCAAAAGCAGAGGGTCGAGTCCCCGAGTAGAAGAACATTCCCGCCCTAAATTTGCCCATGACTAGATCTATTTTCTAAAGCAAGAAATAACTTTCAACAAATTTTTATGTAACTGTGAAATTAAAATATAACGCTGAGTTTTTTCCGATTATTCAATTGGAGAATGGTTTTTAATTACACGCAAAGTTTCATCTCAAACGACATTCTCTCACTAGACTTGCTACAAACGCAAACAAAAATAGCCATTTGCTGTTCCGACCGCGTTCATTAAATAACTAGAAAAAGAACATAATTTCGAACCGGTTTTTCTGGACGCTAAAGTTATTTTTGGATGTGTTCAAATCACCAATTAAAGAGTTTGTTTTATAGATATATCACTTGACCTATTCTGATTTTGTGGTATCTAGTTCTGCGTGAAAAGTGAAAAAATAGAGAAAATTAAAACACATCCGAAGAAAAGATTCAACACCCATTTCAGTGATCGGAATAAAAACCAATATTATAACCATGTCAAATATTGGAACCAGTTCTAAACTAGTAGACAGTTTGACACTTAAATTTGAAATAACAGTTAAATTAAACAATTTAGTACATCATCCTCTCCACCTAGCTCCACCAAATATAACAGCTCAATCATTACCTCCATCATTTATCACAACAAAAATTATCTATAAACACGATAGATCTAAAAAAAGACACTTTTATTGATTTCTTGTTAATTTTTAAATTATTAATTCTAAATAAAGAGCCAGCTAAATTGATAGAAATTGAAAAATTAAGCGGTTATACTAGTTAAATTTACTTTTTTCTTCAAAAAATTAATTGATGCAGATGTCAGCTTCATCATTTTTTTCCTAATTCAGTGATAAAAATTTCAATTTAGATTAGTTTTTAACAATTTTGGAATTAAAAAAACAACAATTACTTACGATTTGTTATGACATTAAACTTGAACCCATAAAAAATTTCTTTGAACCCTTTTTCACATTATTTCTGGAACATCAACGCAAGGAAGGTTGTCAATACTTTTATTCAAAAAGTTTCTGTTTTGTGCAACTGTCATTTGTAAACTTTTTGGCATCCTCTATATAAAATCGAATAGTAAATTATACAAACGCAACAAATAAATGCAATTTGTCGTTTTTGTGCCATTATTTACTAACATTAAAAAAACCTAGGCAGTTTTGGTCAAAACTGCAGAAATGATTTGAGGTGATCCAAAAAAATAGTATTTTGTTAAGACTATGCTCGGAACATTCTGCGATAGTCGCTCGGTAATCGGCTATGCTTGTTTTGTCTGTTTTTTTAATGTTTATTTTTGTTTGACACTGCATAAGTATTACTGATTGAGATCTGAAATGTTCGTCGTTATGGTTTCAATAGGTCATGTATACTCAACAAATGGATACATTAAAATCAAAACGTAGGGCGAACAAAACCAGCCGTTAACGAAATCCAGCTTATGATCTTATTTACAGAAATCCAAATTAACATTGGGAGGCTGTCTTTTTCAATTTTTAATTTTGTAGGCGTTTTTTTTTTGTAACTCGACAATGTTTGATTGCTGAGGTCTTTCAAAGCGCTGTGAAGACCCAAAAAATGCAACGCCACGGTCAAAAGTTAAGAAAAAAGCCAAAAATTGCCGTATGCGTTGGCGCTGAAGTTCTGCCGACAGGATGGTTTTCGACTTTTTTTGGGATCTTCTTAACAATTACTGCCTTTCAGGGGCGGATCTATAATTTTCTCGAGGGGGCGGATTTTCAAAAAAATTGAAATTTTTGTTGGCTTTTTTTTAGGGGTCGACCAAAGTGAATCTCCCCAAAAGCAGAGGGTCGAGTCCCCGAGTAGAAGAACATTCCCGCCCTAAATTTGCCCATGACTAGATCTATTTTCTAAAGCAAGAAATAACTTTCAACAAATTTTTATGTAACTGTGAAATTAAAATATAACGCTGAGTTTTTTCCGATTATTCAATTGGAGAATGGTTTTTAATTACACGCAAAGTTTCATCTCAAAAGACATTCTCTCACTAGACTTGCTACAAACGCAAACAAAAATAGCCATTTGCTGTTCCGACCGCGTTCATTAAATAACTAGAAAAAGAACATAATTTCGAACCGGTTTTTCTGGACGCTAAAGTTATTTTTGGAATGTGTTCAAATCACCAATTAAAGAGTTTGTTTTATAGATATATCACTTGACCTATTCTGATTTTGTGGTATCTAGTTCTGCGTGAAAAGTGAAAAAATAGAGAAAATTAAAACACATCCGAAGAAAAGATTCAACACCCATTTCAGTGATCGGAATAAAAACCAATATTATAACCATGTCAAATATTGGAACCAGTTCTAAACTAGTAGACAGTTTGACACTTAAATTTGAAATAACAGTTAAATTAAACAATTTAGTACATCATCCTCTCCACCTAGCTCCACCAAATATAACAGCTCAATCATTACCTCCATCATTTATCACAACAAAAATTATCTATAAACACGATAGATCTAAAAAAAGACACTTTTATTGATTTCTTGTTAATTTTTAAATTATTAATTCTAAATAAAGAGCCAGCTAAATTGATAGAAATTGAAAAATTAAGCGGTAATACTAGTTAAATTTACTTTTTTCTTCAAAAAATTAATTGATGCAGATGTCAGCTTCATCATTTTTTTCCTAATTCAGTGATAAAAATTTCAATTTAGATTAGTTTTTAACAATTTTGGAATTAAAAAAACAACAATTACTTACGATTTGTTATGACATTAAACTTGAACCCATAAAAAATTTCTTTGAACCCTTTTTCACATTATTTCTGGAACATCAACGCAAGGAAGGTTGTCAATACTTTTATTCAAAAAGTTTCTGTTTTGTGCAACTGTCATTTGTAAACTTTTTGGCATCCTCTATATAAAATCGAATAGTAAATTATACAAACGCAACAAATAAATGCAATTTGTCGTTTTTGTGCCATTATTTACTAACATTAAAAAAACCTAGGCAGTTTTGGTCAAAACTGCAGAAATGATTTAAGGTGATCCAAAAAAATAGTATTTTGTTAAGACTATGCTCGGAACATTCTGCGATAGTCGCTCGGTAATCGGCTATGCTTGTTTTGTCTGTTTTTTTAATGTTTATTTTTGTTTGACACTGCATAAGTATTACTGATTGAGATCTGAAATGTTCGTCGTTATGGTTTCAATAGGTCATGTATACTCAACAAATGGATACATTAAAATCAAAACGTAGGGCGAACAAAACCAGCCGTTAACGAAATCCAGCTTATGATCTTATTTACAGAAATCCAAATTAACATTGGGAGGCTGTCTTTTTCAATTTTTAATTTTGTAGGCGTTTTTTTTTTGTAACTCGACAATGTTTGATTGCTGAGGTCTTTCAAAGCGCTGTGAAGACCCAAAAAATGCAACGCCACGGTCAAAAGTTAAGAAAAAAGCCAAAAATTGCCGTATGCGTTGGCGCTGAAGTTCTGCCGACAGGATGGTTTTCGACTTTTTTTGGGATCTTCTTAACAATTACTGCCTTTCAGGGGCGGATCTATAATTTTCTCGAGGGGGCGGATTTTCAAAAAAATTGAAATTTTTGTTGGCTTTTTTTAGGGGTCGACCAAAGTGAATCTCCCCAAAAGCAGAGGGTCGAGTCCCCGAGTAGAAGAACATTCCCGCCCTAAATTTGCCCATGACTAGATCTATTTTCTAAAGCAAGAAATAACTTTCAACAAATTTTTATATAACTGTGAAATTAAAATATAACGCTGAGTTTTTTCCGATTATTCAATTGGAGAATGGTTTTTAATTACACGCAAAGTTTCATCTCAAACGACATTCTCTCACTAGAATTGCTACAAACGCAAACAAAAATAGCCATTTGCTGTTCTGACCACGTTCATTAAATAACTAGAAAAAGAACATAATTTCGAACCGGTTTTTCTGGACGCTAAAGTTATTTTTGGAATGTGTTCAAATCACCAATTAAAGAGTTTGTTTTATAGATATATCACTTGACCTATTCTGATTTTGTGGTATCTAGTTCTGCGTGAAAATGGAAAAAATAGAGAAAATTAAAACACATCCGAAGAAAAGATTCAACACCCATTTCAGTGATCGGAACAAAAACCAATATTATAACCATGTCAAATATTGGAACCAGTTCTAAACTAGTAGACAGTTTGACACTTAAATTTGAAATAACAGTTAAATTAAAAAATTTAGTACATCATCCTCTCCACCTAGCTCCACCAAATATAACAGCTCAATCATTACCTCCATCATTTATCACAACAGAAATTATCTATAAACACGATAGATATAAAAAAAAACACTTTTCATTAATTTCTTGTTAAATTTTAAATTGTTAACTTCTATATAAAGAGCCAGCTAAATTGATAGAAATTGAAAAATTAAGCGGTAATACTAGTTAAATTTACTTTTTTCTTCAAAAAATTAATTGATGCAGATGTCAGCTTCATCATTTTTTTCCTAATTCAGTGATAAAAATTTCAATTTAGATTAGTTTTTAAAAATTTTGAAATTGAAAAAACAACAATTACTTACGATTTGTTATGACATAAACTTGAACCCATAAAAAGTTCATTTGAACCCTTGTTCACATTATTTCGGGAACATCAACGCGAAGAAGGTTGTCAATACTTTTATTCAAAAAGTTTGTGTTTTGGTGCAACTGTCATTTGTAATTTATTCGGCATCCTCTATTTAATTTGATGAACAAATTATACAATCGGCAATAAATAAATGCAATTTGTCGTTTTTGTGCCATTATTTCCTAACTTTAAAAAACCTGGGCAATTTTGGTCAAAACTGCAAAAATGATTAAGGTGATCTAAAAAAATAGTGTTTTGTTAAGAGTACGCTCGGAACTTTCTGTGATATTCGCACGGTAATCGTCTATGCTTGTTTTGTCTGTTTTTTTTATGTTTATTTTTGTTTGACACTGCATAAGTATTATTGATTGAGATCTGAAATGTTCGTCGTTATGGTTTCAATAGGTCATGTATACTCAACAAATGGATACAGCAAAATCAAAACGTACGTCGAACAAAACCAGCCGTTAACGAAATCTAGCTTATGATCTTCCTTACAGAAATCCAAACTAACGTTGCGAGCTGTCTTTCTCAACTTTGTAGGCGTTTTTCTCTAACTCGACAATGTTTGATTGCTGAGGTCTTTCAAAACACTGTGAAGACCCAAAAAATTCAACGCCACTGGCAAAAATTCAGAAAAAAAGCCAAAAATTGCTGTATGCGTTGGCGCTGAAATTCAGCCAAAAGCATGGTTTTCGACATTTTTGGGATCTTCTTAACATTTATTCCCTTTCAGGGGCGGATCTATAATTTTCTCGAGGGGGGGCGGACTTTCAAAAAAATTGAAAATTTTGTCGGCCTTTTTTTAGGGGTCGACCAAAGTGAATCTCCCCAAAAGCAGAGGCTCGAGTCCCCAAATAGAAGAACATTCCCGCCCCAAATTTGCCGATGGCTAGATCTATTTTCTAAAGCAAGAAATAACTTTCAACAAATTTTTATGTAACAGTGAAATTAAAACATAACGCTGAGTTTTTTCCGATTATTAAATTGGAGAATGATTTTTATATACACGCAAAATTTCATCTCAAACGACATTCACTCACGTGACTTGCTACAAACGCAAACAAAAATAGCAATTTGCTGTTCCGACCACGTTCATTAAACAACTAGAAAAAGAACATAATTTCGAACCGGTTTTTCTGAACGCTCAAGATATTTTTTGAATGTGTTCAAATCACCAATTAAAGAATTTTTTATGGATATATCACTTGAGTCATTCTGATTTTGTGGTATCTAGTTCTGCGTGAAAAAATAGAGAAATTTAAAACACACCCGAAGACAAGATTCAACACCCATTTGAAGATCGGAACAAAAACCAATATTATAACCCTGTCAAATATTGGAACCAGTTCTAAACTAGTAGACAGTTTGACACTTAAATGTGAAATAACAGTAAAATTAAACAATTTAGTACATCATCCTTTCCCCCTAGCTCCACCAAATATAACAGCTCAATCATTACCTCCATCATTTATCACAACAGAAATTATCTATAAACACGATAGATTAAAAAAAAGACACTTTGATACATCACATTCTATAACCCATATTCAGTACTATCCTACACATATTTTTTTAAATAAACTTTCTCCTTCAAACCCTCCCTCCTTTTACTTTTTCAGAACCAACAAATCATGAAAACCCTTCTCCTCGAACAGGACCTTAAGATTTTCTATTCACACACTATGATTGTGAAGAAAATGAACAAAAAACACTACACAAATACGTCATAAATCAAGAAACTCAATGCGAATCCGAACCACAAGAAATAGAATCAACAAATATAGCAGCGATACTTGATTCAAAAGCCCGAGCGAGAACCTTAACAGGATACAAATTCACAGCAAAATTCTCAGAGAAAAAGTTACATTTTTCCCATGTCTCAAACGGAAACAAAAAAAGACTTGATCACGAATCTTTCTATCAAAGCAATGTAGAAAGACTGTTACATCTTAACTCTGAAGATAGTAAAAACGAAATTCAACGATTAAAATTAACAACAAATAAAGGCACAAACTGAAAATTGGTAAATTTTCAATTTTTTTCAGACTCTGCACACCAAGCGGAACTTGAAAGATACCAAGGTCATATAAAATTAGATGATAAAAACCCGTTCCACGGCGAACATGAACAATTACTTTATGATCTCCATGATAAAAATCCGACACCACACATTGGAGTAAACACACCTTCTAATTGCAAAGCTGACACACAAAAAAACAAAGGATATCAAGAAATAATGATTTTTGATTGGTTGAAAAAATACAACTAACACGAGATTCGAAAGACGACACCATAATTTATTAAGGAATACGATTAACGTGTGAAAGTGACCAAGGATATTGCGATCCAACATCAAGA
The DNA here is from genome assembly GCF_963678635.1 of Symsagittifera roscoffensis. Classification (NCBI taxonomy): domain Eukaryota; kingdom Metazoa; phylum Xenacoelomorpha; order Acoela; family Convolutidae; genus Symsagittifera; species Symsagittifera roscoffensis. The sequence goes on from NC_087067.1 coordinate 1,163,493, forward strand.
ACACAAGTAACTATTGTTTGGTTCTCCGAAGACACATGTACCACATTTCAAGTTGCAAGAATACACGCAAGAATGATAAAATTTCATCAAAAATACTTTATTGAATCCATTCCTTATGATAAAGTAAGCCCTGAAAAAATCTGACAAAACAATAATCGTTATATCAATATCAGTGGAATATAAAACAAATTGACACGTTTTCAAATCTACCCCGAAACAGAACTCGCTAGCAATTATAAAAATCCATTTTATAAAACACAATACTCAAAAACTCTTGCCGAATGCGAAAAAGGTTTCAACATGAACACAGGAAAACTAATAATTAGCCCAAATGCAACACATTACATTTCAAATCATGACGAAAACTCGTACATCCCAGTAACATTTCTGAAGAACTCAGGAAATGCTGGGGGAAAATTTCGACCACAAGACAAAAGCAAAACACGTTTACCAGAACTATCACTAATGAACAATAACTATTGCGGTGCAATTCACTTTGACATACACCTAGACATGAAATTGGACAATACAGCAGAATTTTTCAAGAAATTCATTTTTTCAAGCAGAATTTTTCAAGCAGAACTAATAAGCAGAATTTTTCAAGAAACGTCACTATCAGAACTAGAAACGCTTCATCACTTATGTGAACTTGAACGAACACAAAATTAACAATCACTTGCATTTGCAGTAATAAAAGTACCTCACGCAGGATATTCATTATCGGAAAACAGATCCAATTTTATAGACTACGAATGTAATATATTGTGGCATTACATATGTACGAAAAAAGTGTCACTATTATATGTATTTGAAGATGAAAGAAGTTACAAAAGAATCCCTATAATCTACAAAAATAAAGTACATTTTGTTGACACACTTTCTAGGTGAACATATTTTTTGGATACAGCCGTAAAATACAGTTAAATCCAGATGAAGATAAATACTATCTTCTCACACCATATCCTACACTTATGCAACCATTAAAGAAACTTTCACCAGAAAGTATCAGAGCTATTGCTAGAAACCAAAATATAGATTTACAATCAATAAGTATATATTCTAGATCAAATATACAACATCACATGCGCACACAACAATTTCAAGAACTTCTTACAAAAATGGATACAATACAAAGACAATCCATTGACCAAAACTTAAGAAAACTTGCAGAATCCGCAGGATTTTCAGATATCTATAAACAAGACTACAGTCGATATTTTAAAAATATAAAAGATAACATTTATTTAAACGGTGAAAATTACCGTCCACAAGATATTTCACCTATTTATATTTTAAGTTTTGTAAATTTAAAGAACGAACTTCTCGCCTTTCTAGGATGGCCTTACTACATCTCAGATTGACTATATTATATGCAAAATTTAAATTTTTAGGATTTCTCTTTTCATTATTGAAAGGAATCTATAATACATGCGCAATACACGCACAAGTAAGCAAACAAACAAGTGTAGCCGCATACTATTCGCAGGATTTTTCGGAATATTTCTAGACGCTAAATAAATGAATACCACAAAAAACTACCAACCACACCAAATGCATATGCTGACTCACAAGATAACAAAAAACACCTGCTGCACCACAATTCCACAACTTACATAATAACCATCCGTTATCCTTAGTAACACGAAATTACAGGAATACAGCCATAACAGAGCACACCTCTACAAGCCATAGTTATCCACAAAGTCCAGTTACTCACATAATAGCCCAGCAACCAAGTATAGGAGAAACGTATGAACAAATCATAGAACAGCCACATACCACTTATTTCCGTTCTCAGAACAACCATCTTTTTAGCACACGATGAGCCGCCAGATTGGATCCCTCAACCGTTCCCTTTATTATCCATCCAATCTCCAACGTCACTCTCCAAACATATCAATCTCTGATTTCACTCCCTATCTCGTACCATCATACACTAATCATTCACCACGCATCGGTTCTGATGACACTTCCACATACACAGTTTTTCATACCATCTCACAATTTAACAGCTCGGATATTGAGACCCCAGACGAATTCGAAAATTCCGAGCCCAGCCCGTCCACTTTTTCGCTCCCCCCTTTCGACCACTCCATACCCCAACTCCCGATGACCAACAACCCACCTGACTCCCTAGCCTCGTTGATAAAGAACTCGAAAATGAACTTGACAGTTTTATAACCCTTGAACAACAGCTTCAAAACCCTAACACACTAACAATTCATTAATTATTGCAAAACATTACATCCTCCGAATCCTCCAACCCAGTATCCAGAACTGAAGAAACCCGAGCCCACCGAGTATTTAAACGAAAACATCCAAATACCCCAATGCTTCCCAACCCCCGACCTCCTCGAATGTTTTCCGTTCACCCACTTCACACCAACACAAAAGAGTTCCTACAATTGTGCTTACCATTTTTTCCACAAAACAACTACTATCAAACTACTAACCACAATCAACGAACTTAAGTTGACCAAAATGCCTTGTTTCCCACACTTTCATGGACCTCATATTACCATTTCACCAACCAATTATCACTCCCATTATATAACAAACAAGAAGACAAGGAATTGTGTCGCATTTGACTCTCGACTACATCACCTAACCACAGCACTTCATGAAAAATAATTCACAACCATCGAGCTAACTCAAACACTAAATAGGTTTGTTGCACAAAAAGCAAACCGATTTTTCATTAACCACCAGGATCACGCTATATGCAAGATACCTTTTTAGAAGACGATACTAACGCTAACCCCCAACTAACTGAAAGATTTTTCATAAAATCTCAATATGTATTTGTCATTAACTGCGTGAATAAAAAATATGATCATATAATATCCACAACACTTCGCGACACAAAATCCTACAATCCTTGTTTCAATAAAATTAACCATTTCTCACTAACTTTCAATTTCCTAAAACCGAAGGAACGCGACTTACACTGCTCACATCAAATAATGTTACGCACAAAACAAACTCACACATACACTTATTATAAATTTATCCAACACCACTACCCAATTAATACACCATCACGATACCCATGACTTCAGTTTCAATTTTTTAACTCTAAATATACTTCACCTTTCTTCTTAAAATACACATATTGTATAAAAGACACTAATACGCAAGGTATCATCCGAAAATACGGCCCCATAAGACAAATGGATATATTCTGTTCACAAACAGAAATTTCAACGTTGACGAATCTCGCCCATTAATCGTCCCCCTCGAATATATACAGCCCGTTGAAGAATATATTCACAACACTAATTATAACCATAAGCTTTATAATCTAATCCATAATACACCGCACGAACTCTCACCAAGTATTGAAGTGCAAAAGATCATCAAAGAACTTGAACTCCTATGGCTTCGCCTACAAACTAAATACATCACCCGCTTGCTTGCTAAACTCCTAACATAGGCGGAAACTACTCACAATATTTTCCCAAACGGATTGTTTGCCGACGATGACCCTTAGTAAGTATAATTGAGTCTTTTTAACATATAAAGTCCAAACACAACTAACCATTCTTCATAAATGTTTCACTTTTCTTTTTAGATTTCATCACTATATCAACTAAAACAAATAAAAACGAATAAAAAATTGAAAACTCTTTTCTAGAAATTTTAAATTCATTTTAACAAATTGCAGTATATAATCACAAGCAGTAAGATTACCCTCCAAAACTCGCTAAATTCAAAAGATTAATCCTCCAAAGCAGTGAAATTACCTTCTACCAAGCAGTAAAATCTAAATTAAAACTCCCAAAAGCAGTAAAAATTAATATTTCAATGTAGTAAATTCATAAAAAAAATTGCAGATAAATTAAAGAGTACTAACATTTTTACAAGACACTTCTTTTATAAATTGGAATTATTCTTTCGCCCATAAATCACACACTCTTTCCACAATCGCACAGCTCGCCCAGGAAGAGTTGTTTAAATAAAGAATTTCAAAATTCAACTTTCATTGATAACAACTCGAACTAGTTTTCACACGTTTCAAACTGTCCATTAACCCGGTTGGAAGAAGTTATATAGTAAACTGAAATAACCAACGCAGCTTACTAACGACACAAAACCACAAACTAATAGCATGACATAGAAAGAAAAACCTACGGTACCGAAACCAGATTCAAACCAGATTAAAACTGGATAAATTATTTCTTTAAAAACCACTTTCAAGTTTTTACCACAATCAAATGAAACACAAAAAATTCGAAAGTTAAACCCAAACCAAAAGATTCTATTTTTGAGAAAAGGACACAATCAAAACAAAAAAAGGAGAAAAACAAGTTTAAAAAATGAAACAAAAGGTTGAGCACAAAAAGAGACTCCGCACAAAGAGACCATAAAAACATACCCCACTCCTGGCCTCACCACCCAGGGTGACGTCCTGAGCATGCTCTATAGCCGGCCTAACCCACCGCGCTCCAACCACGCTTTGTGGCCCACACTCTATTTTTGCCAAGAGTTGCTCTAGTGTGAGCGACTCTTAAACAATAAACAAACTAAAGTAAAACGCTTTTGCGATCACAGTTAATAACAAAACTTAACTAAAACTTAATAAATAAAAGGTAATTATTAATGTAAACCATAAATGCAGTACGTAAAAATTTCTAAGAACCCAAGGAACGAACAGCAAAGGAGATGACAATCCAACTACATTTCAACTTCGGAATCGCAAATCTATTTGATTTGCTTCCTAAAGTCACTACCCTCAAAGAATTTAAAGTATCGACTCAACATCGCAGCAAAGGAAAACTATTGAAACAGGCCAGTGGCCATCTCGATGTTGACTACACGTACCGATCCTAGTCACTTGGCACATCACACAGAAAAGGTCAAACTTCACCCTGCACGTAGTCTCACTCTAAACTTAACGAAATCGATACATCATTGCATCGATCAAAAGTCTTGACACAATCACCCAAGACTACCACGATCAACGAGACCCAGCTTGAAAAACTAACGAAACAATCTTCCTCGGTCAAACACAATCAGCCACACTTCTTCTTTCTCCAGGAAGTCAATGCTCGCAACTTCAAAAATAAACTACATCACCCGTCCTTCTCTGCATCAAGCAATTAAAAATTAAAAACTCTCTAAACCCCGGATGGGTGGAACCAGTTCTAAACTAATATTTATAGACCAATTATATTTATGATCGAATATCACTATAAAATATTTATAACTAACCAATCATATTCCATCTCTAACATTTACACTTATTTGTAAGTGCTGAAACTACTTAGGTTTCAGCACCAGAACAATTTAAATAAACTTTGAATATAGTTGTTCTTCTTCTGAATAAACTCCAAGAACTAACTCGATTAACCAGTATACACTAGATCTTTTGAGACAAGGAGATATAAAAGAAAGATTAAGATCGGTATTAGACTAAGAAGTTGCACGAATCTATCCGGCCGAAAATAAGATAGCGTGACGAGCAGACGGTGTACCTTATCTGAAATAACTCTATGAGCATAACCATTAGGTCATAACTCAATATCCTTAAAAAGATACTCCTGCTTTTAACGCATCTAGACAAGCTTTCGGGCACCTTTCACTTAAAAAGTTCAACTGGTATTTTGACTTAGAAAAGCAAGATTTCAGCCAGCGTTAGAATTCTAGAATCCGGATGCAAAACCAATGCTCAACGGAAGAGCAAAAATATACTTTTATCTGAAAAAAAACTTAAGATCTGCTGAAACCAGATAAATATAACTACTTGACAGAAAGAGGTGGCAGTAATGAGAATGGTGGTCTCCGACCAAGACGCCGGATACCAAGTCACTTCACCGTCATGCTTTATAAAAAAATCAAATATTTCCGCACATAACAATTTTTCGATCTAAAAAAATCAATAGCTCATGCTGCGATCACACAGGCATCGAAAAACACATTCACTGATTGAAATTTCATCCAGGTAGCAAATTCAGACAATATTGCTGCAAACAAGCAGAAAACACCGGTTTGGATCAAATGCTTTTTTTTCTGCGGTTGCAGTAACAATACCCAACCGAAGACAAAATCCCTCTATTTTCTAATAGAGATATCCTCTTCTCAGAAATTGTTTTTTTTTCTGTTTCGGAACTGCTAAAAAATTTAACTCTAACCTTTTTCCTCAACTACGCCAACCAATAATCCCTCTTTTCCAAGTGAAGTTTGTTTCTTCTGAGCAGAAAAAAAAATATATTTTTCAGTTCTATCAACTGCCCACTTATTTAACTATCTACTGAAGTTGCGATTGCCAGAATTAATTTGAAAATTGAGCAACTTCAAACAAGTTTGTGTGATTATTCAAAAGCGTGTTGCAGAAAGTAAAGAGCTGGCTAATTGATTCTAATTAGAATTCGACCAACTATAACATACTCTGACCATAAAACTTCCCACAGAGATATTTTCGATAAATTTTTCATTTCTTGCTAAGTAAGCACAATACTATTATTTGGCACCGAAAAAAGTTCAAAGCATTCATTTTCAAACCTTAGTGTTTAAGGCACATGTAGGCTAAAATTTGATAAACTAAAAAAACCCATATCAGGGCTTAGAACTAAAACTATGGTAACTTTTCCAGGTGACTATGAGTTTATAATGGATTAATTAATTTCTTATAATTTAATTTTGATATTCAATTTAAAAAGACTAATTGAAATCTTAATTTGGTAAAGAATTGATAATTGTACCGACTTTCGTAACAAAAGTAACGGAATACTTGTGCTCAGGCTGGGTTTTTTCTTAAGACAAATTGCGGCTTTTCAATGTTGACGGAATTTTTTTAAAATTATTCAAAAGGTATTAATATCCTGAGCTTAAATTTGAAAACATATTTTACCTAAGATCATTTTTCATGGAGTTATGGCGGTTTAAGAATGGCCATTTTGGCAAAATTGGGTCGTCAATTAACGCTTAATAGCGCGTAAGCGGAGATTCAATCCATCTTAGAAATCGATCCAAAATGGTTGAAAAAAGCTTATTTGCCAAAATTGATTGGTTACAAGGAGCAAAACTTATCCTTTTGTACTTTATATGTCGTGTGGGTGGATGATTTTCACAAAAAATCTCAAATTTTAGAAAAAAAATTAATTTATTTTATTACATTCAGTTTTTTTATGTTTTTACTGCTCCATAAACCTTAAAAGGCAGTCGGAACACTCAAGTCTTCGCCCTGATACAAGCCATCTTGTTTACTTTCATAACTGATGTTATTTTTCTTAGTTAGAGTATTGCCGCAAGCATGTAGAAAAAAAACGTTCCATTGAGTCAAAAATTGAAACATCGTATGATAAATTTTATAATAAAATTTTAGGGTCAGTCAGCCAAAAAGGGAAATCTAAAAAACAGACAAAGAAGGACTCTTTGGGTCGGCATGGGGTCGAATCGCAGAGGAGGGTGGCGCCCCCCCTAAATCCGCCCCTGTATCTCTGTATAGTTAATGCTTTTTCTTTTCCTTACCTAGCGATATGGTATTTGACATATTTGCTCAAAATCTTTCGTCTTACCCTTAACTCAAGCAGTGGTGGAGGTTTAAAAACGCAACAAGAGAACTTCATATCAAAACACCTCAAAGAAGTGAAAAAACGAACCAACAAGTCAAACACAGCAGCTTAAATTAGGCCATCCCCGAAAAAGAACAAGGCCAACAGCGCCAAAAAAATCGAAAATATTCAAATTACGGCTCACAACTCAGTGCAATTGAAAAGACAAAAATTGATCATTTGAAAAGTCCATGTACAGCTAGAAAACAGTGTTCGGAAAGTTCAAACTTTGTTTAACGTAACAAAAATTAAAAAAATGTAAATTGTTATCAGTAAAAAATTTCAGCTCAATATATTAAGAAACATGTTGACACAAAAAAGAAAACAGAGGGGACGTTGAGCTGCACACTAATTGTGATACAAAAACAGAAAACCTCTAAGTAAAAAAAATCAGTTCTGCACGAAAATTCTCACCACCTGTGTCTTTGACTGAACTCTCAATCTCACACATTTGGCAGGGTAGTTTTTTAGAAATGACGAAAATTTCCAAAAAAAGGTCCCCAAAAGTAATAAAACCTTGACTTTTCTGAGGCTATAGCTTTTTCCAACTTAATTAAGGGCGTACCAGCTTATCCAGCAAAAAAATTAAAAATCTGTTCTTCCAATTGAACCATTAATAATGAATTTGGAATAGCACTTTTTTGAAAGCAGTCAAAAATTTCCGAAAAACAGTCAAAGGTTCAATATGAATTTTACCTAAGCATTAATTTTCTTTTCTTGAAAAAATAGTGCAAAAACGCTAATGCAGGGAGGATGTTCAATTCCTTGATTTCGATTAAGCGTTTGATATCAGATTTGACAGGGTAGTTTTTGTAAAAGTAACAGCTTTGAAAAAACTATCAAAAACTCATATGAATTTGACTATTCTGAGAACTAAACTAGATTTACAGAAAAATGGGAGCGTAAACGCTAATACCGGTAGAATTCCGTAACCAGCTTTTTCGATTGAACCCTTACTTCAAGATATGAGAGGGTAGTTGTCGAGAAAAATGGAAAAAATGTCAAAAAATCACCAAAACTTTCAAAAATGGCTTTTTTGAAGGCATAACATTTTTGTAAGAAAATTAGGACGTAGCGGCTTATTTAGAAGAGATCTCCAAAAAATCTCCTAATCTCCAAAAAAAATTCCAAAACAACGAGTCAAACACTCCCCACGTGAGAATTTTTGAAGACCTTTGAAAGTGGTGCAAGTTGAGAGCGACGATCGAAGTATGCAGACATACAATTTAGTAACCTGTCTTTCATTAGTGCCAATTTTTGTAAAACAGTGAAGAAGTAGTCGAAAAAAATTAAAGCTTCAGCAATCAGTGAAAAAAATAAAAAAAAATTTAAAATCGATTTCACACAGAGGCGAAACGAAGCTTGGCAACACTTGCAATACCACTTAAATAGCACTGCAAGTTAGCAAACAGGAAAAGAAAAGAAGCAACTAAGTGCAAAAAAACGGAAATTTTTTCGAAGAAACCGCAACTGAAAAACTTCAAAATGTTGTCTGGATTGATGCTGTATTTGCAAAAAAAAAACACGTCCATAAACAAATTTGACGGCGTTTAATGAATATTCAAAAACATTTTTTGAGCTAAAAAAGTTATCAAGAAAATAATGTTTTTTTTGAGATCTTTAAGGATTCGTGCGATCCGGAGGAAAGCATAGAAATTATGGTTCCCTCGAACGAATCAATTTTAGGTTAGCAAGCCGATAAAAAATCAGCCGAAATCATTAAGACTGGGAAATATTTTGAGCGAAAAAATGAAAAAGGAAAAAATACGAAGTCAAAGTTAGTAGAATTACAATTTGCAGGAGTAAAGGAACTCTTATAGCAACTACAATGAAAACTGCATCTCGTAAACAACTACAATGAAAACTGCATGCAGCAATTCTAAGATGTGGCAACTAAGCCAACAAACATAAGCAGACAAATGATAGGCAGACATTGTTTTGAAACTGGTTATTTACCTTTTGAAAAAAAAACAGATCCTGTCAGATTTGAACCTACGATCTTTGCTGTCCCAGGCGTATTCGTTACCTCCAGACCAAGTGTGCCACATACGCAGAGAAATTTGGTTTCATTACGAACTGAACCTAAATTTACTATTTCTAATTTTGACCATTCTAAGACCAACGTTATTTTTGGGATAAAAAATTCTGGTACTCGGTTGCAATACCCTCGCTTATCGCAAGGATAATCAATTTGAGCTAAACACATTTTGAAGAGAAAAACTCTGAGATGAAATGGAGCAGATCGATGCTGAAATTCCTGGCGTATTTTTGATTAAAAGTTTTAGTTTGAATAAAAAGTCTCCGAATATCTCCGTTTGAACAACACGAATTAGAAATTTTAACAAGGATAACTAGTTACTGAGCAAGTTCCGACCAGTCTAAAAAATTACAACCAAATTATTTTTCCAATTAGTGTCGTTTTTTTCGGCTTGGCGTGCTAAAAGAATCTGAGCGCAAAAGTAGACCTTAGGCATTTTCGTCAGTCATGTAAAATAGGCAAAATGGAAAACAATTTTTGCAGACAAATAACAAGAAAAACAAAATAAAACTTCAAAAATTATTAAAAATTTTTTTAATAGTTTTCCAAATTTTTCCCCAAATTTTTTGATTCCTTAGATTAGGCTAAAAACTCCAAAAACTAATCTCATTAGAGTAAACTAAATTTTCAAGGCTTAAATTAAGCATAAATAAGCTAAAGTGAGCCTGCTCACTCGCTCGAAATCAGACGAAAAATCAAAAATTTCGAACCGGTTTTTCTCGACACAGATAAAAAATTTTAGAAATTTTTTAAAGCGGTTTGAATCACGACTGAAAGGGCTTTAATATGATATATCACTCAACCCTGTCCGATGATTATTTGTGGTAGCTAATTTTGCGTGGTAGACAAAAAGAAGAAAAAACTAAAACAAACCCGAATACAAAGTTCCTCCCCATTTTCAATGGTCGGAACAAAAAAATAATAATTTCAACACTAATTAGTATTCATCTATGACAAAAATGTCTAATTTTTGAAAGTACAGAGGATATGTCAAATAGACTACAATCAAGATCGCACTAGTGCTGCGCGGCAGAAGCAATAATTTAAAAGAGAATATAAATAGCACTGTTAATATCAGGAACCAATTTTGGCACGTTTTCTTCATTTTCAACTCTAGTTATAACGCTTAAAACTACTTTTTTAATACTTAAGCCAATGTTTTCAAGTTCATCGAGCAAATGCCAAAATAACAATACAATAATACACACAAGACTGTTTTGACATCCGAGGTCAACTAGTTCAAAACAGAAAAATAGATTTGAATTACGTCATTATTGTTTTTTGGATTTCAGTTTTTAAAAAAACTGTAGCGCAAATTTTTTGTTTTGTGCTGTTGTGGGCACCAAATTGCTATTTTTGGAACAATTCTGCAGTGCTAAAATTATCGTTCCTGATCATCGAGAGAATATCATTTACAAAGTTTCAAAAGATTTGAGAGACTCGGAGTTTAAATAAACTTCAGTTTATGTCAATAACTGCTTCTGCTAAATCATCTTCAACTTCTGTATTTATTAGCGATGAAGATGAAACTTTATTGTGTTCTTTTATGATATCAGTGTTTTCTTGTTGCCTATTGCACCTGCACTCACACTCGCAACATTTTCCAGAGACTGTAGGAGTCAGAAGACGAAGTGGTTCAGTTTGAGTCGACATACTTCTCATGACTTTTTCGGCACCTTCAACCGTTTGGTGTTGATGGCAGCAACTATTTCCAAGAGTGGTTCCGTTTGTTACCCCGCCGTGTGGAGCCATAGCGATAGGCGTCGCATAGAACAACGGGAATCCTGGGAACCCCAAAGGACTGCAAATCGCGTTCGATCCTATCGCTGGATCCCTGGACGTTGCCGCCGCAGCAGCAAACCAAGGGTAGAGTGACGAAGCAGCTGCAGCTGGAATCGCGAGCGTCGGGCCTGCACTCGTAGATGCCACAAAGTTCGATGCAGCTTCTGCCATCGCGCTCACGATTTGGGAGGTCATCGCAGCTTCTGCTGTAACTTGCATAGAACTAGTCGACCTCGGATTTAATGAATCATTGGTGAAATTACTATTTGACAGACAAGGTGATTGGTTGGATCCCATTGAATTATTGGAAACTGGATTTGCAGTTTGGAAGAAGGCTTTCTTTGGCGGAGATACTTCGCTCGGTGAACTATCACACATCGAATTGGATGATCCGATATCGCTCTCTTTTGAAGTCGCATTATCTGTTGATAGATCCAAAGGCTCGTCTTTTGGTGCCATCGGAAAAAGAGGACGTTTTGCACCTGGCAAGGAATTTAGTCTTTCCGGAATGTTTGGTTTATCTTTAGCCATCGATTTCTGGCACTGGAGGTTCATTGGCGAGCTGCACTCGTCAGGAGTCGGCGATACCTGAGCTGGGGACGGGGACGTGGGTTCGGATACCGGAGACAGCGTACTGTTCGTTTGGTTCGTTTCCGACGATGGAACCGCAATAAATTTATACACAAACTTCTGCCCCAGCACTTTTTTGATGAGTCCTTTGTGATAGTAATACCTCAAAGCTCGACTGAGTTTATCATAATTCATGCCTGTTTTGTTTTTTCTCATACCCCACAGCCTTGCCACTTCCTCCGAGTTGTGGAGCTTGAACTCACCGGTACTGTTAATCCAGCTTATGATATGCGCCTTGGAAGGATCGCCCAAGAGTTCCAGAAGAAACTGCCACAACTGAATGTGGGGTCCACCATTCATGTTAGCGGAAGAAACAACTGAAAAGTCTTCGTTTGGAGATGTTCTATTGCAGTCATTACTGTTTTCACTGTTTGCGGGGGTTCCGTTCAAGCTCACAGGTCGTGAAAACTGACTCGATTGTACATTTGCAACAGGAAAAGTGGCGCTATCATTCGATTGCGTCGTCGTTTGTTTCAAGTGCTTCTCAGCTAAGCTTTTGATTACTGATATAAACTCGTGATTCGAGATATTTGGCATAGCCGGGGGTAATTTGGTTACGTTGTTGTTCGAATGGAGACTACTTTTTTGTAGTTCAACTAAACTGCTTGGGTAATTTCTTCCTATCACGTTTGTTGTTTTTAGAGTACCATTGTGAGCGCTACTTGTGGGGTGACCTGCTACAACCTTTTGACTTTTCGGAGTCAGTTCTGCAAAGTTGTTGTTAATCTGGGCTAGAAAATTAGGAATATTTTGGGCGTGTCTTGTCGTCACGAAAACTTGTCCATTAGATGTAGGACACTGAGACTCAACTTGGTTTTGATTCTCGTTAAAATTAGCTTCTGTAACTTTTGTTTTGAGATTATGCGCATTTTCCACGCCTTTCCAGATGTTCTCGTAGTGTTCTGAAATTTCCTGCTTCACGTCCGATCGTGTAAGAGGGGTAGGGTTATTATTTGTCGCGCAGGGAGGAGGTGGTGCTGGGCACTCGGGTACAGCCACCATACAGCTGTCTGCAATTGACTCACTCATTTGAAGTCGCTATTCCAAGAATTATCCCACAATTTTTGGCACCTGAAACAAACCTTAAAGAATAAGTTTGAAATTAAATGTTTAAATAAATATTTAATGTTTGAAAAATAAATATAAAATATTTAACGAATAACAAGGGTTAAAACTTTTGAATTATGTTACATGGGATTTTTATGCCAGGTAAAATAAACAGGGTTCAAGCTAAATATTATCTACAGCAAATTCAGACATAGTTTTTTTAGTCAAATTATCCATTAAATAAATCGCCACCATATAAATAAGTACTGTTTAATTCTACATAATTCTTCTGAAAACTGTTCGAAGCGTTATAAAAATGAAGAAAAAATTAATTACTGCCTTCTTAAATTTTCTCTTAAATAAAAACCGCAAGTCAACTTTAAACACCTATATATTTAAGGATCTAATGATCAGTTACCTGGTATAAATACTAAAACGAAAGATAACAAATTATTGATAAATTTTGTTCGGGGCAATGCTGAACGACGCTGATTATAACTTACGGCTAAGTGAGAGAGATAGAAATAGAAACTAAGGAAGTAAATGGCACAAATTAAGGAAACGAACTCTCAGTGGACTCCAACCAAACCAAATGCAGCAACACTGAATGTGTCGCGATTAAAAATCATCGCATCCGTTTTTTTTGTGCCTTTCCGCTGTTATTCCCGCAAAGTGAAAAAACATGGACAAAGCCACACATCACATTAAGATATCCAAATTTAGAAGAAAATAAGAATAAGAGCGAAGTGAGTCTAAACACTTTCGAATTAGGGAAATCTGAGCAAGGGGAAATAAGTTTTAGTTCAGCCAAATAAGCAAATATACGCTAAATTTTCTTTTCTTTTCGAACCTCATTCGAAAACAGGAAATTACTGATTTCCATTTTTTCAATTTTTGCTACGCCAGGATTAGAAATTCAACTGAGGCGGCTGAGTTTTGAGGTATATAAGTCTTTTGACTTAGCTATCACTTTGAGGCAAAGCGGAAGCGCTGAATTATCTGCAGTAGGAAGTTGATTTTTTTTTCATTTGAAAGAATTAAAAAAAGTATAAAATCCAAGTTGGCTTAAAGGATATAACAATGCAAGGATAACATACATTTAAGTTAAAATTAACTAAATCGCGACGCACAAAAATGGAGAAAGTAAGAAAATATTAGAGAATTTAGGCGGAATTCGGAATTGGACCAAAAAATTAAAATCGGTTCAACACGTGTTGTTGTTGTGGTGAAAAATGAGCGGCGGCGGCAAAAAAGGAAGAACAGGAAATGAGAAATAGGGAAGAGATGAGAATGGAAAGACACGTGAACAAATGGGACAACAGGAAATAAACGAACGAACGACCGAGAGGGAAGGGGTGAGTTGAGTATGAACTCTAATTTTTGTATTTTTATGAAGTGGGGGGTATTATAAATGTCAGTTCCGGTGGCAGAGACCAGTTAAAACTGTAACAATAAGACAACAAAAGAAAGCAAAGCGAGATAATTTTCAATATTTGCTGTTTTAAAATCTCAATTTTTAACCAAAACAAACTGACATTTGCCGACTAGACTAAACAAGTTGAAACTTCTAATTTGAACACTTGGGTTTTATATGTTAATCCCTTTAGTAGCTTTTTTGCACTAAAAAAATTCGCAGTTTTTGTTTTTGAGAAGTTTAGAAAAGCATTGTTAAAATTAATGTCGTTATTGAAAGTATTTAATTGTAATTCGTCATAAATATTGAGAGTAATTAAAAATTATTCACCGTTGGTTAAAAAACCATCCGCTTAAGCCAAATTGCAGCTCTTGATCTGACGTTGTTAGTGTACGGATTGCGACGAAGAAACGCATTACTGGACAACGGCAGAGAAATGAATTATAAATAGGGGAAGGAAGAGAAAAAAGAAAAATTGAAAATGAGCCAAAATGCGAGAGAGGAAGTTGCTTCGCAGCATGTGTTTCCTTCCGCTGCGGTAATTTTGAATAAAACAAACTGTATTTTATTGTTTTTATTGCCTGTGCAATGATAGGCGTACGTCTTCTTACTCCTGATCCTGCTATCCTATCCAAATATAGGATACTATTAGTGTATCAACCAACCCTCCCCTTCTATCATCCAGTGCGTGCTTTTTAAAAAAGCAACCAATTTCATGATCAAAACGTGATTTCTTTCTATCATTTCATTCTCACTTCTAGTCTAAACAAGCGCTCAAGTTGGCGGCAAGATTAGTTTTTCTTCACACGGTTTGGTCCTTCGAGAAAAGTTTGTCGACTTTTTTCTAGCTCACAAATTTCAATTTTCCAAGCATTCTGAAGCCCTACAAGATCTGATACAATCCTCACTATCCAAAAAGCAGACAAATATTGGAGAAATGTTTCGAAATTTTTCACAAAAACGCAATTTTCCGGTGCATGCTCTTCTTACATATGTG
The DNA here is from genome assembly GCF_963678635.1 of Symsagittifera roscoffensis. Taxonomy (NCBI): domain Eukaryota; kingdom Metazoa; phylum Xenacoelomorpha; order Acoela; family Convolutidae; genus Symsagittifera; species Symsagittifera roscoffensis. The sequence goes on from NC_087067.1 coordinate 1,178,954, forward strand.
GAACACAGAGGAGAAGCGAAGCGACACAACAAAAATGTAGCATGTCAAACTAACCAACAGAAATTGAGACAAAATCTGCAGACAAAACATAGCCAAATTACAGTAGGAAAAGAGTAATAAACGTAAACAAGACTGCTCGTATCAGGGCGAAGCCCTGAATGTTCCGACTGCTTTTGAAGGTTTATGGATCAGCAGTAATAACATAAAAACATTATATGAAATAAAATAAAATGAAAAATTTTTTTTCTAAAATTTGAAATTTTTAATGAAAATCATCCCCCCACACGCCATATAAAGGTACAAAAAGATAGTTTTCGTTCCTTGTAACACATCAATTATGGCAAATAAGCTTCGTTCAACCAATTTGGAACGATTTATAAGACGGATTAAATCTCCGCTTACGCGTTAATAGCGCGAATTATATCGCGCGTTAATTGTCCCAAATTGGTCAAAATGGCCAAAATGGCGATCTTTAAACCCTCATAACTTTACGAAAAATGATCACAGGTGTGAAATATCTTTTCAAATTTAAGCTCAGGACAACAATACCTGTTTAATGATATAAAAAAAATTCCGTCAAAAATGGCTAGTTAAAAAGTCGAAATTTGTCTGAAGAAAAAAAAACCCACCCCGAGCACAAATATTCCGTTACTTTCGTATCGAAATTCGGAACAAAAACAGAAAAAAAACTGACTTGTTTTTTGAAAAAACTTCAACTTGCGAAATTTGAAGAAAAAATATATGCCCTCAAAGCTATTTGAATTTCTCGAACAATTTATGTTTTACCCTTTTTTGATAATGCCAAATGACAAGAGGAAAAAAGTAATGAACGCAATAAAACAAAAAAAACTGACTTGTTTTTTGAAAAAACTTCGACTTGAGAATTTTGAAGAAAAAATATATGCCTCACAGCTGCTTGAATCTCAAACAATTTCTGTTTTATCCTTTTTTGATAAAAATTAACCCAAATTAAGAAAACTGTATCACTAGGCTGCTTAATCTGATAATTAAAATCCATTGACAAAATAAAAAGTCGACGTTTTCGTGACCTTTACATTTTTGCTGTTCGATAGTGGAGTTTGCCTTCCTTTTACAAAGGAAATGGAGTGAACTTATAAAGAAACCAAAAGTCAAACGACGAAAAATCAAAATTGGGCGTGATCAAAATTTAAAACATTTTCCTGAAAAACAGAATAAAATCGCCAAGACATAAATAAGCGTACTCACTATGTTGATTACGCTTAAAAATCGATTTTTTTTTGAAAAATGTCGAAAAAATGATCTACGGAAATTTTCGTATTTTTGTCTCGATTTTGTGTTCATTAAAACTTCTTCAAAGAAAAACAGGCCAAGTAAAACTATTGAATGTTAGTTGATTGTTGAAATGAAACTTGAGAAGCGGTAACAAAGCCGACAACACCGGAGCAGGCACACTTCGAGCCGAAAAAAATTTGAAAATTCAAAAAAAAGTTTTCAAGTCTCCCCACAAAGCATTAAGGAAACAACCTTCGATTTCTCATCAAATGAGTCAAAATGAGGCCACTGATCCGAAATCAAATAAGCTGAAATCTTCAAACTGAATAAAAGAATAAGAGAAAAAAAACGAACAAAAAAACTGATATGCTGAAATCTGAGTTTTTAAAGCCAACATAAAAAACAAACTACGAATAGAATCGGTATTTGAAATGCAGACACACTAAAAATTATCCTGTTAGTTTGCAAAATTGCAAAAATGGAAATGACCATCAATATGAGTCATTCTTTGAACAAACTTATTTACGGGAAAAAAGAAGAGGTGATCACCAATTTGAATCATCCTGCGAACGAAGATATTTGCGGGAAAAGGCATTGTACCCGATTGCAACACCCTGCTAATCGCAAGAGTAATTAGAAAGTGGGTGGGTGACAAAGGATTCTCAATTAGTCATAATGTTCATCGCCTATAAAAGTCTTTCGTCTAACGCGTGCCAAAAACGTACCAATCCCATACAAACAGACTTGGTAAAGATGCTCTTTCTTAAAATTCAGACTGAAAGTGCTCGGCGTTTTCTCTTGAAAATATGACCTAGAGTCTGAAGATTGAAATTTATGAACAAGTAAACCTACGCTTTCCAAGTTACTCGACGATTTAGAAATTCGACTTTTTCAGAATTGAGACTATCAACCAATCGAAAGTTTACACAGCGCTAACCCAATTGCAAGCAAGATATTAATATCGCTTATTATCTTAATCATTCAGCCGCTGAACCAATTTGGGCGTCGCTAAAATGCAAAAAAAAACGTTTTTTTTTCTGTGACTAAGTAGGTTCTAATCACAACTGATTTTGCAAAAAAAAAATATTTGAGAAATAAATATAAACGACAAAAAAGAGCTCTAAAAGTTCAAATAAGAATAGGTAGAAATAAGCCTCGAATTAGTATAACTTCTGCTATGTATCGGATTCGAACCTAGGACCGCGATATTTGGATTCTCAATTGCATGATCCAGCGCCACGAGCCATTAAAAATTGACGAACACTAGCCACCAATGATGCAGCTATAAAAGCGAAAAAATTCCCAAAGCATATCAGAAAAAATACCACCAAACATAAATAAAATTAGTGCTAAGTACGGCACTGAACCTCAGACAGGTAGCCTAAGAATCTAACGTTGTTCGCTCTCAGTCACTGATGCTTGACTAACTGCAAATTACAGGCCACCAATGAAGCAGAGAGCAAATGATAGGAAATTTTCACTGCTACAGACACTGATTATTGCAAGAGCGCCACAAATGAGCTCTTTTTTGAGAGTAAAGTTGGACACAGAGGCAAAGGTGCACTTCGCACCACTTGCGATGCAAAACAAGAAAGCCGAAAGTCAGAAAGAAACCGAAAACTAGATCTATCAAAATGAATACGGCCAAAATTGAAACAAAAATATTCCAAGACAACAGAAGGTGAAAATAGCATCGGAAGAAAAATTACCAAGCGATTACAAAGCCAAGAATATCTTAGCAGAAACCCTCTAAACCAAAAAAACCATGCACAGAACCCCTTAAAGTCGAAAAAAAATTCAACGAGACGTAAGACTTACACACATTATAGAAGTCGCTTTTACTCTCTAAACACACATAAGCAGAAGTTTATTTGCTCATCAAATCAAACAAAATGAGGCCACTAAGACGATATAAAATAGGCCGATACCTATAAACCTGAAAAAAGAAAATTAAAAAGAGCAAAAATGCCAAAAAAAAAATTCAAGGAAATCTCGACAAAAAAATATTAAGTCCCCCTCACTCTTAAAACATACACACAAGCACGCACACACACACACGCACGCACACACACACACGCACACACACACACGCACACAAGTTTGAGACACAATATGAGGCCATTAGGCCAATATAATATAGGCCGAAACCTATCAAGCAGAAAAAAAAGAGGACAAAAACATAAGCAGACAGATGATCAGCCGACATTTTTTTTTGAAATGAAATATTTCCCGTTTGAAAAAAAAACAATTCCTGTCAAATTCTAGCCGAGGATCTTTGCCGTCCTAGGCGTATTCGTTACCTCCAGACCAAGTGTGCTGGATACGCAAAAACATGAATTCATTATGAACTGAACCTAAGCTTACCATTTCTAGTTTTGACCATTCTGTGAACAACGTTATATACGGGAAAATCGCAAGCGTAAATAAACAGTAGATTCATATTAATACACTAAGCTCGCCTGGTACAAAATACTTTGGGTAAAACAAAGAAAAAAACGAAAAAAAAATCACTGACAACTTACTAACCAAAAGAAAATGACAAAATTCTCAATGAACAAGGAAACCAAGAAAAAAGATTCTGAAATAAAAAAAACAACGAAACAAAAAAATGAGTTTGAATTTAACTTTAAAAAAATAATTAGAAGTCAAACCGCGAAAAACCATTTTTTTCGGAAAAAATGAAAATAAAAAAACAACACGGCCTAAATAAGTGTCTTCACTTCGTTCATTGACACTGAATTACCTAACTCACTACTCTGTAAGGGACATTAGACTCGATCGTTGTGATGCATCATTTTAAAAGTTATTTCATCACCAGTCAGTCTACACAGATTATTTATTTTGAAGAACAAATAGCTTTAAAAATACGATATTATTCTTCACACAAATAATATTGATACCAGAAATGCTTTGCTTCCCAAGCAGCTTTCGCTGCTCCAAACGCAGTAACTGTATAAATTTCTTGGAAGTTCGACGATCAAAAAACTTGTCCTCAGTCTTAATATAAGAAACACAACTGAATAATGATAGCCTTCTTCTGATCTAGAATAGAGTTCTAATAGTTTTCGGAGAAACGGATTTTCAAGATTAATTTTTTCTTCATTTTTTAAGAAAGCCAGTCAAAAAAGTTTAAACGCTGTTGAATCATGACTTAAAACGCATCGCCCTTTATGAAATCTATTCATTTATAATTTTTGTTCTGGGATGAAAATTGGAATTCGGGTGTTAAACTAGAATTATAAATGGAGCCCGAGAATGCTTGTCAAAAAAAGACAAGTGAGACATCTAATTAAAGCCTTTTCGGTGATCGTTTGTGCTGCAAAAAAGACGAAAAGTTTTTTGTTTCTTGCATTAGCAGCTAAAAAATACTATCGTCTGACAATAAAAGAAAAGTCTTACTAGTCTTTTTGCAAAGACAATTAATTTACTCGTTTTATTTATCCATTGTACTTTTAAACAATCGAGAACTCATTTCGTATTCAGTAAGTTACCACTTTTCCAGGAAGTATCATTTTTGTGGCTTTTGTTTTCAGTAATACGAATACTCTTTTTCTATTGCTACAGCAACGTGTGTCAGTTTTTGGTCCTATCTGCATTCTCACTTGTCTGCTTAATTTATTTTCTAACATAGATGGCGCTGTTGCTCTTTGGAAGTTAAGGAATACTCTAACAAAAAAGTAGGTGCGAGAATTGACCGGGGGCAAAAATGGGAACTAAAAAAGGAACTCAGCTGGCAAAAAGGGCTGAAAAAAGACAAACAAGATAAACAGCAGATGAACAAATGCCCAATTAAGAACAAAAGAAAAAAATAAAGGAGGCAAAGAGTCAGTATACTTAGAAAAACTTGAACATCAAAATTCGTGAAGCGGCAATTCGATCAAGAGACTATTGGCAACTGGCGACTAGTAGCAATTAAAGTTTAGCGGTAAAAACTCATTCACCCGCAAACCTGTTGTGGCGAATATAAGCGCAGCGGAGCAATCGGTTGCTACTTGCCAATACCTTGTTACGAATTATCTGTTGCTGAACCTCGAAAAGATTGGGTAAATTATGTGCCCAAAAACTAGCGCAAATCGAACTTAGCATTCTGTATTGCCGGTTGAACTTACACTAACAGGTCAAATTTTGTTTCAAGTGATCACGAATCATGTCAATGCGCGAATACATTATCCAAAAAGATGATAAGATCTCACCTATTTCCTGACTTTTGAGCCATTTCTAACATAACGTAATTCAAAAACGAGTTTATTCTTCAACATTATTAAACTTGATTCACTTTTTTCAATCGACTCCGATAGAATTAATCGGCATTAATAGAAGTAGCTGAAAGAAACGACAGATATTGATCTCAATTGGGAAGCAAGACGTGAACTAACGAAGAAAGAAATGTTGAGAGAGAGAGAGAAATTGAGAGAAAAGTAAAAAAAAAATGAGAATAGGAAGGCAGATAGGGAGTGGTGAGATTAAAACAGGAACAGGAAAAGGATGTCAGGGCGGAAGCAGAGGCGGATGGGAGACCCAAAGAAAAGGAAAGCAAAAAACAGAGAGGGAGAGAGATAGGCAACAAAATGGGGACACTGAGTTACCATGACAACCACGGAAAGACAATTCACTACTCCAATTGCATCAAACAGAGCGGAAAAAGATTTAGGAAGGGGTTTCTATTTTACATGAAGATTTTATAAATTACAGGAAGAATGATTGGAGACCATGTTTTTATAAAAAACGAACAAAGTTTGAGAAGTTAAACAATTGTAGTGCGTATACGACTGCCCGTGTAAAGGCGACGCCTTAATGTTCCGATTACATTTGCACTTATGTTTAGCGTTAATGTGCCGAACTTTCATAGCAAATTCGTGGAGCAATTGTGCGCCGAATGTTTTTCCTTCACCCGAAATCATGTAACCAAATCCTTATATCGTACAAAGTCGCTGGATTTCTAATGTTGAAGCGTTTCAGTTGTGATTTCGATTTTAAAAAACGTTCTGACACAGACTGATGTCACTTTGATGTTTAAAATGTCATTTTGATGCATTATATGGTACAGTAAAAAAAGTTTCAGTCACTCAGCCACGTCCGAAAAAAGAAAAGAAAATAAAGTCGTTTATTGAGTAATTTTTGTTGTATTATTGACTGCAAGCAAGAGTATTTTGGAACTTTAACTGCTATTTTCGTAGCAAACAATTATTTTTGCAAAAAATCTCAAACTATGATCCGATAACTTAGAAAGAAGGCTCTTCTAGATTCGATTGATATTCTACTCCTCCTGACCGGCTTAACCAAAAAAATTGATCATTTGTAAAGAGACATATATCAAGAAACCCATCGTTTGCATGGAATGGTCCAAAAAAAACTAATTAAAAAGAAAAAAGATCGAACAAAAAAAATAAATGAGTTTGACGTTTCCTTAACAGCTTTTGTCAATTAGATGGTTGAAAAGAAATTTTTGTCAATTAGATTGGTTAATTTTTATTCATATACTTGATATTTTTTCTAATTTGAGGCCTCTAAAACCAATATTATAGAACATTTTTGAAGCACTTACTAGAGACAATCGATGAAGTTCAAATTGGCAGGATTGTTTTGGGAATACTGAATCAATTTTAGTGTTGCTTTATTATTGAGGTATTAAAGCAAAGACTACAAAAAAGTATCAAGCATCAATTTACAATTTTTTTTGTAAAAAAAAAAAACAGTTAAATAAAAAACGACTTTACCCACAAAAAAAACTAAAAACTTTTTTATGTAATCTATTAATGCGGGAAGGAGCCAAGGCTTCAAAAACTAAACAAAACCAACAGACAGTTGGAAAAAAGCGAATGAACGTTAAGTAAACAGAAAAATTAAACACTGAATTGTCTTTTGAAAAATCTCATTTTTCGATTTCGAAGAATTTCTAGAACAATTAATGATTGCCAATTTTTTTTAAAAAAATCGACTTGAGAAAACTGGATCAAAAGGTTACACTTTCGCTGTTCGATAATGGACTTTGCCTTCCTTTCATCAAAAGAAATGAACTGAACTAGCAAAAAAATTGAAAATCAAACAGGTAAAGAGTAAACTTGAGCATGAACAAATTTCAAGATTTTTCTTGAACAAAAAAAATCATCACTACCTATATAAGAATCTAAACTACGTTTGATTATTTGAACAAATATTGAAATAAGACGACACAACAAGGTCTGCATATTTAGGGTGGCAAGATAATTTACCTTACTCCAACTAATCCTATGACAATTAAACGTATATCAATTAACACTAAGTTCTACTTAAATTTGTGACAGCTTGCTGTCTAGTACAAGTGGGAAGCAGTCTTGTATTTGCTAAGGTTCACTAATAAAGTAACTTCAATTTCAACTTCAGATGTAAGAAAAGTTGTTTACGATAAAAAAGTCTAGTTCCCGGTTACAAGACACATCCTTTCACAAGTGTAAAAAAGACTACCCAAAAAGCCCACAATATTTTTATTCAATTCAAATAGCATCTACCCAGTCCTTCGATCAAAAAAGTCAAACAAAAAATTGAGCTTCAAAAACTCTTTACTCATTTGGTCACGAAGGGCCATCATGCCTGAAAAAACTTCGTCCATTATGAAAACCGACATATTAAAAAAACAAACATTTGATGAGATTTCTGTTTGCATAATACAACTAATGGGGACCGGCCAACTTGCATGCATGCCGCATACCATGCGGCGGCTAACGCAACTAGAATTGAGATTGTTCTCTCACATTCACACACAAAACTCAAAATTATGCGTCCCGCATCAAAGTGAGTAACTATTATAATTGCGCTTGCTAAGCGGCACGCATGTAAGTCGCTACGCGCCCGCAATAAACAAAACAGATTTTGCTGAGTGAAACCTGATTTGATAGACGAAGCAGAAGAACTCATGAACTGAGGGTAACAGAAAAAGTACCTTTTTTTGAATTTCAAAACTTTTTTCATTGACACTTTTTCATCAAACTTATTCAATTTGAGATACCTAGATCGAGGTTTATTTTTTTTATTCAGCTTGAAATTATTTAATTTAAAACCCATTTTTTTCGAGAGTAAAAGTTGAGCTTGTTGTTTCTCCTTAACTTGCACTTTAGCTGTTAAAACGAGAAAAAAGCAGAAACAAGAAACAAAATTAATGACCTAAAGTTGTGAAGAATCTTTTAATTCAATAAAATTGACAAAACTGATTCCGACTTTAAGATCAATATTGAAAAGCTATTTTTGCGCCTTTTCTAGAACTTATAGGAGAACAAAGTTTACGTACTGCTAAAAATGAACTTGAAAAGGACGATAAATACGCAGATAGACAATAATCTTAACGGGAGCTAAGCTGACAAAAATAAGCAGACGGACGATGGTTGCGCAAAATAGGTCCAAGAATCTTCAAACCACAAGCCTTTGCAGTCTGAAGCAGCTACTCCAGATGGGTGCTTGAATTTGAAATTATATACAAGCGGTAAAAAAACCGAAAAATACCTGAGTATACACCCTTCATGCCGAAACAATTTAAGAAAAACTTTTTTTAGTTCCCCTTCTCAAAACATGAACACGCACATAAAAACCTTTTTTCGGTCACCAAACGACTCAATAAGATGCCACTATGACAATATGAAATCAAAAAAAAAGTCGAAACCTATTAAGTCGAAAAAAAGACAAAAAAAAATTGCAAAAAAAAACGAAACTTTAGCAAATCGATTTGGAAAAATAACAAGCAACATGAAAAGCAAATTTCGATTAAGCAGGATTCTAAATGCTACCATGCTCAAAATAAATATTTTGTAACAGAAAAATGCAGTAGATGAATGAGCCGAGGAGATGAGTCATGTGAACAACTTTATTGAGAAAAGTCGAGTACCGGATTGCAATAATATTGCTTATTGCAAAGGTGACAACTTACACATTCAAAAGGGTAAATGAGCGTAATTCTTGGGTGAAGCTCATTACACTTTTTTTAGTTTATATACACTTTTTTAGTTTAAAAAACACAAGCTAAATCATCAGCCCGCAATACCATCAGCCACTCGCATATCCGAAATGCAATCGATGCTTAATGAGAGGGACAGAAGAAATGCCAAGCCACTTACCCAAGTTTAAAAATTTGGCAACTAATAAACACAAGCTAAATTATCAGCCCGCAATACCATCAGCCACTCGCATATCCGAAATGCAATCGATGCTTAATGAGAGGGACAGAAGAAATGCCAAGCCACTTACCCAAGTTTAAAAATTTGGCAACTAATAAACACAAGCTAAATCATCAGCCCGCAATACCATCAGCCACTCGCATATCCGAAATGCAATCGATGCTTAATGAGAGGGACAGGGGAAATGCCAAGCCACTTACCCAAGTTTAAAAAATTGGCAACTAATAAACACAAGCTAAATCATCAGCCCGCAATACCATCAGCCACTCGCATATCCGAAATGCAATCGATGCTTAATGAGAGGGACAGGGGAAATGCCAAGCCACTTACCCAAGTTTAAAAATTTGGCAACTAATAAACACAAGCTAAATCATCAGCCCGCAATACCATCAGCCACTCGCATATCCGAAATGCAATCGATGCTTAATGAGAGGGACAGGGGAAATGCCAAGCCACTTACCCAAGTTTAAAAATTTGGCAACTAATAAACACAAGCTAAATCATCAGCCCGCAATACCATCAGCCACTCGCATATCCGAAATGCAATCGATGCTTAATGAGAGGGACAGGGGAAATGCCAAGCCACTTACCCAAGTTTAAAAATTTGGCAACTAATAAACACAAGCTAAATCATCAGCCCGCAATACCATCAGCCACTCGCATATCCGAAATGCAATCGATGCTTAATGAGAGGGACAGGGGAAATGCCAAGCCACTTACCCAAGTTTAAAAATTTGGCAACTAATAAACACAAGCTAAATTATCAGCCCGCAATACCATCAGCCACTCGCATATCCGAAATGCAATCGATGCTTAATGAGAGGGACAGGGGAAATGCCAAGCCACTTACCCAAGTTTAAAAATTTGGCAACTAATAAACACAAGCTAAATCATCAGCCCGCAATACCATCAGCCACTCGCATATCCGAAATGCAATCGATGCTTAATGAGAGGGACAGGGGAAATGCCAAGCCACTTACCCAAGTTTAAAAATTTGGCAACTAATAAACACAAGCTAAATCATCAGCCCGCAATACCATCAGCCACTCGCATATCCGAAATGCAATCGATGCTTAATGAGAGGGACAGGGGAAATGCCAAGCCACTTACCCAAGTTTAAAAATTTGGCAACTAATAAACACAAGCTAAATCATCAGCCCGCAATACCATCAGCCACTCGCATATCCGAAATGCAATCGATGCTTAATGAGAGGGACAGAAGAAATGCCAAGCCACTTACCCAAGTTTAAAAATTTGGCAACTAATAAACACAAGCTAAATCATCAGCCCGCAATACCATCAGCCACTCGCATATCCGAAATGCAATCGATGCTTAATGAGAGGGACAGGGGAAATGCCAAGCCACTTACCCAAGTTTAAAAAATTGGCAACTAATAAACACAAGCTAAATCATCAGCCCGCAATACCATCAGCCACTCGCATATCCGAAATGCAATCGATGCTTAATGAGAGGGACAGGGGAAATGCCAAGCCACTTACCCAAGTTTAAAAATTTGGCAACTAATAAACACAAGCTAAATCATCAGCCCGCAATACCATCAGCCACTCGCATATCCGAAATGCAATCGATGCTTAATGAGAGGGACAGGGGAAATGCCAAGCCACTTACCCAAGTTTAAAAATTTGGCAACTAATAAACACAAGCTAAATCATCAGCCCGCAATACCATCAGCCACTCGCATATCCGAAATGCAATCGATGCTTAATGAGAGGGACAGGGGAAATGCCAAGCCACTTACCCAAGTTTAAAAATTTGGCAACTAATAAACACAAGCTAAATCATCAGCCCGCAATACCATCAGCCACTCGCATATCCGAAATGCAATCGATGCTTAATGAGAGGGACAGGGGAAATGCCAAGCCACTTACCCAAGTTTAAAAATTTGGCAACTAATAAACACAAGCTAAATCATCAGCCCGCAATACCATCAGCCACTCGCATATCCGAAATGCAATCGATGCTTAATGAGAGGGACAGGGGAAATGCCAAGCCACTTACCCAAGTTTAAAAATTTGGCAACTAATAAACACAAGCTAAATTATCAGCCCGCAATACCATCAGCCACTCGCATATCCGAAATGCAATCGATGCTTAATGAGAGGGACAGGGGAAATGCCAAGCCACTTACCCAAGTTTAAAAAATTGGCAACTAATAAACACAAGCTAAATCATCAGCCCGCAATACCATCAGCCACTCGCATATCCGAAATGCAATCGATGCTTAATGAGAGGGACAGGGGAAATGCCAAGCCACTTACCCAAGTTTAAAAATTTGGCAACTAATAAACACAAGCTAAATCATCAGCCCGCAATACCATCAGCCACTCGCATATCCGAAATGCAATCGATGCTTAATGAGAGGGACAGGGGAAATGCCAAGCCACTTACCCAAGTTTAAAAATTTGGCAACTAATAAACACAAGCTAAATCATCAGCCCGCAATACCATCAGCCACTCGCATATCCGAAATGCAATCGATGCTTAATGAGAGGGACAGGGGAAATGCCAAGCCACTTACCCAAGTTTAAAAATTTGGCAACTAATAAACACAAGCTAAATTATCAGCCCGCAATACCATCAGCCACTCGCATATCCGAAATGCAATCGATGCTTAATGAGAGGGACAGGGGAAATGCCAAGCCACTTACCCAAGTTTAAAAATTTGGCAACTAATAAACACACGCTTGAACAAATGAACTATTTGACGTACTAATTGCAGAGAATTTTCAACCCATTATTATTCCAAAAACAAAAATTGAACTTCTCAAAGTTTCGCCAAAATAGAGAGGGTGAAATGTTAAGCATTGTGAAGATCTTTTTAAAATTTTAGTTGGAATAACTTCTATATCTGAAACACTTTTGATATTTGATGGATCTCTTGCAATACTGTAGCTATATTTTTTATCGCCGAAATACGACCTTTCGAAATGGAAGCAATTATTTAAATTTTCTTGCTTTGTTTTTTGGTTTAATGCTGCCCTATCTTTAATTTATTGACTAAGTCAGTTTTTTGGCAAAAAAATTATACTTACAGCGGTACAAGAGATTTAAAAATACAACTGTTGCAAGTATTGAAATTATCTAGCTAAAAATGCTTGCTTCACTTTGTATCTCTACCATTAAAACTTGCAATCTACCCCCTTCCTTCCCCCCACCACACACACCTCGCACATTGACCAAGTGAATTAACTCCCCCCCCCCCCCCCCCCGAACAAACAAAAGACAAATAGTGGACAAATAACCAAGAGAACAATCTCCCCTAAATCAATTTTTTGAGGGCATGGGAAGATTGTTCGTGGTACAAATTGAGCAATAAAGAGAAAAATTGTGACGTCTATCAAATTTCGACTAACTATTTCCGGTGATGAAGAAAGATGCAGGAGATATTGCTACAAAACTGACAAGTATTCGTAATAAAAAGTGATAACTACTACTAAGTTAGACTTCATCCACTGGCGGATTTATTGCACTTCAAAAGTTACAGGCCTCTAGAATAGTGTCAGTAATATAGCGTTTAGTTAGCTAGTATACGATCTACTTGTGTGGTTATATGCAAGGCTGGGCCAAATCAACATCAGTGGCTGAATCGGTGGGGCGGATGTGATAAATCTACTTCCTGTTTAAATTTCCTTTTCCCTTTCCCCTTTCGTTGACTACTGAGCCCTGAGCTCCCGTTCTGTGCTCTCAGAAAAACACCCCTGCCCCAATTAATGCTCAGCCTCAGTGCTTACAAAATTAGGTATGATACAACTTCTACCTAAAAGTATACTACCACCTGCAGAAAAAAAATAAAATGTTCACCAATATTTTTTCTTATCTTAACCAGGCTTGTAAAACGCTTCAAAAAATTTGCAGCCAGCAAATATAAATCAAATGTTGAACCCTGGAATTGTTTACTCATCAGGAAACTATCAAAATTTGGTTAGGCTTAAATTTCTACATATTTACTGACTTAAGTAGGAAAAATCAAGATTTTCATGAAAGGATTTTTTTTAAGTTTAAACTGATGTTTCAAAATACTCCAGGGAAGAAAAAATTGCTCACCAAATTTGAAAAAAAAAATTACGATTATTAGTCATACTGATCATTTTCTAGCTTTTCTGCAGTAAAACAGTTAATGTTGATGTGAGCCGGTAATTCAACATTGTTACGGGATTCTTAATTAGACGATTTAAAAAATAAGACTAAAATCGTAAACTTAATGTCATCAAAATCTAGCAAATCTCAGCAGCTTCGAAAAAGAGAAAAACCTGAAGATTATAAAGCAGTGAGCTAATTTAATTTCGAAGTTATATCGTGTGTCGTCTAATTTCACAGCAGCCGCCATTTCGGATTATTTCACCCATCCGCTGCCATTTCCTTTTCCTTGTGCGTCACCGCATACATTATACGTATTCAATAGCCCCTCCCCTCCCTTTTCCTTCCCCTACCTTCCTTCCGGGTTTCCACTCCCCTCCCCTCCCCTCCTTTTTTGCCCCTATCGTATCACATCTCCGCGCTTCCTTCTTTCCTCGAGGAAGTGCAATCAATATTCCAATATCATTAGCATCTCATCTCAGCCCAGCCTTCAATTACAATGCTATTTACTACTTCGTACTTAGACACTATGTATAATCCACAGCCACAAAATCAGCTGAAAGTTACCTGGTTCGAATCAGCAAAAGCCCAATTATGTTCGAATGATACACACCGCCCGTCCGCCCGCCGTTGACGCAACCCCTTTCCTAACGTATTTCCTCTTCCTTTTCCTGTTTCCTTCCCCTAACATAACCTCTTACCCATCTTCCCCTATTCGCCATCCAACAGTATCTCCATGGCTCCCAAACACTATGGTTTCTTATTTTAAGAGAAAACGCTCTTTTAAGGAAACTTAACGATCTTATATTTAACCCACTGCCCTCAATTCCGGTTGCCAATTTTTTCCGACGGGTCTCTCTTTAGGTACTATTTTACAGCCAAAACCTCAACTAAATTGTTGAAAAATGTTTCAACCTCTTCACCCCCTACCCTGCGAACGCTGCTGAATCTAGGCTTCATAATCGGCAGAAAATCTCGAAAGGAGAAAAACCCAAGTGTTGCACTATCAGCATTGTACAGTCGACTTATAAAACGTAGAACAACTAAGTATAGTTTTTTATCTGCCGAAATAACTTTAAAAAGAATCTTACCTTACAATATCCAAAACTTTGTAGTCGCTATTGATTTATTCGAGAAATATAGAAGTCGTTTAGTTTCGAAAACGTGAACAAATCGTGTATTCCGGGATTCTTTTCGATGCCACTCGGGCAAAATAAAGAAATAGTTAGGGTCCTAATTTGAGAAATTTTAAGCCCAGCAAATAGGAAACTATAAAAAACTGAACAAAACCCGATAAAACAAAAGTCAGGGATAATTCACAGCCCAGACATTGTCTCGGTTTCCTATAAAAAGAAAAGTTTGTTTATCCGAGTAAAAATAGTATCGACGGAATCGTAAAACAATAAATTACAAGTAACGATATAAAGGATGGAGTGCTTTCAAATCAAAGCGTAGTGTTTTTCAAGCTTTCCCTCTTTTAAAGTTGAGCCGCGCTATTTCCGCGCTAAAATGGTACAAAAGAAAGGAAGCTTTTATGTTTTGACTTAGCTGATAGAGGGCAAATTTGAGATATCTTTTGTGAAGGAAGTTGAGTTAATTTATTGAGCAAAAGACTAACCTTAAACTACAAGTCGAGAAGTTTTCCGCTGCTTTTGTTTGATATCACTAACAGGCCAACTGGTCTATTGGTTTATGCATCAAGAAAGAGAGGGTCACGACAAATGAATGTGAGTCAAACAATATGGGCAAAATGGCGCACAGAAATCGAGTTTAAGGCGAAGGTTAGTGTTAGTTTTAGCTAGCTGCTCTTAGAACAAACTATTCGGTGGCTAACTATCAACTCGATAAACTTTACATCCGACATCCGATTTTGTGCCAACCATAAGTACGTTCAACGCGTACTGAATGCGGGTAATGACATATAAAGAGCGAGCAGGCTTATTGGTTGGGTTTAAGCTGTGACACAATGGCAATGCTAATATTTGCCGACGGAATTGACCAACCAACCGAGTTAATACTGTTCAACTGACCAAGTTAGAACAGCCCAGCCGAAATTAGGTCGAGAAAGAACTCCGCTGCTGGAAATGGTGACAGAATGGAGGAAAGCGTCAAATAAATCCCACACAACGTCTGTCAAGATGGCATCAGTTTGGAACGACAATCTGACTGCGAAAAATAAAAGGTTTGTTGGCCAGTAACCATCAAAACTAAACCGATATGAGATCTCGAACTAACTGCGAAATTTATTGCTTGGCTCATTTTGAATGGCTGCAAAATCTTACTCTTCCGGCAACAAACCACACTGAAAATTGTACAGCACCCAAGGAGTTCGAAAGGAAAGGGAGCCATAGTGAAGTTAACACAGATGCGAAGCATTATAAGAACGGGACTTAAGCTGATTAAACTAAAACAATCAGATTATCTTACATAAACCCAAAAAATCGCTTCAATTCAACAAGAACAATCTCCGGCAATTGTTAGTAGGAAAACTTCAATTAAAATAAAATTAGCTAAACGATATAGAACGCCAAAAAGCATTTGCTTTTACAGATACGGAGTTGCAGATTCTAAACCTAGGCGAAATCCAAGAACTTGAACCAGTATATTGAATGAAAATGGAAAAAAAAACGATAAAAATTACTATCTGCTTATCGGAAAGCTTATAATCATTTATTATAGCTTTTGCATGGAAAACGTATTATCTTATGAATCTAACTGCATATCCTAATTGTTTCAACCAATGACAATAGAGAAGAACTTTGTAATCGGGTGTGTTTTAATTTTTTCCTTTTTTGTTTTCCACACAAAATCAGGCACCACAATTAATTACCGGAACATATCGAGTGATATATCATTTGAAAGCCGTTTCAGACGTGATTCGAAGGACCTTATTAAATTTTGAAACAGAGTTACAGATACGCAGTTGCAGTTTGCGTTTTTCAAAAAAAAACGTTTAAAATTTTAATCTGCATATTGTAAGCGTATAATCGTATTTTATAGCTTTTGCATAGAACCAGTTTTATCGTATGAATTGAACTTCATATCATAATTGGCCCAACCATTAATTGGTATTTTAAATTTTTCTTTTGTGTTTTAATAGAAAAATTAGGTACCACAAACAATCATCGGAACGTGTCGAGTGATATATCATATTAAAACCCTTTCAGTCGTGATTCGAACGATATTTAGAATTTTTTAAAAGAAAAGCCCATTTAAAAAATCTGATTTTGGTATTAATTTGAGCGAATAAGGTGAGCTAGCATAAGCCGTGAAAACTTAGTTTTACTAGAGTAAAGTAGTTTTTGACGTTTGTTTGCTCTATTCCGGAATCAAAAACTTTCGAACATATTTTTTCAAAACTCAAAAAATTTCTGCAAAAAATAGTTTTTTTGTGATTTTTGTACACATTGTTTGTTTTTCAATTCATGTGTCTACAACAACTGTTTTCTAATTTGAGTATTTTTTTATGACTGTTGATTATGCCTAAGTACTTGAAAAAAAAATTTCGGTTTCTTTTAAGACTATTGTCGAACATTCTGTGCTACTTGCCCAGTAACCGGCTATTCTTGTTTTTAAGTGAATTGTCTCAGAAAAAAAATCGTTGTTGCACTTGCACTGTCCTGAATCAGTCAGCCTTTGTGTACGCACGGAAAAAATCTGATCTCCTCAATTGAAAAAAAAAATATTGCTTTCGTAAAATCGTATAATTGCGGTATTAACTATACCACTCGTTTAATCTCAAACACTCTTCGTACCAGTTTCCACATATCGTATCTGCGTGAAGCGACATGAACATGTTAAATATCAATAATTATGCAAGTTCAATTTCTTACAGATTTGCAGAAAACTTATTTGCGGCAAAAAGTCTAGTTTCAGATTACAAAACATTTGCTCTCGCATATGTAACAATAGCCTATACACAAGCCCCAAATGCGAGAGATGCAGAAAAAACAAAAAACTTACCCCGGCTAGAATTATGCTCGCTGTGAGAATAAAAATTATTCGAGAAAATCTGATTTTTTTTTGCTTAAAAAAAGTTGAGCGCACTACAGATATTACTTAGCTTGAAACACATGAGCTTAATTTAACGTAAGAGAAATTTACTTGAATGAAATTTTTAAAATAGGCAAAGCATGAGACAAACTAGCCGACAGAAAACTAGACGAAACTCAAAAAAAAAACGCAAACATGTCAATAAACAACTAGATCTACCACAATTGTCATTTGTTTGTCTCTATTCCCCTTGAACCAAAATCATTATGATTAAAACATTCCGCGTAGAATAATTCCCAATTTTAAATAAAACGGAGCCAAATTTACTAATTGCTAACAGAGCCGAAATTAATTGAGCAGACATCCACTGCGCCGAAAAAAAAAGGTTTCATAAAAACATTAAAACTCAGAGATTTTTTTTTACTAATAGAAGCGACTTTTTTTTACTAATCAAACAATTCAATTTGAGGAAACTAAGCAAATACAAGCTGGTTTTTGGCAACTCGAATAGACTCTGCATAAAGTGTACTCAAGATATTTTAGAAAAATTATCATGCAGGTTGAAGACCCAAAGGGATTGCATCTTCTTTTTACTTAAAATCTGATAGTTCTCAGAAAACATCTCTCTCTTGCACTTGCACAGTCTGGAATCAATCAGCTTTTTTGTACGCAAGGGAGAATTCTGATCTCACCTATTAAGAATGAGTTATCGAGTTTCGCATATCGTATGATGTGCATGAACAGTTCAACTAATAAAAAAAACTCGCCAACTAATAAAAAAAAGAAAGGCTAGAAATTTGATATTTTTCAAAATTTCAACAGCCTCAAAGGATTTCTACTACTTCTTAGTATGAAAATTATCAAAAAAGAAGAGTAACTCGTTTTTTAAATATTCCGCCCACTGTAGTAGAAATTTAATTAAAAATCGACTGATTAAACAATCAATTTCTTTCAACCGTTTAAAAAATACCAAAACATTTACCCAGTGTTAATAGAAGAGTTAAAGAACGTTTAAGTTTGATTTTTTTTTCAATATTTAACAGCCTCAAGTGTTTCTACTACTTTCTTGTGTATAAATTATTAAAACCCACATACAGTACCCCGTTTTCTAGTTTTCTACCTCTAGTTTTCTAAGGAGAAACACGTTCGAAGTTGATTGATATGTATATCATATTTAAGTGCTTTCAGTCGTACTTCGAGCTGCATTAAAAAAATTAGCTTAACATTTTCCCAAATTCGAGAGAAAAAGGTTTCAAATCGTTCACGCTTACACTTAAAGCTAGGGGTGGATATGCGTAGTTCGTAAGTTAAACAATCTATACTCTAATTAAAACCAATGTAAAATAATTAAACAAATTAATTCAATTGCAAAAAAAAATCTTCAAGATTGACTTGAAGTATTGGATAGGAAATATTTTCTATCAAATTGGAGATGAACACTTATTTTCTAGAAATGAAAAAGTTAAGACGAAAACGTTTATTAAAAGCTCCCAGCAATGTTTAGTGTTGCCAGACTCTTGTAACGCTTTGGCTTCATGTAACTTCCAAATTGCATTTCATTGTTCGTTTAGTTCTAAGCAGCATCTTTTTCGTTAAAGATATTCCTTATAGACCAATTTTCATATGAGTTAAAAGAAACCAAAGCAAAAAACTGGCAATTTTACAATATCAACAACACATGTACTCATTGCTTAAATGGCAAAAATGGTATTTTTAAAACTCAAAATAAATAAGAAGTGTAAATAAAATAGCTGTGAACTTACAATCATCACATTAATATTGCACCGCTAAACCTCTTCCTTAAAATCATGCAATAAATCAAAGTGGGGCAAGTTGATTTGAAACCAACATTAGAGTAAAATGACATCAATCAAGTCTGTCTTAATAGAAATTTTGTGTTTCCAGACTCTATTTCTATTTTCCAGCGGTCACATTTTTCTACATAGTCTTCATGTGGCTTTTGAGATGTTTCAGCAGGCCAAATCCGTAGAGACGCTCATTTTCAACATTCGGAAATATCTTTTTGAGGTCATCCTGATTTGCGAGTTTTATGTATCTCTTGTCTTTCGGATCCTGGATCCCTCTCGCCTTGAAAATGGCCCACATTTTCTTCACAACCTGAGTTCTGGGCATTGTTGATGCCCCGATGACAGCTGCCAAATCGGCTGAGAGTTTCACATCAGCGGTCAAGCCTGCTCCCCTCTTGCTTACTACTTTGGGTTCGGTGGTTTCAACTTTAGCTTTGACCATTTTGGCTCTGTCTGAAATTATGAACTCAAATTTGCTTGTTGTCACAAGTCTAAAAATTACAATGATTATTCCTTCAATTAGATGTAATTTTCATGTCTCAGCTAGATTCTTTAGAGATCGGTCTAAAAAATTTTTCAGCCATTTTCAATCTCGAAGCATTTCCAAAGTGATAAAAACAAGTTTGTTAAAACAGAACATAAATCAGAAGAGTAAATAAAATAGTTGTGAAGATACAAGAATCACATCATTTTTGCACCGCTGAAGTTTCTAATCAATGTAATCATGCAATCAAATCAAAAGGCATGTTGAAACAGTTAACAACAACATAAATAAAATGACATCAATCAAGTCCGTCAACAAAGAGATTCTCAAATTTCAAAGTCGCAACAAATAAGACTTGAGTTTTAGAGAAGCATTTGAGCTATCTTTACATAGTCTTCATATGCTCCTTCAGATGTTTCAGCAAACCGAACCCATACAATCGGTCGTTTTCAACGTTTTGAAATATCTTTTTGAGATCATCTTGATCGGCCAGATTAATGTATCGCCTGTCTTTTGGGTCCTGAATTCCTCTTTCCTTGAATATAGCCCACAATTTTTTCACAACTTGGGTTCTGGGCATTGCTGATGCCCCAATTACAGCAGCTAAATCTTCTGAGAGCTGAACATCAACAGCAAGGGCTGCTCCCCTTTTGCTAACTTTTCCTTCAGCATCAGTTTTTTTTTCAGCACCAGTTTTGACCATTTTGAATACTGTAGTTCTGAAAACAAATCACTAAATTATTGCGACACACACCTTACTATCCATGAAGACTTCTATCAAAAGGTGCATGAATACCGAGGGGCCAGATCGCCATCACAGCTAGGCGAAAAAAGTCCCGGAATAAACGTTGGCATGTCACGGTGGCGAATGCGGGAAAAAATTGTTCCCGGATAGCCGAAAAGAAATTTTGCGGCCAGATAGCCTATGTGTTTTGTTCTTGGAACCCGAAATTTTGATCCCGATAACTAGTCCCTCAAAATGCTAAAACTATACACCGAGGAAGCAGATCTTCGCACCACTTGCAAAACAAAATTAAATAGAAAAGTGTTCTATCTCATACGAAAAATGAACTAATTAAATGCATTCTAATGAAGATATTGTTGGCTGAAAAATTATTGATATTTTTTTATAATTTTTTTTTTCGTGGGGTAATTAGAAGGTCAAAAGTATCATAGTAACCGAGGTTACAGTCAGGAGTCCCTTCATCACGTATTCCAGTCGATATCCTTGAAAAATTATTGATGCAATTTTTATAAAAAGCCATTGCCTATGATATAACAAGGATTCATACCCAGCAAATAATGATAGCTCTGATCATTTGGTCTCGGTCAATGTATGTGCCATTCTGTCAGACTGGCACAGCGCAACCTTCCGACACAGTACGAAAATAGGACTAGAGGCCTTAATGGTTGGAAATTATTGCAAAGGAGGGTCAGAATATTCGGTAATTTTAAATTTCGATTGGCGAATGAATATTTCTGAGAAATACGAAAAATGGCCAGTTTTTGATTGAAAAGTGACGAAAAACACAACAACAGCTAAAATAGTGAAAAACAGTCGGACGAGAAAGATATACAACACGAAGCCTCTTATCGTGACGATCATGTGACATTTGACCAGAATGTACGAAAATGCAGATTTGTATTCGTACTTGCTGACCTGGAAGATTGACGGTTTTAACAACGTTATTTAAACGATTGGACGAATCGTGAAGGCGGAAGATTCTGGAAATTTTTAAATTTTAAAAATTCGAATGGTGACGTCACACTTCTGAGAAACGTCAACACGAGTACGAGAGAAGTAGCGACCGATGACAGAGTATTATCAGAGATTGATCCGAGTTGTAACGATTGTGTCGCTACAATGGTTACAGAGCAATTCACGCAAACTGTGTGGGACAGGGTGTGGGACAGGGTGTTGGGACAGCGTGGCCAGCCTTCCGGAAAGGAAATAAGGGTGTTACTTCCCCGGATTCAGGAATCCGGAGAGGTCTCGAGACCTGAACTTAAACGGTTTCATACGAACTTTTAGCTTCCTAGTCATGTCCTGAATTGAATTTATTTAACATCCAGATTCATTTGCAGATAATGAGAAGCTAGGAGTTGAGGGAAAGGTTTGATCTATCTTCAATGGAGATGATGATTTTTATCTACTGAACAAAAACAATAGTAATATAATAAAAAGTAGTAGCCCTGTTTTTAGGAGTGACCTCGTGATCTGGGGATCCTGAGACCCAGCCATGAGCTCACTAATTTTGCATGTAATTAAGTTAATTTGAGCGTTCTGGTCGAAGCCGAAGAACAGTAACGTTTTTGTCGACCCGATGTTTGTGACATTCGACCAGAATGGACAAAATGCAATTTATGCAGACTTCGAATTTTTACCAGTAAGCCTTCCAGATTGATGATTATTAAGAGTTAAGAACGTTATTGGAACGATTGGCCAAACGGTGAGGGCCAGAATATTCTGGTATTTTAAAATTTCAAAAATTCGAATTATGACGTCATATTTCTGAGAAACGTCAGAAACGGCCATTTTGACAGAAACGAGAAAGAAAAAGAGAACAAAATTAGCTGCGCTAGCAACAACAACGAAATTGAGATCGGAAAACGACAACGAGTTACAGAGTAACAGAAGAACACTCCGAGTTGCAACTATTGTGCTGCTACAATAGTTGCAAGGCCGTTGCGAACAACGGTGAAGGGTGAGAGACGGCCTTCCGGATTAAGAGAAAATCAGGATTAGCGAGCTTGATCCAGCGGATTCATCAATCCGGAAGGGTAAAGGAACTGAAACTTTTATCCTGTTGCATAAACTTTTAGCTTCCTGTCATGTCCTGACTTGAATTTAATTAATATCTGGATTCATTTTGATAAGGATGAGAAGCTAGGGGTTGGGGGAAAGGGTTGATCCATCTTCGATGGAGATGATGATTTTTATCTACTGAACAAAAACAATAGTAATATAATAAGTAGTAGCCCTGTTTTTAGGAGTGACCTCGTGGTCTGGGGATCCTGAGACCCAGCCATGAGCTCACTATTTCTGCATGTAATCTAGTTAATTTGAGTGTTTTGACCGAAGCCGAAAGCAGTAACGTTTTTGTCGACCCGATGTTAGAAAGACCACCGAAAAGTACTGGCTTGGTAGAGACGGTGAAAAGCATGCAAAGCTCTGTTTAGACGCTAGCCAGTCGTCTTAAGACTTAGTTTTGTTTTCCGTCGATATGTATCTTCCGGGCGAATGTTACATGTATGTTTTTATGGCGCTCCTGGGTGTTATTCTTTTTTAACATCATGACCGACAGAACCGTTAACGAGCCCTCCCTGCCGAGCGGATGCTCATAATAACGCCGTTAATAGGCCCTAACCGCCGGGGCGGAAGGGTAGTTCGAAACCCTAAAGCCTTCCGGATTACCGTGAATAGCTTTTTAACCTAGTTAAGACCGAAAATTCACCTTTCAGGAAGGGTGGGGGGATAGGCCGTCCCCTCGTTCCCTGAGAGGTTTGTGACCAAAAACACTTAAAGATATATATCAAACCAAACAAAAAGTAATATAGTGCCAGAAAAACAAAAAGTATTAAGAATAACAGAAAAAAAATAAAAAAACAGTAAAAAAAAGTTTAAAAAAATAGTAGAAATCATCCCCCCAGACAAGATGTGATCCGACCCTCCCGTTTGTTGTTGATAGATATATTGTTGTTACAGGCATTTATATCAGTCAGGATTGTTACGATCAGTTTTGTAGCCCGTTTGTGAGGCTTGTACTGTAGGGTTATTTGAGCATTTAAGCACGTTAATGATAAATTGCGCTCAATCCGGAAGGATCAGCTGATTTGCGCTCAATTCGGAAGGGTCTTGGGAGAAGACTGATCCGGCAAGCAGTACAAGGAGCAACAAGAAGAGGCTCAACGACGACAACAATCGACTGTTGGGTATCGTTAACAAGTTTTGTAGCCCTTTTGGTACAAAAATTAAGATAGTAATCTGTGGGGGGCTCGACAGTGCTGGACTGTAGTGACCCTTCACCGAACTGCGAATATCCGAGTTAAGCACCTTAATTCGGATATTAAGGAAACCCGGAGGGGTATAGTATTACTAATATTATTATTTATATAGCCTATATTAATAGTCTTATATCGTTTTTCAGCAAAAACAACGAAAATAGACCGGTTTTTAGGGTCAAAATAGCGATATTTTGACCCCCCCACATGTCGCGATTTTTGAAATATCGATATTTTTTGAAACGGAAAAAAGCGCTAAGTTAGTGTGTTACATCGTAACTGCACTACCATAATAGAGAGAACCGGTTAAGTTTAGTTCGAAAGTGGTTGGAACTACTTTGGTACCGAGAACCGAAATTTGGTGATTTTTGAGAAAACGAAACACTATAAATTTAGAAAATTTTTTGAAATTTTTGAGTTACAACAGTAAAAATAGTTGTTCGGACAACGTCCACTAGTGAATCTACGAGTTTTAAAACCCGCTACCCGAAAGCCTTCCGGGTTGCAGAGAAATCGGACATAACGTGTTTGATTTGGTGGATTCATCAATCCGGAGGGGTCCAGGTAGCATAGTTTTTCGCAAAATTTTTCTATAAAAGCGTTTTAGATCGGGTCTTTTGCATTGAACTAGAAGAGTATAGGCCTTCTGAGCTCGGATCAATAATTTTTAGGTCGAAAGGACCAGATTTGCGGAAAAAGTTAGGCGGAACCTATAAGAGAGAAAAATTTTTGAGTTTAGAAAAAAGACGTTTTGGTTAATAACTTTGGAACTACTGGACATATCGAGTTGATCTTGGTACCAATAGATCAGAAATTAGCTGAGCTTACTGATAAGGACAAAAGTTTTTTTGGAAAAAGAAGCGTGAAAATTTTTTGAGATTGTTTTTAGCAAATTCCTCAATTCACGTTTTATAAACTTCTTCTAGAAAAGCCCTTATACCCCTACTAAAAGGTGATAGCGGTTGAATAAAGTAACTTTTGGCTGTTCTAGACAAAAAGGGAAGGCTAAAGGCACAGCAAAACCTTAATCGAGCCGAAGTTAGGCGAGCGATAAGACCCTTCACCGTTAGTGTGAATTGTGAAATAAGAGGCTTAACTTCAATCCGGAAGGGTCTAGGAAAGTAGCACATACCCTTCCTAGTTAATTGAAAGAGCAAAATTGCATCGGAGAACGTATCCGGAGGGGTATCGGTTGGAAGTAAGAAATCTCCGAAAAGCTACTTTTACAAAACCGGAGGGATCCGAATCCAGAGGGGTCAAAATTTTTTTAAAGTTAGGAGGGTTCCGAATCCGGAGGGGTCTTATAGTTGCTAATTCGGAGGGGTCCAAATCCGGAGGGGTCTGATATTAACTAACTCAGAAGGGTCCCAATCCGGAGGGGTCCAGATTCTGCCAGTCCGGAAGGGTCCTATTTGGGCCGATCCGGAGGGGTATTATTTTATTAAAGGACTTAGGTAGACGAAAGAACGACTAAAAAGTGAGAGGTATTAGGTTATTAGCACACATGCTAGCTATCAGTGACTGCACTGGTAACTTGCCTTTCAATAAGAACCAGACCAATACAAAACAGGTCCGAACTCGGATATTCGCGACACTAAATCTAAATTAAAAAGAGCGTGATTCATTGGTGTGGATTGTAACATAATACGTTTTTGGGAAAAGTGACTGCCCTGAGGATTCTAGTAGGTCTAGCTCGGGCAGTCCGAAGGCAGATAGGTAACACAGTACTCGGTGGGTGCAATAGACGCCCACTTGAGAAAATTACTGCCTTCAAAGTTTTGTCTGTTTGGTGCAGCACCGAGCAGGGAAAGCTTTTTCTTTAAAGACAGGTTCGACTATTGTACTGCGACCGACTAAGAGTACATTACACATACGTTTTTTTTCATAGAGACATTCATATTCTGTCATTATATATTTGTTTGTTTTTGATTTTTCCATTCAGCATGGGAGGAGGAGCAGGAAACGATGGTGAGTCCCAGGAGGAAGAGGATGAAGAGGAGCAAGGGGACTTTGGATCTCAAGTCAGCCTCAATAGTTCGATCCAGGAGAGTGAGGCACACGTCGGAAGAGAGACTGGAACCATGGACAAATTTGGTGTAGTGACAACGATATGCAAAGAGGCAAACACACCGGGCCAGTCAAGAGACTTCGCGATTAGGGCAAGTTGGGAGCCACAACCTGGAGAGAGTAGAACCAGAGGGCTCGGCATCGCGTTAACGGATCCTGAAATAAATAATGAAAAGACGTTGAAGCAGAGAGTCAAGGCCCGGATCTCGACAAGCACGAAGTTACCTGGGACCGAAAGGGTTACACCACCACCAGTGACGCCACTCGTGGATAACGGGGCAGCACTAGAGGAAGCCTTAACCAACATAGTGGACAGCTTAGGAGAACAAAACGAGCAGATGTCAATAAGGATGAGTGAACTAGAAAGAGCAGTTCACATTGAAAGAGAAAGTCTGCGGGAAGAAATAAACCGCAACAGACAAGAAGTTAGCAGGAGCGAAAAACGCTTGAAAGTAAGAACGGACGAACATATGGCGAGGAACTTGTCGCGAATGACAAGAGAGGCGGAACAGCGAGAGTTACGCTTAAGAGACGAGATGGAGAAGTTAAGAATTCAACAAGAGCAGTCTCTTGGGACTCTTGACACAAAGATAGACGCGATGATGGAGAGGCGAACTCAGGCTATCATGGATAGGTTGGACGGGCTACTAAGCAGCAAGAGTGGACCAAAAGAAGGAGAGCCGAACTCGGGAGGTCCCAGCAGGGAACCGAGGGTGAACTTCATTGAACATCAAAGGAGGAAGACGTATGGATCCACTAGAGGCAGGGGCAGTTCATCAGGCTATGCCACAAGGGGTAATACAGCATGGGGCCCGAACAGTAGAGCAAGTTCAACGGGGAACAGACAAATCTCTAACGAACGACCAACGCAAAGCACACATGCGACTGGGAGAAGTGATTCCGGCAACAGGGGGCATGCAAGCCCGAGGAGGAGTCATGTGGGCCAAGCGGGAAACGCTCACGGTGATTCGGATTGCAGGGATGCACCGCACACAGAGCCTTCGACGAGGTGTGAGGACACTCAAGCGGGACACTCAAGGGATGCTACGACAATGGCCACAGCATTTGAACCCCTGAACAGGTCTTTGGAGACATTCCTGACGAGGTTATCTAGAACCAATGAACGCAATGAGAAGTCCAGAAGAGTCTTTAAGAAGCCAAGATGCTAGAAAGACGAATCTGATGGCTGTATTGATACCTGGAGAGAGGTAATGAAGCTGCATTTCGAGGAAGAGGACTTGTCAGAGAGACAGGAATGCAGCGCGCTCACCAGCAACTTAGAAGGGACAGCCCTGAAATGTGTCATGGCCAAGAAACAGTATCAACGTGACACTGCTGAGAAAATCTTCGAAATCTTGTTAAACCGTTTCGGATCAGGGGTGCAGGGGCACCAGGCGATGATGCGCTTCGAGAAACGGAGGCAACGAGAGGATGAAACCATAGACAAGTTTCTCGATGATTTGGAAATGCTGAGAAGACGCAGCCAACCGGATGAGTCAAGCCGAAGGATGAACCTAGCCGTAGCCTCAAAATTCATCGATGGTGTGAAAAATGATGAACTTCGGACGATGCTAGCAACGCATTACACACCACTATCAACTAATGCGCCAACACCGGAGGAGTTAAGGCTCAAATCAAAGGAGTATCTTTTGTTCAAACCTCCTTCGAGATCTGGATATTACAAGAACAATTATGGAAATTTTAACAACGGACCAGCAAACCAAGGGAACAATTGGTACAAACCGAGGGATGATATGGACAAGAGACGCTCTTGTGCTAATTGCAGTTCAACAGACCATCATGTGTCAGCATGCCCAGCTTACAAACAAGGCATGAAAGCAATAGGCTTTAGCCTCGAGGATGAAGATGCGTCAGAGATGGACCATGAGGATTTCATGAGAGGAGTAATTGCGAAATTCGGCCCGAGGTGTTTCTTTTGCAACTTGGAAGGTCATTTTAAATCAGATTGTCCGCAATTCTGGGATGCAGTGGCAGACATCAAGCATCCAAGACATGAAGAAGCTTTGTCAGGAGTGAAAGCCAGCAAGGCTCGACTTTTGAGTGAAGCGGAGGCACGCAGAAAGGATAAACCTCAAGAGCTGGCGGCAAAGAAAATGCAAGCGGTAACGGGGGAGACACGTGAGCCGGAACCGGCAACTGCGGCTGAGGACTTCAAGATCGATTATAAGGCAGCCGCAAGGGATGCTCTAAACAGAGTACAACAGGAATTGGTGACGAAAGAGATCGAACAAAAAGTGAAACTTGAACTGGAAAATGAAAAGCTTCAGGAGCAATTGAATACCTTCGAAGCAACGGAGTTCGAGGAGACGAAAACACCAAGCAGTTTAGACATGAAACTTAAAGTGATCTCCAGTAAGAGGTTACAGTCGATAATCTCAGTGGCTGGACATCAGGTGATCAGAAATCTGAGTGAACCATCCGAGTTCACTTTGATGCATTTGGACACATATGCAGATTATCTGAGACAGGTGGAGCCACGCACCGAGTCGAGAGCTGTGCGAGCACTACTAACGACGGGTGGCCCTCGCATGAAGAAACTTCATGGACGCTACCTAGAGGTCTATGGGCCGTATCAAATAATGCTGAACGTGGATGGAATCAGTATCTACACCAGGACCTATGTAACAACAGATGATGACCAAATGGGGCAGATCTATTTGGGAGAAGAGGAACTCAAGGTCCGCAGGATAGGCCATGACGCCATGATCGAACAAGACGCAGTACACATTGGGTATGAAGCAGATGTGACAGCTCATCTGCTCGATACCAACGGAACAAAAATTGGAGTCACAGGGCTTCTGGACACAGGAGCGGTAGTGAGTGTGATGTCGATAAAAACTTGGGAAAGAATGGGCTTCACGCGGGAAGATCTAATTCCAACGAATCTCCGACTGGCCGCAGCCAATCGAGGAGCTATCTACGTAGCCGGAAGAACACCAATAACGGTCCTCCACATGGGAGGACGGGATCTTTGGATGAGCTTCCTGGTGGTAGAGAATCTGGACGACGCCGACCAATTCATCTTGGGCAGAGATTTTGTCAGGAAATTTGACGTGATGATTGACTTGAACAACGGTCTGATACGGATTAGAAACCCGGACCGGAAGTATGTTAAGAGACCAATTAATAGGATAATAACAGACGAAAACAAGGTACCAATTTTTTTGGATAGAAAAGTAAAATTACAACCAGGACAGGCTGTGGTAGCAATTTTTAGAATGAGAAATTTGAATTCGTTAAGTGATAGTAAACAGGTTTGCTTAGTACCGAATCCAAAAAGTCAGAGTTCGGTGATTTTAGGCCGGAGCTTCTCGGTAACGCGAAACGGACTATGTGTCAGTGTGTTGTTGAACACACTGGACACCACACTTTCAATCCAGCGTGGAAAGAAGCTTGGCTACGCTTTGCCGATGAGGACTGACTATGAGGAGACACAAAACTTGAAGAAAAATGATGTGAAAGACTGTCCTTATCATGCCAATAAAGATAAAATTTTAAAGAGGATTAATGAATTAAAATCTATTCATAAATTGTTTTCAATGAAATCCGAGACGGACGACGGCTTATCAAGCTGCTCGAATTTTCCGGAACGCCCTCGTCATATGAACTAGAATCTGACAAACCGGTTTTGCCAGAGATAGAACATTTAAAAGGGAAAATAGGTGAGGGAGATTTCAAAAAATTACGGGACCTCCTAAATCGGAACGCAGATGTATTTTCAAAACATAAGGCGGATATCGGTTGCTGTAATTTCGTCGAACACGAAATCGAACTAGAAGAGGGCGCCGTTCCCCATAGGGAAGGCGCAAGGCGAGTGACGCCACATAAATCGGAAGCGTGCCGAGCGGAAATAGAAATGTTGCTTGAATACGACATGATAGAACCCTCGAAATCGCCGTGGGCTTGCGGGGTAGTAATGGCGAAAAAGAAAGGGGGCAACTTAGATTTTGTTGCGACTTTCGTTACTTGAACGCGGTAACGATTAAAGATGCGTACCCGATACCGCGAATAGACGAGAGCCTATCTAAACTTGGTGATGCCAAGTTCTTCACCACATTGGACTTAGGTTCTGCCTTCTGGCAGGTCCCTCTGCGGAAGAAGGACAGAGAGAAGACCGGATTCGCGTGCGAGTTGGGATTGTACCAGTGGAAGAGGATGCCCTTCGGCTTGTGCAATGCAACGGCCACTTTTCAAAGACTGATGGCTCAGGCGTTGACGAAGGTGACCAAGAAGTACGGGAATCTCGTGATGTGTTACGTGGATGACGTAGTCATAGCGACACCGACCCTGGAAGACCACATTGATAGGCT
Source organism: Symsagittifera roscoffensis (assembly GCF_963678635.1). Classification (NCBI taxonomy): domain Eukaryota; kingdom Metazoa; phylum Xenacoelomorpha; order Acoela; family Convolutidae; genus Symsagittifera; species Symsagittifera roscoffensis. The sequence goes on from NC_087067.1 coordinate 1,209,136, forward strand.
CGATGAGGTCTTTGGATGCATGAAAAGAGCAGGATTAAAGTGCAAACCATCGAAATGTGAAATCCTTAGGGATTCGATAAAGTACCTAGGAAGAATGGTGGATAGGCATGGTGTGAGGCCGGACCCGGAAGCAGTGGAAGCAGTGTTGACATGGAAGGCCCCCAGGACGGACACACAGCTCCTGAGCTTCCTAGGGTTTGCCAATTACTACCGAGAATTCATAAAAGGATATGCGGACAAGGTGTACCCGATGCAGAAGCTGATGCGCAACAAAGGGAAAAAGTTCGAATGGAACGATGAGGCACAGGTTGCTTTCGAGAACATAAAGCGGGAACTGTGCGAAGCGCCAGTGCTGGGCATGCCTACAGAAAAGGGCATGTATGTTCTCGACACAGACGCATCGGTGGTGGCCATCTCAGGAATCTTGCATCAAGAGCAAGAATGGAACGGAAGAACAGTTCTCCGTCCCATTGCATACGGCAGCAAAGTCTTGAGTGACACAGAGATGAAATATGGTGCACCAAAAGCAGAAATGTTTGCAGTAGTCACCTTCGTGGAGAAGTACCGTGCATACTTGGGGAGCGCTCCCTTCAAGTTACGCGTGGACAACAGAGCGTTATCCTGGTTGAAGACTTACTCGATGGATCAGAGTTATATTGGTAGTTGGATAGTAAGATTGGATGGCTACCATATGATAATCGAACATAGGATGCGTGATAAACACCAGAATGCTGACAGCCTCAGTAAGAAAACTGAGTTCTATGAAAGATTGGAGCAGAAGCAGGCCAATCAGGCGGAAATAAAGGAGGGATTTTCTTTTCTGGACAAAGAAACTTATGAAGCGCTTCCCTTAACGAGATGATTGGATAAGTCTGGACATCCAACTCCAGGGCACCCAGAGTTACCTGTAGAGAAAGCAGCCGAGATAAAGATCCTGTCCAAGGAGGACCCGGTCCCCTTGGATCTGTTGCTGCGCTCGAACCTGGTCCAGCAAGAACTCTCTCGCATGAATATAAACAGCCTCTCATTATTGGATAAAACGGTGCAAGTCACACCACAAGTGATGCGGATGCTGGGTGGATTGTTAGAAAGAGAAGTGACCAGAGATGACCCCGAGTGGACAGCTGCAGTGGCATCGCTAACAGTCAGTGAGAAAGTGAAGATCATGCCGTCCAGACGACAACACGAAGAGAATGAGAGGGATTGTAGGACAATAGTTCAGCAACTAGTATCCTCAATACCCCAAGAGATTTTAACCAGTACTTCTTACGGACAGAAAGAACAGGGAAGCAGCAAGCGAAAGAAAATCGTCACCTTTGTGGACCGGGATAAAGAGGATGAAGAGGTAGAACAAAATCTGCTGCAGGACTATTTGTCCGGGGAGACGGATGATGAGAAGAACCAGCGATCACAAGATCAACACCCGGGAAAAGGAAATTTGTCCGGGGAGTCTGAGATGGACGAGGAAATTCCTGATGAGAAACAGGGCCTAGAGCAAAATGTTTTGTCAGGGGAGTTCAGATGGATGCAAAGAAAGCACAGACATGATCTGGAGGAGCGTGCAGTCTCCAGCACAACCTCGTCGACGGAAGATAATTCAGGAAGCTCAGGAATGGACACCTATTCAGACAGGAATTCGAGCTCGGGATCGGAACTGTCAGAACTAGCGATACACACGCTACTAGTGGAAACTCGCGCAAGGGTCCTGGACAGAGAGGTGTATCAGGATCTTTGACAACGCAGCGGATGAATTAGAAACGATAGCGGTATCGAAACGTTCGATAAGCCTGTTGCCGCAGAAAGAGGTAGTCAGGACTGATCTTCAGCCGTTTGAACAAGAAACACAACCGTTGGCGAAGATTTGGTGCGTTAAGATGGAAGAAGACACACATCAGCCCAACGAGCTGAATAGTCAGATGAGGGTCATGAAGACATACTTGAAGGCGAGATACAGACTCTCGGACCTTCTAAGAGCGCAGAGAAATGATCGCATGACAAGCAACCTGAAAAGGTGGATCGAGAATGGTTCTCCGGATAAAGGGGACCTCGAGGAGGATAGTTATCGCATCCTGAGACAATACTTCATGCAGAAGGAAGGGAGGTTATATTTGAACAAGGACGGGATCGTGGCTTGCAAAAGAAGAGAGGAAGACAGAGTCCTATACAAGTATAACGCGATAGTGTTACCGCAACTCTATCAGACAGAACTATTATTCAGGTCACATGATCAGATGGGCCATCAGGGGATCGACAAAGTATATCAGAGGATCCTGAAGCGCTTTGAGTGGTCTGGGATGAAAAAGGCATGCGAGAAATGGGTAACAGCATGTCTGTCATGCCAACAGGTCAAGGATCCAAGGAAGTTGCGATTTCCTTTACAATCGATCGAGTCGTCTGAATTCAACGAGGTGGTGCAGATAGATCACCAAAAGATATGGATGACAGACAAAGGTTATAATCAGGTGCTGGTCATGATAGATCATTTCACGAAGTATGCAGAGGCCGTGCCCTGCATAACTGCCTCGGCGGAAGAGACATGCGACCACCTGATCAATACGTGGATAGCAAGACATGGTTGTCCGATGACGTTTCAATCGGATAATGGAACAGCTTTCGTAGGAGAGCGTACGAAAGAGCTTATGAGACGCTCACAGGTTGCTCAGGCACACTCCACGACATACCACCCTCAGACAAATGGCTTAGTGGAAAAACAGAACAGGACGTTAGTGTCGATGCTGAGAGTATATTGTTCCAGGTACATGACTGATTGGGACAGATACCTTCCACAGGTGATGGGAGCATATAATAGCACGCAACACTCCACCACTGGAGTCAGTCCACACATGATGCTAACTGGACACGAAAAGTCTTTACCCTTAACCTTCTTCTACCCAGAATATGAGGGAAAGAAAACGTCCCCACAGGTCTACGTGAGGGATGTGATCAGACGCCAACAGGAGCTGAACGATTTGTGTAGACGAAACACTCAGCAGGCACAGGCAAGGCAGAGGAAAAGATTCGACAAGAAAGCAGCTGGTGCAAAGGCTTACTCGGTGGGAGACTACGTATGGGTATTCCAGAACGTTATACCACCGAAAGGGACAAAAAAGCTCCTAAAAAATGGAGGGGACCCTTCATGATTACAGAGGTGCATCAGGAGGGACGCTTTTATAGACTGAGTACTGGCCGAGCCGCACACTACGAGAATATAAAGCCACACAATCCATCGACAGAAGACTGGTGTATACCTGCAGACATGGAAGAAGGGGATTATCTGATGATGGATCCTGCTTGTGAGGTCAATGAAAAAGGCACCAGGGAGAAAAACGATGGAAACGAAGTCGTAGAGGAAGGTACGGATACACCGCTGGACCTGGATCCAAACGAACAGATCGAAGCGGACGATGAAACCTTACCCTACGCAGAGGAAGATTGGCAGGATCCCGAACAGATAGAGGTTCCCAAGAACTTGGAACCGGATCTTCCGTTCACCATACAGACTCGTCAGAAGGACGGGACGAGACCAAGAAAGAAATACAATCCTTACGGTGACGACTTTGTAGTGGATAGGATAGATCTAAAGAAAATAGTGGAGGAAGTAGTGGGTTTAGAGGAAATAACTGTGTCACAAGACATTGACATAGTCGATGATCACAACGATGAGTGGGTTGACGACTGGTCGAAACCCGAGGTAGAATTCGACGATGAGCAACAGCAGTCATATGAACAAGACCTGACGAACCTCCGTGTCTTAGAGTGGCTGAATGAAACAACCTCGGATCCAGAGGAGACCAGCGTCACGATTCAAGACGTAGATCAGGAAAGCATGAAATACATCAAGACTGAACGAGATGATCCTTCCTGGGCTGCCCAGGAAGGACGATTACTCATTCCAGCTTCTAACCTTGACTTGATACCCGGTATGCGATCGACGGGGACGTCGATGGATATTTTTGTCCGGGGAGTGGGGGTAGGACTTACCCACACTGAAAACTTGATAATAAAAAAATTAAGAATAGCAAGAGAAACAGGAGACTTAGAAGCAGAAACAGGCGAAGAACCTAAGAAACCTGACATAGGCAGGGTAGTTGAGTCATATTTTAACTTACCAAATGAATATTCAAGTAACATAATATTAACAGATTTCAGCGATTTCACACTCACAAATGGAACATGTGCGATAGCGATCACAGCAGACATGAGTTTTAAGACATCGTTAGCAGCGGATTTTAAGAGAGAATATAAAAACATAGAATTCAGAATTCAAAACATTGAATTGGAAGCAGAGACCGGGAATAGGGGGGCGTAGCAGCCTTGCCTCCGGCGGCGTCGCAAATACCGGGAAAGTATCTATGCTTCTTGGTAACACGGGCGACGGAGAAACGGCACGTGGACCCGGAAAAGCTAGTCTTGTCCTTGACGAGGCTGAGGGACTTCCTTGTCGAAATGGACGTGAAGGAGCTCTCGCTTCCAGTGTACGATCCAAACAGAGGAAGACTGCATCCTCGGGAATTGTACGCGCTTGTACACGTGATATTCTCTGATACGAACATACAAGTATATCTACATAAGAAATATTACTTAAGTATAGGCTGAGTGATGTGCGAGAGAATGTTAGGCCAAAGACTAAGTTGTATGTAAAATGTGATATGTGTGTTATGTTATGTTATGTTATTAAGATCATGGGTAAGTAGGGGTTAGTGACCATGAACAACTAAATGACGATCTTGGGAATAGATCCAAAGTTTGGACTGTCCAATCTTAGGTCGAATTCCAAAATTTTAGAAACCAATTGATTTTAATAAATTTTAGGATAAATATCTTTTTATCTGATTTGTTTTTAAGCAAATTTTAACGATATATGTTAGGGTGAAACAGACAAGTGTGATATTTGAGACTTCTTTTCTAGATCCTGATTGATCATTTAATAGCTCACTTGAGTCAAATATCGAATCGAATCAAATCAAACCTGAAAGAATAGAATGGACAACTTCAACTTGGATGAATTGAGAGACCGAGCAGAGGCTCATTGATGTGGTCGAGACCCATACCGTCTCCCTGGCATGTATACAAAGACGAACTAATGAAGCTGGATCTTCAGGATGCTGAATGGAGCGATGCTATCCGTCAGCAGATTGTACTCGATAACCGGCGTAGACTGGTTGATAGCCGCTAGCATAAATTTCAGCTCCACGACGGCCTTGAGATTTGCTGACTTGGAGGGACTGCCCTCTAACAACACGATGGGACCAGTGAATGCGAGACCGTTGCAAGATGTGAGGTTGAACCATGATGAGGGGAATCGTGAAGAGAGACCAGGAAGATTCCTGACAACGAGAGCGCCGATTGGACAACACGTGAAGATATTCAAGCAGCTGACGACACCACCTGGTCATGTGAAGGAAAGAGTGTACCCAAAACTAGTGAACCAAGATGGTGATGCCCAGAGGTATGGCGGATTGACAGCGATAAAGAAAGATGAAACCATCTTCGCCGCCTATGACAAAGCAGAGATGAGGAAGGCCAAAATTATGGTAGTAGCGAATTCAAAGTTCTTGTACACTTCCAAGTCTTTTTTTTGGCCGGACGTCATAATGTTGGCAGCGGTCGACCTGGACCTACTGCAATCAGTATCTTTGGCTATAGGGGTACAAAGGATGACGGACATGAATCCAATTACAATTGTGTTTGCTGGCATTAATGACCATCTACACAGTAGAGGTTTTCTGAGCAGACTCAGAGATCCTACAACGGCAGAAAACGCAGTATGGCCAGCGATAAAAGACATCCTGGAGTCGATGGGTGAAGTGGTGGATGCGACGAAGGAGGGGTCATTCAGTAAAGTGGCATTGAGAGTAGTATTCGCGTTGTCTCCGGGATATGCACATCTCCCGGATGGACTGAAATTCGTGTATGCAATTGTGGCCTTGCTCTCGGAAGGAAAATATGATGTGATCATATCAGCTCCGAATCGCCTGATAGAAATGGAGAATCTGAGGCCACTTAAGTCTGAACTGCCTGCAGTATGGTCAGATATCTCAAATGCGATGAGAGGATTCAAGGATCACGCGCTACACATGTTAGTGTTGGACGAAGTGCTGGGGTTGGAACTGTCCAATTTCAGTCGACAACTCAAACTGAAACCGGGAATAGACGACGACCATCGAGTGATCGCGGCAATGTCCAACGACTTATGGTTCCGGGCAATGGAAGTGGCAGGTGAAGACACAAGAAGGAAAAATTCACTGGAGATAAGAGCTCATCTGGAGGCGATGATTCTGAGAACCAAACCGGAAGCCAACCAGTGGCTACACCTGAACCCTAGAGTAGCGGCATTGGGTGCAGATGCTTCTCAGCAAGGCCCCGTAATAATCACGAAGATACATGCCTACTTGTTGAAGGAGGTGAACCTGGCGGAAAATGCCGGAGAAAAGACTGCCGAGTTTGTAAACAGAATGTGTCAGATTACTCTGGAAACCTTCTGGACCCAGGAAATGAAAGGACAGGAGGGCTTTGAAAGGACAGACAGCATGCTAGAAGGGTTGGGAGCCGGATGGACCGCGTCCTTCTTGGCAAAAGTCTATCCGAAAGTCTCGCACTATTTGATAAAGGAATTCCTCCAAGCAGTGGTGAGAGTATCGATAGTGGAATTAATAGCCTTATTCGTGACATTCGGAGCGGAGAGTTTCGTGAAAGGACCGGCGATGCTGCTCACCGATGGAATTCAGAACCTGCGGCTAGATGGACTTCTGACATTGATCGCAATTACCCACGGAAACTTGGGAGGACTAATGGAACTGGCACGTTGTCCAGAGCAGATGAAGGAGAGAGTGAGGAACTTGGATATGAAGAAATCCACGGACTCGTGGAACAAGATAAGAGACCTGAGACACACTCTTATCCAGTATCTCTTACAACAAAATCGCTTTGGAACGGGAGAAGACGAGACGATTGAAAGAGAGGAAGATGTTAGACGACATGTTGGAGGCATGCCGCTGTTAACTGATCTGAGCTTGGCTATGAGAACCGATCCCTTGGCGCTGATCAGAGGAGTCACGGAGTTCGTGACAGTGATCTATGGACCAGCAGTCACGTTTGCGTTCCCTGACGTTAAAGTGGAAGCATATAGGAGGTCGGTGCTGCACCTGAACCTCATATCGGCAGTGGACGGTAGTACACTGAACTGGTGTGAGCAGCACACATTGTGGGAGCTCATGAGTGAAGATCTATTATTTGCGAAAATATCGGAGCCAGAGATGACAGTCATCAATTTTGACGATCACTTCCGTGACCGCATGGGAGAAGTAGAAAGAGGACACATCGAGGTGTTTCCAAGGCTTTGGAATCTGAGGCCCTATGATAAAACGAATGGTGAAATAACCAGAGTGCCTCGTCTCACTGCAGCATATCACAAGGTGAGAGAAGAGACGAAGGACTGGGGCGATTACAAGAAGCTGCCGGAGGCAATCCCTGAATTCCCTCTGATAAGAAGGATGTTGCTCGGAGCAGTCTCCGTGGTACAGACTCCTAGATTGGGAGCGTTCGAAGCCAATGAAAGGAGAGTAGGGAATTTCGTGGGAACGATGGATCCATACTTTGTCGGGAGAAATGCCGCCGTGTTACAGTACACACGATTCGCATTCACGGATGAAGCGACGAGAAGGCGAATAAGCAACGCCGCAACTCCCAAGCCTGGAAGATTTGATGAGGAATGGAAGGGATTAGGTTTAGCTCCGATGAGGATGAGAGGCAGGACCGAATTGCCTGAAGCCTCATTAATCCTGACCAGTGTGAAAAAGGAGATGAAAGTGGGAGGAATATTGCAGACGAGAACTTTTCTAGCACCCTTCGGCTGTGAAGAATTCAAAGTGGTCCATGGAGAAGAGGAAGATAAATCGGCCGGTACATTGCTCATACCGAGATTCCAGGAAGAAGCCGACAATGACGAACAAGGACCATTGAACTCGAACAAGGATAAGTCAGAAGGAGATGACGGACAGGGTGGAAGCCGTCAAACCGAAGAACCCATGCAACAAGATCAAGCTGGTGGGGAAGACGACAGGGCATCGACAGGAGGAACATCCAACCTGGATTTCAATATCTTCAGTGATCTCGAGAATAATGCAGACACGTTGGAAACGACTGAGCCAGCGGATGAAGGCATCTCGACACTGGAGCCTCCGTCAGCCTTTATGGAAATGAAACGGAATTTGCCGGAGAGCAGCTCTCCTGGCAATTCAAGAAATAACGACCAGAGAATCCTTATGGAATCACCTCGGAGGAGAAGAATAGAGGCCTCAGCCAGAGTACCTTTCTTGGGAACGCTGCCCGAAGAAGAATGGGAAGTACATCACCGAGACCACGAGATTAGGACGGGATGTAAGCTGGACAGAGTGGCGTTTATGGAAGAAGTCTGTACCGTGGTTCAAAGCTATGGGACCCAGTCTATTCTAAAAACGGGTCTCAACCAACCCTTGATGAGAGAAGTGCTTGACAAGCTTGATTAGTGTGAGGGGAGACTGAGTGAGTTGTTGATCGACTCAGCCACTGATGAGAGTGAAGCGAATTCTCCCATCAAGATGACACCGCAGGACGATGAAGGAGAAGTGGTGTATCTGTCAAGAACCAGGAGAGGGACGATGCGATCAAAAATGGTGATTGATAAAATCAATGCGATGAAAATGAAGTTAGGCAGCAGAGTGATGCCGAGGAGAGTTGGAAAGACGAAGGTGGATTCAGAAATATCGATGAAAACTGGTAACTCAGCAAAAAGGAAACGAGTTGAGGAGGTCATGGATTTGGGGCAAGGTGATTATCAATTGTCTGGCACAGATAGAATATTAACTGATATAGCGATGGTGCCACCCATTCTCATGGCGGGGATAAAGTCAACCGGTTATAAATCCAAAAGGAGTGACCGCACTCTGACTGGAGCAGCCTTAGAAATGGAAATACTCAGCCAATGTGGAGAGAGCAAAATGAAAGACTTCAAGCCATCTCCCATGAATCATGGAAAGGGAAGTGTCGCAGGACAACTAACACCAGTGGAATACAACCGACTGACAGTGTCGGAGACTGTGTCGATAGGTGAACCCACCGGTGGATACATGGAGATGTTGGAATACCGAAACTCGGCTAGAGGGTATGCTATGGCCCTGGAAGACGAAAAAGCCATGGAGGGTTATCTAGAAATGATGTTGCAAGGCACCACCCTCAAACAGAAGGCGTACGGGACTTTGGCGTCGTCTGACGTACAGGCGGAAACGATCGAGCAGTTAGTGAGCCTTCCATGGAAAGCAGTAGTATTGAGGTATTTCGAAGAAGAAATGAGGACTACGCCAAGAATACATGCTCTCGTGGCAGTACCTTACGTAAGGACAGAGTTACAACTCAGGTTCGCCTGGTGCATGATGGGACTGACTCGCGAAGAATATGACTCAGAAGAAAGGAAGAGATCAAAAGATGAAAAGGGTTTCCTTATGACGAACCTGAGGGATCTGATAGTCCAGGAGGGAGCAGCAGTAGCGTGTGCGAAGCGGAGAGACGCTCTCTGTTTCATTCGATTCCTGATAGAGCAGATTTCAGTACCTGCATTAAACACTTGTGTTAAAATGTTGAGGGAAGGCGATGAGCGAACGAAAGCCTTATTCTTGCTAGCACTGCTGGATATGCAGCAAAGTAGACCGATGAGGGTGAACATGAAAGAACCTGAGGAGTTAGAACCCATGAAAAAGATAGACGAAATCAGGAGATTCTCAAACAAGGAGCTGAGACTCACTAAAGAATCTATGGGAGCATTGCCAAAATCCAGTGAATACTGTTGACCGATCAAGAAGAAATTGCATGGCTACGTATCCGGGATCATAGGGATCGCGTACAATCCTTTCCTGAGTGAAGACATACGCGATTGCTTCTTCGATTATGAGCAGGCGGTGTTGCTAAGATTCTGGACGTCCAGAATTGTAACGATTAAGAGCGTTAACAATCCACAGGCCAAATTGGGACTGGTCTTGGAAGAAGAGGTGACTGCACCTTCAGTACCAAAATCCGACAAAAGAGTGGAGTTTGGGTTGGGATTCTCAGATGAATTACTGAGAACGAGCTTGATGACAGTGTGGGAATTGATGAGGCCATCATGGTGTCCTAGTCCCAACGCTGACTCAATATTACGGGCGACACAAGACGTACAGAGGGAACTGAATGCAGACTGTAACCTGCGTGACCTCAATATCATATATAATGTGATGATAACACCCTCAAAGAGCAACGGAGAAGATAAAGTGGAGTTGCCTGGCTGGGGACCAGAAGACTGGGTCAAACCTGGTAGCTGTCTGGCGGAAGTCTGTGGACTGGAGGGTCACGTTTGTGGAGGTTTGGACTGTGTGAAGACCCTGGAGAAACAACACAAGCAATTGACGGTATTGTTTGGAAATATAGTGATGAAAGCTAGGACAGAAACGGAATTGATAGCAGATTGCCATGGAGGAACCGATGTGAATCTAGTGACTGCACTAGGATTCTACAGCATGTTTGGTTCTTTAGAGTCACTATTGAATCTGGAACAGAAACATGAGGTGGTCACAGCCATCAGTGTAGAAGTATTCCCAGGAGTTCTGCAGACTGAGCAGAAATACATAGGAAGATGGAGGGAAGCAATCGAGACGGAAATGAACATCAGACACAGCGAGACTTATTGTAGACCATCAGGAGCACGATATTTGGTGGGTTCAACGTTGGCTCCAATGTGCAAGAGCAGATATCCTGTACATTTCGTGGCTGTGGACGTGAAGAGTACAAGAACGATCGTGGATCAAGCCTTCTCAGTGCCGAAGTGTGTGAGATTGGCGAGAATGTCTGAAAAGTCTTACGAGTTACTATGTAAGATGTTCTCAGCAGTTCCAAAGAGAACCAAAGAAGAATTGGAGTCAATACTAGGAAAGAAGTTCATGGGATATGTGAGCGGGAACTTCAGTGACTTTGAGAGACAGAAACAGAGAGGATCAACTGGCACAGATTACAATGCAGTAGATGAGAATGATGAAGTCCACCGAGTGATGATGAAAGTGGAACCATTGCTGGAAGCTTCGGGAAAACGTAATTGGGAAGCATCATGTTGACGCATGACGAGTTTCCTTGCCACTGCTTGCTGCAGACCTGGTGGTATCCCAAGCGTAGTAATCTGATGTTGATCTGGGACTCTGGAGAGCTGCTCTCCATGGGTTTACCAGATTCATCACAGCCCGTAACGATAGTGATAGTGGGAGTTATGATGGCGATACGATGGCTGGAAGCTCATGTGAGAGAAAATAACAGACAGGAGGCGCCGACGAGAGAACAGTTGCAGAAAAGAGATTGTCTAAAAGATTTAGATCTTTTTGAGACAATGTGCAAAGTTCTAAACATTCCGATGGAAGTGAGGAAGATATGGGCAAGAAAACGATTGATGCCATGGTTCAGAGCTAACATGACTGCATGGTTGTACGAGTATGCGAAAAAGCATATGTCGAAGCAGGGTGTACAGTGAATGTTAGCGGAGTCAGTATCACAGGAGGAAGAAATGGAACATTGATGAATGGTCGAGAAAACAAGAGGCAACAAGAAAGAAAATTAGAAGAATTTAGAAGTTTTAGAACTTCTAAACGACAAAAAAAGAAGAGAACAAAGGAGTGATGAAGAAAAGTTAAAACTCAGAATTGTTTTATGTGTGTGAAAAACTCAAGTGAGAAACCAAGCAACCAAGTTGTAATTGAAAACTGAAACATTTAGTTGAGTTTTGAAATTGTTGCATTTATAAATTTACAATTTGATTTTAGTTGAAGTGGCTTTAGAGACACTTATTATTTATTTCGAAAGGCTTAAGTGAAGGAGTATATTTAAAATATTCCAGCCTGCATGACTGTTTTTAATCAGCTAGGAGAACTGATCACTTTGTGGTGACATGGAAGGCTTGAGTAATCTCTCGAAGAGGGAGATTGTTTCATTGTTCTTTCTAACCACAAAGTTTCTTAGTTTTAAAATTCAGGACAATAAACAAGCAAGATTTCCGAAGGGAAGGAGCATAGTAGGATAATTTTAGCTTGTTGGTTGGCAGGACTGTCCTGCAAGCCAACACCTTTTAAATCAAAGAGAAAAAGTTTTAATCGGGACATTGACACTGAGAGTCAGAAAATATGTTTTATCTTAGGTTATATCCTCAATGTGCAGATTAGTGAAAGAATTTGAAGGCTATAGTGATGTAGTATGATGCCATTTATGTTCTGCAATGAGTCGATGTGACGTGGATAAAAGTAATTTCGTGCATTTTATAAATTCTGTTCGATGACACTGTAACCATTTTACGAACATTGAGCGATTCAATGAGGACATTGACGGGACTGTCCGGGGAGTATGTAACATTCGACCAGAATGGCCAAAATGCAAGTTATGCAGACTTCGAATTTTTAGCAGTAAGCCTTCCGGATTGATGATTATTAAGAGTTAAGAACGTTATTGGAACGATTGGCCAAACGTTTAGGTGTTATTCTTTTTTAACATCAAGACCAGCAGAAAAGTTAAAGAGCACTCAGCGCCGAGCGGATGTTCATTATAACGTCCTTAATATGGCCCTCACCGCCGGGGCGGAAGGGTAGATAGGAACGCGGAAGCCTTCCGGATTCCCGTGAATAGCTTTTTAACCTAGTTAAGACCGAAAACTCACATTCCAGGAAGGGTTGGGGGATTGGCAGTCCCCTGGTTCCCTGAGAGGTTTATGACAAAAAACTCTTAAAGATATACAAAAAATCAAACAAAAAGTAGTATAGTACCCAAGAAAAACAAAAAACATAAAAAAGAACCGAAAAAACCAAAAACAGTAAAAAAAAAAGTAGAAAATCAGTAGAAATCATCCCCCCAGACGAGAGGTGATCCGACCCTCCCGTTTGTTGTTGTTTGATATATTGTTGTTATAGGCATTTATATCAGTCAGGATCGTTGCGATAAATTTTGTGGCCCGTTTGTTGTGCTTGTACTGTAGGATTATTTGAGTATTTAAGCACGTTAATGCTAAATTGCGCTCAATCCGGAATGGTCTAGGGATTAGTGAAGAAGACTGATTCGGCAACCAAGCAGTTCATGGAGCGACAAGAGGGGGCTCAATGACAACAACAATCGACTATTTGGTATCGTTAACAATTTTTGTATCCCTTTTGGTTCAAAAAGTACGATAGTGATCTGTGGAGAGCTCGACAAGGCAGCACTGTAGTGACCCTTCATCGAACTGCGAATTTCCGAGTTAAACACCTTAATTCGGATATTGAACAAACCCGGAGGGGTATAATATTACTATTATTACTATTTATACAGCCTATATTAATACTCCTATTTTGTTTTTCAGTGAAAAACACAGTAAGCGGACTGGTTTTTAGGGTCAAATTAGCGATATTTTGATCCCCCCTAAATCGCGATTTTGGAGATATTGATATTTTTTGAAACAAAAAAAAGCGTCAAATTAGTGTGTTACATCGTAATTGTACTAGTATAATAGGTAGAACCGGTTGAAATTAATTCAGAAGTGGTTGGAACTATTTGCGTACCAAAAACCGAATTTTCGTGATTTTTGAATAAACGAAACACTATAAATAAAAAAAATTTTGGGAAATATTTGAGTTAGGACAGAAAAAATTGTTGTTCGGACAACGTCCACTAGTGAATCGACAGGTTTTAAAACTTGTTCGCCGATAACCTACCGGGTTACAGAGAAATCGAACTTAACGTAATTGATTTAGTGGATTCATCAATCCGGAAGTGTCCAAATAGCATAGTTTTTGGCCAAATTTTTTCAGCTAGATTAGCGTTGTAGATCAGGTTTTTTTGCATTTAACTAGAAAAGTATAGGCTTTTTGAGCTCGGATCAATAAATTTTAGATCGAGAAGAACAGAATTGCGAAAAGAGTTAGGCGGAACCTATAAGAGATAAATTTTTTGACTTTAGAAAAAAGACGTTTTGGTTAATAACTTTGAAACAACTGGACAGATCCAGTTGATTTTAGTACCATTAGATCAGAAATTAGCTGAGCTTACACATAAAAACATCAATTAATAAAAAAAAAGCGTGAAAATTTTTTAAGATAGTTTTTAGCTAATTCACTAATTCGGGAAGGTAGACTCTTCACGTTTTATGAAAAAATTTTTGGAAAGCCCTTACACCCCTACCAATAGGTAGTAACGGTCAAATAAGGCAATTTTTTAATCTGTTCTAGACGAAAAGGGAAGGCTAAGGGCACCAGAAAACCTTTGTCAATTCGAAACTAGGCTAGCGATATGACCCTTCACCGTTAGGGTGAATTGTCAAATAAGAGGCTTAACTTCAACCCGGAAGGGTCTTGGGAAAGAAGATACACCCTTCCTAGTTAGTTCAAACAGCATAATAGCATCGGAGAACGGATCCGGAAGGGTATCGGTTGAAGATTTGGAAAGTCTCTGAGAAGCTATTTTTACAAACCCGGAGGGGTCCCAATCCGGAGGGGTCTTATTTTTGCCAATCCGGAGGGGTCTTATTTTTGCCAATCCGGAGGGGTCTTATTTTTGCCAATCCGGAGGGGTCTTATTTTTGCTAATCCAGAGGGGTCTTGTTTTTGCCAATCCGGAGGGGTCCCAATTTTGCCAATCCGGAGGGGTCTTAATTTTACCAATCCGGAGGGGTACTATTTTTGCCAATCCGGAGGGGTCTTATTTTTGGCAATCCGGAGGGGTCTTGTTTTTGCCAATCCGGAGGGGTCCCAGTTTTGCCAATCCGGAGGGGTCTTAATTTTACCAAATTGGAGAGGTATTATTTTTGCCAATCCGGAGGGGTCTTGTTTTTACCAATCCGGAGGAGTCCCAATTTTGCCAATCCGGCGGGGTCCTGTTTTTGTCAATCCGGAGGCTATAATTTTGTTAAGACTTAAGAAGACCAAAAAAAAGAAAATAGTAAAGGTATTAGGTTATTAAGAAACAGGCTAGGAACCAGTGACTGCACTGGTAACTTGCCTTTTATAAAAGACCGGACCAAAACAAAACAGGTCTAAACTCGGATATTCGCGACACTAAATCTAAATTTAACAAGAGTGTGTAATTCATTGGTGTTGATTGAAATCCAAATCGTTATTGAGAAAAAAGATTGCTCTGAGGATTTTAGTAGGTCTAGCTTGGGCAGTCCGAAGGCGGATAGGTACCACAGGACTCGATGGGTGCAATAGACGCCCACTTGAGAAAATTACTGCCTTCAAGTTTTGTCTGTTTGGTGCAGCACCAAGCAGGGAACGGTCTTTCTATAGAAACAAGTTCGACTATTGTATTGCGACCGACTAAAAGTACAAAACACGTACGTTTTCCATAGTAAATATTCGTATTTTTTTTTCGTTTTTGGTTTTAAATCAATAATATTTGTGCTTGATTGGGTAGTGAGAACACTATCTTTTCAATAGACTGATATCATCATACTGTGCTAGCCTCACATCTCACGACTAATAATCGATTATTGTGAATAAATTGTATACACGCTGTACTGTGATATAATACAAGGATTCGTGGTCACTATTTAAAAGAAACTTTTGGAATTTATTGTGTTGTGTTTTTATTATCAGTAGTCAGACTAAAAGGATGCTAGCAATGGAATTGAGTGTATAGGCAGTAAGAAGTGATAAATTGAAAATGAGTCTAGACAAGTCGAGGATACCTAAACTAAGTGACAACTCCAGGAAATTCATACCAGAGAAACAGAGAAGAGCAATGAACGACCCTTTTGTGGAAAAGATCACACGAACCCGGTCCGACAAAGGGGAGACGGTTTCAGGCAGAATGGTTGAGACCAGGAGTCAAAAGTCCTCAGAAGAGCGAAAAACAATGCAAGAAGTGGAGGTCCATCCGGATCAGGCCATGGATGAGAACCAGGAGAGACATGGACCGGAGGGGAGAGGAAACAGAAGGCTGGCGAGTGAATCTACTCCGGCAGAACAAGGCCAAGATTTTGCTACTTCCACCGGGACATTGGACCGAGAAGAGATGACGGAACTGTCCGACATCTCTACTAAAATTGTGGCAAATAGAAGATCACCCACAGACAACACCATGATGGCAGGCGTGACGGAGAAACAGGCAACGTCCTCATCGTTTTCAGAAAGAGTGAAGAACACTTTCGGAAACATCTTTCCATTTACCATGGGAACCGGTACAAGTGATGAAGGATAATACAGGAAGAAGAAGAGGACGATGATGAGCAAGTTGACTTTGGATCTCGAGTCGACCTCAATAGTTCGATTCAGGAGAATGAAGCATACACCGACAGAGGGACTGGCACCATGGACCAATTTGGTGTGGCAAGGACGATAAGCAAAACCACAAATACATCAGGCCAGTCAGGAGATTTTGTGACTATGACAAACTCGGAAATGCGAACTGGAGAGAAAAAAAACACAGGGCTAAGCAACGCACCGGCGGATCCAGAGGTGGAAAATGAAAAAACGTTGAGGCAGAGAATCAAAGCCCGAATCTCGACCTGCAGCAAGCTACCTGGGATTGAAAGGGTGACACCGCCACTCGTGACCCATTGGTGGAAAACGGAGCATCAATTGAAGAAGCCCTGACCAACATAGTGGGCAGCATAGGAGAACAAAACGAACAAATGTCCATAAGAATGAGTGAATTAGAAAGGGCAGTCCACGTCGAGAGAGAAAGTCTGCGGGAAGAAATCAACCTCAACAGACAAGAAGTTGGTAGAAGCGAAAAACGCTTGAAAGAAAGAACAGATGAACACTTGGTGAAGAACTTGTCGCAAATGACGAGGGAAGCTGAGCAAAGAGAGTTACGATTAAGAGACGACATGGAAAAGTTGAGAATTCAACAAGAGCAGACTCTTGGGACTCTTGACACAAAAATAGATGCGATGATGGAGAGGCGAACTCAGGCTATCATTGATAGGTTGGAGGGGCTACTAGGCGGCAGGAGGGAATCAAAAGATGGGGAATCGAACTCGGGAGAACCCAGCAGGGAGCCGAGGATGAACTTCAATGAACAACAGAATAGGAGAAGGACATATGGATCCACTAGAGAAAGGGGCAGTTCATCAGGCTATGTCGCAGGAGAGAGTAGAACACGTGGCCCAAACATCAGAGGAAGTTCGACTGGCAACAGACATACCTCAAACGAGCGACCAACGCAAGATACACATGCGACTGGGAGATGTGATTCCAGGAACAGGAGTCATGCTAGTCAATAAAGAAACAATCCCAGCGATGCGGATAGAAGGGAAGTACCATATACAGAAACCTTATTAGGGGGCGAAGAAACTCAAGCGGGGCATTTAAGAGATGCTAAATCAATGGCCACAGCCTTTGAACCTCTGAACAGGTCTTTGGAAACATTCCCTACGAGGTTATCAAGAACCAATGAACGTAGCGAAAAGTCCAGAAGGGTTTTTGAGAAACCAAGATGCTATAAAGACAAATCTGATGGCTGTATTGATACCTGGATAGAGGTGATGAAACTGCATTTTGAGGAAGAGGACTTGTCAGAAAGGCAAGAATGCAGTGCGCTTATCAGTAACTTGGAAGGGACAGCCCTGAACTGCGTGATGGCCAAAAAGCAATACCAGCGGGATACTGCTGAGAAAATCTTTGAAATCTTGTTCAATCGCTTTAGCTCAGGAGTGCAGAGAAACCAAGCAATGATGCACTTCGAGAAACGGAGGCAACGTGAAGATGAGACGATAGACAAGATTCTAGACGATTTGGAGATGCTGAGAAGGCGTAGCCAACCAGATGAGTCCAACAGAATGATGAACCTGGCAGTAGCCTCAAAATTCATCGATGGTGTGAAGAATGATGAACTTCGAACAATGTTAGCGACACCTTACACACCACTCTCAACCAATGCGCCAACACCAGAGAATATCTTTTATTGAAACCTCCTTCGAGATCTGGATATTACAAGAACAAGTATAGCAATTTTAACAACGAACCAGCAAACCAAGGTAACAACTAGTACAAACCAAGGGACGATATGGACAAGAGGCGCTTTTGTGCGAATTGCAGTTCGACGGACCATCATGAGTCAGCATGCCCAATTTACAAACAGGGCATGAAAGCAATAGGCTTTAGCCTCGAGGACGAAGATGCGCCGAGAATTTCATGAGAGGAGTAATTGCAAAATTTGGCCCGAGGAGCTTCCTTTGCAACTTGGAAGGTCATTTTAAATCGGATTGTCCGCAATTCTGGGATGCTGTAGCAGACATCAAGCAGCCAAGGCAAGAGGAAGCTTTATCGGGTGTGAAAGCTAGCAAGGCTCACCTATTGAGTGAAGCGGAGGCGCGCAGAAAAGAAAAACCGCAAGAGCTGGCAACGAAGAAGATGCAGGGGGTAACGGAAGAGACATGTGAACTGGAACCGGTGACTGCGGCGGATGACTTCAAGATTGATTATGGGGCAGCCGCGAGGGATGCACTAAATAGAGTACAGCAGGAATTGATAGCGAAGGAGATCAAACAAGAGGTGAAGCTCGAATTGGAAAACGAGAAGTTACAGGAAAAACTGAACGCCTTTGAGGCATCAGAGGTCGAAGAAACGAAAGCACCGAGCAGTTTGAGCATGAAATTAAATGTTATCTCCGGGCAGAGGCTCGGTATGGTGCCACAGGGAAGCAAAAAACAATCTATAACCTTGGTAGTGGGACACCAGGTAATCAGAGTGAACCATCAGAATTCACTTTGATGCATTTGGACACATATGCAGATTATCTGAGGCAGGTGGAGCCACGCACTGAGTCAAGAGCTGTGCGAGCGCTACTAACAACCAGTGGCCATCGAATAAAGAAGCTTCACGGGCGCTACGTGGAAGTCTATGGACCGTATCAAGTGATGCTGAACGTGGATGGAACCAGCATCAACACTAGGACATATGTGACAACAGACAGTGACCAAATAGGGCAGATCTATTTGGGCGAAGAAGAACTCAAAGACTGTAGGATAGGCCATGACGCCATGATGGAGCAAAACGCAGTTCACATTGGATACGAAATAGATGTGACTGCACATCTGCTCGACACCAATGGGAAGAAAATCGGAGTCACAGGGCATCTGGACACAGGAGCAGTAGTGAGCGTGATGCCGATAAAAACTTGGGAAAGAATGGGCATCACGAGGGAAGATCTAATTCCGACGAATCTCCGACTGGCCGCAGCCAATCGAGGAGCGATTTACGTAGCAGGAATAACACCAATAACGGTCCTCCACATGGGAGGACGGGATCTTTGGATGAGCTTCCTGGTAGTAGAGAATTTGGACGACTTCGACCAATTCATCTTGGCCAGAGATTTTGTCAGGAATTACGACGTGATGATTGACTTGAACAACGGTCTAATAAGGATTACAAACCCGGACCGGAAGTATGTTAAGAAACCGATTAATAGAATAATAACAGATGAAATTAAGGAGCAATCTTTTTAGATAGAAAAGTAAAACTACAGCCGGACAAGCTGTGGCAGCAATTTCAGAATGAGGAATTTGAATTCGTTAAGTGATAGTAAACAGGTTTGTTTGGTACCGAATCCAAATAGGCAAATTTCAGTGATTTTAGGCCGGAGCTTCTCGGTAACTCGAAACGGACTGTGTGTCAGTGTGTTATTGAACACACTGCACATCACGGTTTCAACCCAGCGTGGAAAGAAACTTGGTTACGCTTTGCCGATGAGGACCGACTATGAGGAGACACAAAACTTGAAGAGATATAGAGTAAAAGTCTGTCCTTATCATGCCAATAAAGATTAAATATTAAGAAGGATTAATGAATTAAAACCTATTCATAAACTGTTTTCAATGAAGTCTGAAACGGCTCGAATTTTTCGGAACGCCCCTCGTCATATGAACTAGAAATGTTGCTCGAATACGACATGATAGAACCCTCGAAATTGCCATGGGCTTGCGGGGTAGTAATGGCGAAAAAGAAAGGGGGCAGGTTAGGTTTTGTTGTGACTTTCGCTACTTGAACGCGGTGACAATAAAAGATGCGTACCCGATACCGGGGATAGACGAGAGCCTCTCTAAACTTGGTGATGCTAAGTTCTTCACCACACTGGACTTGGGTTCTGCCTTCTGGCAGGTCCCTTTGCGAAAGAAGGACAGAGAGAAGACCGGATTTGCATGTGAACTGGGGTTGTACCAGTGGAAGAGGATGCACTTCGGCTTGTGCAACGCAACGGTCACTTTTCAAAAACTGATGGCTCAAGCTTTGAACAGAGTGACGAAGAAGTACGGAAATCTTGTGATGTGTTACGTGGATGACGTGGTCATAGCAACACCAACCCTGGAAGACCACATTGATCGGCTCGATGAGGTTTTTGGATGCATGAAAAGAGCAGGCTTGAAATGCAAACAATCAAAATGTTAAATTCTTAGAGATTCAATCAAGTATCTAGGAAGAATGGTGGAGGCATGGCGTGAGGCTGGACCCGGAAGCAGTAGTGGCTGTGTTGACATGGAAGGCTCCCAGAACGGGCACACAACTCATGAGCTTCCTAGGGTTTGCCAGTTATTACCGTGAGTTAATAAAAGGATATGCAGACAAGGTGTATCCAATGCAGAGGCTGATGCGCAACAAAGGAAAGAAGTTTGAATGGAACGAAGAAGCACAAATTGTCTTCGAGAACATAAAGCTGGAACTGTGCGAAGCGCCAGTGCTAGGCATGCCTACAGAAAAGGGCATGTATGTTCTTGACACAGACGCATCAGTAGTAGCCATCTCAGGAATACTGCATCAGGAGCAGGAATGGAATGGAAGAACAGTTCTCCGTCCCATTGCATACGGCAGTAAGGTGTTAAGTGATACTGAGATGAGATATGGTGCACCAAAAGCAGAATTTTTTGCAGTAGTCACATTCATGGAAAAGTACCGCGCATACTTGGGGAGCGCTCCCTTTAAGTTACGCGTGGACAACAGAGCGTTATCTTGGTTGAAGACATACTCGATGGATCAGAGTTATATTGGTAGATGGATAGTAAGATTAAATGGCTACCACATGATAATCGAGCACAGGATGCGGGACAAGCACCAGAATGCTGACAGCCTTAGCAAGAAGACCGAGTTCTATGAAAGACTGGAGCAGAAGCAAGCTAATCAGTCAGAAATCAAGGAAGGGTTCTCGTTTCTGGACAAAAAAACTTATGAAGCGCTTCCCTTGATGAGTTGGTTGGACAAGTCTGGACATCCAATTCCAGGACATCCTGAGTTACCAGTGGAGAAAGCAGCTGAAATAAAGATACTATC
This sequence comes from Symsagittifera roscoffensis, assembly GCF_963678635.1. Classification (NCBI taxonomy): domain Eukaryota; kingdom Metazoa; phylum Xenacoelomorpha; order Acoela; family Convolutidae; genus Symsagittifera; species Symsagittifera roscoffensis. The sequence continues at coordinate 1,230,408 of NC_087067.1, forward strand.
CAAGAAGGACCCGGTGTCTTTGGATCTGTTGCTGCGCTCAAACCTGGAGCAGCAGGAACTCTCTCGCATGAACATAAACAGCCTCTCATTATTGGATAATACGTTGCAAGTCTCACCGCAAGTGATGCGGATGCTGGGTGGATTGTTGGAGAGAGAAGTGACCAGAGATGACCCCGATTGGGCAGTAGCTATGGCATCACTGACAGTCAGTGAGAAGGTGAAGATCATGCCGTCAATACGACAACACAAAGAGTGGGAATATGTTCGACAGGAAAGCAGCTGGTGCAAAAGCTTACTCGGTAGGGGACTACGTATGGGTATTCAGAAGGACATGACAAGATCCAAGAAGAAATATAAGCTTACGGCGATGACTTCGTAGTGGACCAGATAGATCCAAAGAAGGTAGTGGAGGAAGTGGTGGGTCTAGAAGGAATAACCGTGTCGCAAGACATCGACATAGTTGATGAACATGATGAGGAATGGACCGAGGACCGGTCGAAACCCGAGGTAGAAGTCGACGACGAGCGACAGCAATCCTACGAACAAGAGTTGACGAATCTGCGTGTCTTGGAGTGGCTGATCGAAACGACGTCGGACCCAAAGGAGACCAGTGTCACGATTCAAGATGTAGATCGTGAAAGCATGAAATACATAAAAACCGAAAGAGAGGATCCTTCCTGGGCTGCCCAGGAAGGGCAATTACTCATTCCGGCTTCCAACCTCGACTTGATATCCGGTATGCGATCGACGGGGACGTCGATGGATAATTTTGTCCGGGGAGTGGGGGTAGGACTTACCCACACTGAAAGTTTTGTAAAAAAAAAAATTTAAGAATAGCAAGAGAGACAGGTGATCTAGAAGCAGAAGCAGGCGAGCACCCTAAGAAACCGGACATAGGGAGGGTAGTTGAGTCATATTTTAACTTACCGAATGAATACTCAAGTATCATAATATTAACAGATTTCAGCGATTTCACACTCACAAATAGAACATGTGCGATAGCGATCACAGCAGACATGAGTTTTAAGACATCGTTAGCAGCGGATTTTAAGAGAGAATATAAAAACATAGAATTCAGAATTCAAAACATAGAATTGGGAGCAGAGACCGGGAATAGGGGGCGTAGCAGCCTTGCCTCCGGCGGCGTCGCAAATACCGGGAAAGTATCTATGCTTCTTGGTAACACGGGCGACGGAGAAACGGCACGTGGACCCGGAAAACCTGGTCTTGTCCTTGACGAGATTGAGAGACTTCCTTGTCGAAAGGGAAGTGAAGGAGCTCTCGCTTCCAGTGTACGATCCGAACAGAGGACGACTGCATCCACGGGAGCTGTACGCATTGATACACGTAACCTTCTCTGATACTAATATACAAGTATACTTACAAAGGAAACATTAATTAAGTATAGGCTGAGTTCAGGTGGCATACAGGGGGGCGTCATACTAAATGTGTGTTGTGTGTGACATGTGTGTTATGTTATGTTATGTGTTATGTTATTAAGACCCTGGGTAAGAAGGGTTTAGTGACCATGAACAACCGAATGACGATCTTAGGAACAGATCCAAAGTTTGGGCTGTCCAATCTTAGGTCGAAATCCAAATATTTAGAAACGGATTGATTTAATAAATTTTAGTATCAAAATCTTTTCATCTGACTTTTTTAAATAAATTTTAGTAAAAAATCAGTGTAAAGCTGACAAATTGGATATTCGTGACCTTTTGTCTAGATACTGATTGATCGTTTAATTACTCACTGGATTTCAAATCATCGAATCGATAGTAGAATCAAAACCTGCAAGAAAATGGACAATTTCAACTTGGACGAACTAATGGACCTGGCAGAGGCATATGTGGGACCGATGGTAGATGCGATATATCGTCGGCTGATGGATCGAGACTTCGCTCTGGAGGACCCAGAGGTAGTCATGTTGCTGACCGCCTTAACAAACATCTTGGGCATGATAACCGTGGGGACTGCCCCACGGAAGTCTTATTGAGGGCAGCGTATGGAGAAAGAGGAGTACCAGTCCGCCCGAACATGAGAGTGATGAGGTGGGGAAACGAGGCTCTCTCAGGGAGTGGCATGGCGAACGAGCTTGGCTTGGGAAGTTCGAGGACCTACCAACCAGGTGAGATGCCTTTGCCCGCCAAGCCTAGGCCTGGACTGAAGAGGATGCATCAGGAAATGAACAGCGAGGCTGCCTCGTCTAGTTCGCAACTGAGAGTAGCTGTGCCACCAAAGAGGGCGAGAGTAGAAGAGGAGGTTCAAACGAACGAAAACAATGCAAGATCTTAATGGGACGAAAGAAGAACTGGAGAAGACCAGAAAGGAGCTGGACGAATTGACTAAGACCATGTTCAGTACCGAAGAAGATAGAGACATGTGGAAGAAACTGTTTGAGGATTGCACCAAGAAACAAAGTGAAGAAATAGAGCGCTTGAGGCGGGAGTACAAAGAGCGATCGGAGCGGCTGGCGTTGACGACAGCCGTGGAGGAAGCGATACCTACAAGGAATACTCCTCGATGGCAGTCCCCGATGGAACTCTTGACGCCTCGAGAAATGAGTCAAACGACATAAACGCGACTCCTGGCTACAACTGGTCGAGTGACATTTCCGGAACCGAGTGACACATTAGGTGAACCAGTCGTGGAGCAAACGGTGAGAAAGCTGATAGAAACAGCTGGACGATTGGTTGCTAATAGGAATGCGCCAGGTTCCGGGGTGACTGCACCCTACGGAACAATCGATGACAGGGGCAGAGTACAACTCTCCCAAGACGTGATGACCAGACAGGGAGTTAGTGATGCAACGTAATCAACAAAGAGCTCTAGGCTCCCAGACCGAAAGATACGAGAGATGCCGGCGAAGAAAGTTTCCCGAGTGATTGACGTGCAAAAGAACAACCAGTTGAAGTATAGCTTCACAGGAGTTCCGGACACAGATCCGAGATACTGCTTCAATCGATCGACTTGGAGCCCAGCAGTAAACCTGCAGCAACCGCCACTTGGGACATCACATCTGATACTGGGGGACAGCTTGGTCAGATTAATCCAGAAATTGAGGACCTCCTGGATCACTACGGTGATGGCTTTTGAAGGCGCAACGATAGCCTAGCTATTTCGGATGGTGGTGCTGATGGATCCAGGGAGAATCCCTGACGTAATGATCCTAGTAGGGACGAATAACGTATCGAGAAGCTCAGATGAGGAAGAGGCACAATGGGAATCAATGATGATGTGCCAATTTACTACTCTCTGGCAGAGATTCAACTGCGCGGTACTGACCGTCTGCACTGTACCAATGAGTACAAAGGGAGAAGACAGCAACAGGGAGAAGACACAAGGAGGGAGTAATCAGGTGGAACAACATTTTAAGGAATCTTGCGAGTCGGAATGCTGGACGGATGGTCCTTATGGATATTGAGCACGAGCTGAGAGCTATGGATCAGGCCAGACTGACTACTGACGGGATCCACTTTGATAGCATCGAAGGACAAGCCTGGTTGAATCGAGTCTTCCAAGAGCGATTAGATGAAATGGAAGTAGAACTCTTTGACACGGGAGTGCTGAAGAAGGAAGAAACATCGAATAAACCGGCAATTTCAACCTTTGTGCCTCCTAACTTAGAAACACGTTTGGTAACGGTCCCAGCCGTGACGACCTAGAGGCCGCAAAGCTCTAGCGAGCCAGGGCAAAGAACGGACGTACAAGATCGATTGGGGGAAGCTCCCACTAGAAGAACCATCAATCCTAGACGTAGATTAGGGCCTGTCAACCCTACAGCGGAGACGACCAGCACCTCTAGATTGGATACGAGATCAGAAACGACGAGCACCAGTCGAGAGGAGCGATGCCCATATAGGAGCTCTTTGATGTGGTCGAGGCCCATACCTTCTCCCTGGCACATGTACAAGGAGGATCTGATGAAACTGAACCTTCAGACGCTGAGCTTTGAAGCAGATGCCATAAGGATGTTGAAAGGGGCGAAATTGTCTGTCAACGGACTGTACTCGATAACAGGCGTGGACTGGTTAATAGCCGCTGGCATAAACGTCAGCTCTACAACTGCCTTGAGGTTTGCCGATTTGGAGGGACTGCCCTCGAACAACACAATGGGCCCAATGAATGCAAGACCGTTACAAGACGTGAAACTGAATCACGATGAAGGAAATCGAGAAGAAAGACCAGGAAGATTCCTGACGACGAGGGCACCAATTGGACAACCAAGAAAGATGTTCAGGCAGGTGAAAGCACCCCCAGGCCACGTGAAAGAAAGAGCGTACCCGAAACAAGTGAATCAAGTGAATCAAGATGTTCAGAGATACGGTGGGTTGAAGGCGATAAAGAAAGATGAAACCATCTTTGCTGCATATGACAAGGCAGAAATGAGGAAGGCCAAGATTATGATAGTCGCGAGTTCAGACTTCGTATATACCCCCAAGTCTCTGTTTTGGCCTGATTTTATAATGTTGGCAGCGGTCGACCTGGACCTAATGCAATCCGTGTCGATGGCAAGCGGGGTACAAAGACAGACAGAGATGCACCCAATCACAATCGTGTTTGCTGGCATCAATGACCATCTACACAGTAGGGGTTTTCTGAGCAGACTCAGAGAGCCTACGACGGCCGAAAGCGCTATATGGCCAGCTATAAAAGATATCCTCGAATCGATGGGTGAAGAAGTAGATACCCTGAAAGAGGGTTCCTTCACTAAAATAACACCGAGAGCCGTGTTCGCGCTGTCTCCGGGATATGGACATCTCCCGGATGGACTGATTTTCGTGTATGCGATTGTGGCTTTGATCTCGGAAGGGAAATATGATGTGATCATATCTACCCAAATCGCGGGATAGAGATGGAGAATCTGAGGCCACTCAGAGCTGAGTTACCTGCGGTGTGGTCTGACATCTCGAACGCGATGCGAGGATTTAATAACCATTCACTAAACATGCTAGTGTTAGACGAAGTGCTTGGGTTGGAACTGTCCAACTTCAGTCGACAACTGAAACTGAAGCCAGGAATTGACGATGACCATCGAATAATTGTAGCGATCTCAAACAATTTATGGTTCCGAGGAATCGAAATAAAAGAGGAAGGAGGGAGAAGAAAGAACTCCAAGGAGACCAGAGCTCACTTGCAAGCGAAGGCTTTGAGAACGAAACCAGAAGCTAACCAGTGGCTGTACTTGACCCCTCGAGTAGCAGCACTGGGCGCGGATGCTTTTGATCGAGGCCCAGTGATGATCAAGAAGATCCATCCTTACTTAGTGAAGAAGGTGAACCTGGCCGAACATGCTGAAGAGAAGTCAGCCGAGTTCGTGAACAGAGTGTGCCAAGTTACCCTGGAAGCTTTCTGGACCCAGAAGGTGAGGGGAGAAGGTGAGGGAGGTGGATGGGCTAGGAGCCGGATGGACCGCGTCCTCTTGGCGAAAATGTACCCTTCGCTTTCCCGATACCTATCCAAGCAGTAGTAGAAGGATCAATCGTTGACTTAGTAGCCCTGTTTGTGACGTTTGGAGCAGAAAGCTTTGTGAAAGGACCAGCGGTACTGCTCACCGAAGGAGTTCAGAATTTGCGATTAGATGGACTTCCAACGTTGATTGCGATAACGCATGGAAACTTGGGAGGACTGATGAATTTGAAGCGCTACCCAGAGCAGATGAGAGAAAACGTGAACAAATTCGACGTGAAGCGAGCGACAGGTTTCTGGAAGAAGATAAGGAGTTGCGACATACTCTCATACAGTACCTCCTGCAGCAGAATCGCTTTGGGACAGGAGAAGATGAAACAATCCAGAGGGAGGAAGACGTGCGACGTCATATTGAGGGCATGCCCCTGCTAACCGATCTGAGCTCGGCTATAAGGCCCGATCCCTTAGCATTGATCAGAGGAGCCACGGAATTCGTGACGGTCATATATGGTCCCGCAGTTACGTTTGCGTTCCCTGATGTTAAGGTGGAAGCATACAGGAGGTCGGTGCTGCACCTGAACCTCATATCAGCAGTGGACGGAAGTGCGCTGAATTGGTTTGAGCAGCACGTATTGCCAGAGCATATGAGCGAAGATCTGTTGTTTGCAAAGATATCGGGGCCAGATATGACGGTTGTCAACTTCGACGATCTTTTCCGGGATCGTATGGGAGAAGTGGACAGAGGGCACATTGAAGTTTTCCCAAAGCTCCGGAATCTAAGACCCTATGACTAGACAAAGGGCGAGATCACAAGAATTTCTCGACTCACTGCAGCATACCACAAGGTGAGAGAAGATACGAAAGGTTGGGGTGATTACAAGAAGTTGCCAGAGGAAATCCCTGAATTCCCTCTGATAATAAGGATGTTGCTCGGAGCAGTCTCCGTAGTGCAAACTCCTTGGTTGGCAGCTTTTGAGACTTTCTCGGAAACAATGGACCCGTGTTTTGTCGGTAGAAAAGCCGCAGTGCTGCAGTAGACGCAGTTTGCTTACACGGATCAAGCAACGAGAAGACGATTGAGCAACGCAGCGACTCCGAAGCCTGGGAGATTTGACGAGGAATGGGCGAAACTTGATCTAGCGCCTATGATGACGAGAGGCAAGGCTGAATTACCAGAGGCCTCACTGATCTTACCGAGTGTGAAACCGGAGTTAACGGTGGGAGGAACGCTACAGACGAGAACCTTGCTAGCACCCTTCGGCTATGAAGAGATCAAAATAGTCTACGGAGAGGAGGAAGATCAGTCAGCTGGCAGGCTAATCATACCGAAATTTCCGGAGGGGGCCAGAAGTGAAGAGCAAGGGCCCTCAAATTCAAGAAAGAAATCAGAGCGAGATGATGGGCAGGGAGGAAGCCTTCGATCGGAGGAACCTATGCAACAGGATCCCGATCAAGCCGAGAAAGAAGACGATAAGGCTTCAACAGGAGGAATATCCAACCTGACTTAAATTTCCTCAGTGATTTTGAAAGCGGCGCGGATGCGTTGGAAGCGACGACTGAGCCAGCAGACGAGGGTACTTCCACGCTGGAACCCCCGTCGGCCTTTATGGAAACGAGCCGGAATTTGCCGGAGAGCGGCTCTCCGAGCAATTCTAAAGATAACGAACAGAGACTCTTGATAGAATCACCAAGAAGAAGGAGAATAGAAAGCGCTGCCAGAGTACCTTTCTTGGGAACGTTGCCCGAAGAAGAGTGGGAGGTGCATCACAGAGACCATGAAAATAGGACGGGATGTAGAATGCATAGAGTAGCATTCATGGAAGAGGTCTGGACAGTAGTTCAGAGCTACGGTGCCCAGTCTATTTTGAAGCTAGGTCTTAACCGACCACTAATGCGGGAGGTCCTTGACAAACTCGACGAGTGTGAAGGGAGATTGAGCGGGTTGTTGATCGACTCAGCCACTGACGAAAGTGAGGCAAACTCTCCTATTAAGATTACGCCACAAGAAGACAAAGGAGAAGTAGTATATCTGTCAAGAACCCGGAAGGGAACTATGCAATCAAAATTGGTAATTGATAAGATTAATGAAATGAAGATGAAACTGGGCAGCAAAGTGATATTGAGGAAAGCGGGAAAGACAAAGATGGATTCTAGAATCTCGATAAAAGCTGTCAACTCAGCGAAAGGAAAACGCGTCGAAGAAGCTATGGATTTGGGACAGAGTGATGATCGATTGCCTGGCACAGACAGGATGCTGACTGATGTAGCGATGGTGCCACCCATTCTCATGGCAGGGATAAAATCAACTGGTTACAAAACCAAGAGGAGTGACCGCACTCTGACTGGAGCAATATTAGAAATGGAAATACTCAGCCAATGTGGAGAGAGTACTAAGAAAGAACCGTCTCCCATGAACCACGAAAAGGGAAGTGTCGTAGGACAGTTAGTCCCAGTGGAATATAACCGACTGACAGTGTCGGAAACTGTATCAATGGATGAACCCGCCAGTGGATACATGGAGATGTTGGAATACAGAAGTTCGGCCAGAGGACACTTAATGGCTCTGGAAGTCAAACGTGCCATGGAAGGTTATTTGGAGACAATGATGCAAGGCACCACCCTGAAGCAGAAGGCATACGGGATTCTGGTATCGTCTGAAATGCATGCAGAAACGATCAAGAAGTTGGTGAGCCTTCTATGGAGAGCGGTAATGTTACGATACTTCGAAGAAGAAATGAGAACCTCGCCGAAGATACACGCTCTGATAGCAGTACCTTACGTGAGAACTGAGTTACAACTGAGGTTCGCTTGGTGCATGATCGTTATACTACTGACTCGCGGGTAATATGATTGAGAAGAAAGGAAAAGATCAAAGGAAGAAAAGGTGTTCTTAATGACGAGCATGAGAGATCTGATAACCCAAGAGGAAGCAGCAATAGCGTGCGCGAAGCGGAGGGAGGCTCTCTGTTTCATTCGGTTCATGATAGAACAAATTTCAATGAACGAGTGAAAGCCTTGCCCTTGCTAGCACTGCTGGATATGCATCAAAGCAAACCAATGCGAGTAAACATGAAAAAACCCGTGGAACTAGAACCCATGAAGAGAATAGACAAAATAAGGAGATTCTCAAACAAAGAGCTGAGGCTCAATAAGGAATCTATGGGAGCACTGCCGAAATCCAAAGAATACTGTGAACCGATCAGAAAGAAGTCATACAGTTACGTGTCCGGAATCATAGGGATAGCGTACAACCCTTTCCTAAATGAAGACATACGCGATTGCTTCTTTGATTACGAGCAAGCAGCGTGGCTAAGATTCTGGACGTCGCGAATTGCAACGATAAGAAGGGCTGCTAATCAGTAGACCAGGCTGGGACTAGTCTAAAAGGAAAAGCTGGCTGCACCTTCAGTGCCAAAATCCGACAAACGAGTAGAGTTTGGATTGGGATTCTCAGATGAACTACTGAGAACGAGCTTGATGGCGGTATGGGAACTGATGAAACCATCATGGTGTCCTAGTCCCAACGCTGATTCGATATTACGTGCGACGCAAGACATACAGAGGGAGCTGAACTCACACTGTAACCTGCGTGATCATAACATCATCTATAACTTGATGACGACAGCCTCTAAGAGCAACGGAGAGGACAAAATAGAGTTGCCTGGCTGGGAGAAGTCTGTGGACTGGGAGGTCATGTCTGTGGAGGTCTGGATTGCGTAAAGACCGTGGAGAAACAACACAAGCAATTGACGGCATTGTTTGGGAACATTGTGATGAAGGCGAAAACGGAAACGGAACTGATTGCAGATTGCCATGGCGGAACCGAGGTGAATCTAGTGACTGCACTAGGATTCTACAGCATATTTGGTTCTTTAGAGTCACAATTGAATTTAGAACAAAAGCATGATATGTTCACGGCCATCAGCGTAGAAGTATTCCCAGGAGATTTGCAGACTGAGCAAAAGCACATAGGAAAGTGGAGGGAAGCGATCGAGGCGGAGATGAATATCCGGCACAGTGAAATTTATCGCAGACAGTCGGGAGCGCGATATTTAGTGGGATCGACATTAGCTCCAATGTGCAAGAGCAGATACCCAGTGCATTTCGTAGCTGTGGATGTGAAAAGTACGAGAACGATCGTGGATCAAGACCTCTCAGTGCCAAAACGTGTAAGGCTTGCGAGAATGTCAGAAAAGTCTTACGAGTTACTGTGCAAAATATTCTCAGCAGTTCCAGAGAGAACTAAAGAGGAGTAAGAGTCGATACTGGGAAAGAAGTTCATGGGCTAGGCCAGTGGGAACTTGAGTGACTTTGAAAGACAAAAGCAGAAATGATCAACCGTCACGGATTACAATGCAGTAGATGAGAATGATGAAGTCCACCGAGTGATGATGGAAGTAGAACCACTACTGCAAGCTCCGGGTAAGCGTAATTGGAGGAGCATCATGTCAACACATGATGAGTTTCCCTGCCATTGCTTGCTGCAAACATGGTAGTACCCCGGGCCTAGTAATCTGCTGTTGATCTGGGACTGTGGAGAGCTGCTCTCCATGGGTTTACCAGACTCATCACGGCCCATAACGATAGTGATAGTGAGTTATGATGGCGATACGATGGCTGGAAGCTCATGTGAAAGAGAACAATAGACATGAAGCGCCAACGAGAGAACACTTGCAGAAATTGGATTGTCTAAAAGATTGAGATCTTTTTGAGACAATGTGCAAAATCTTGAACATTCTGATGGAAGTGAAAAATATATGGGCCAGAAGACGACTGATGCCATGGTTTAGAGCCAACATGACTGCATGGTTGTACGAATATGCTAAGAAGCATATGTCGAAGCACAGCAGAGTGTACAGTGCGTATCAGCTGGTATTGTAGAGGAGCTTTCAAGCGAGCTTTTGTAACTCATCGGAATGCAGTGACCAACGCAGTAAAGAAAACTTCACGGACAAGTGAACGTGACGGTAGAAAAAGAGAAGAAAAGTTGAAGGAAGACTTGGAGAGAAACGTGACATTGTGCCTCCACAGCAGCTTCTGCCGAAACAGAGAAAGTAACATTGATCATCTACCTTGTTGTAAACAAAGAGTAGAAGAGCAGAATTGTTGGAGGACTGCCTCCAACAGCGTCAGAATAGCTACCGACGTGTTGCAAGACACTGAGACTAAAAGTGCGGAGTCAATGTCACAGGAGGAGGAGATGGAACATTGACAGATGGCCGAAAAACAAGATGCAAAAAGAAAAAAAATTAGAAGAATTTGGAAGTTTTAGAACTTCTAAACGACGAAAACGAAAAAAAAACAAAAAAACAAAAACAAAGATGCAACGAAAAAGAAGATGTTAAACTCCGAATTGTTTTGTATGAGAAAAATTCAATTGAGAAACAAAGCAAGTAATTTTGCAATTGAAACTAAAGAGAAAACCTTTAGTTGAGTTTTGAAAGATTAAAGAATTTGTTGCATTTATAAACTTGCATTTTGATTTTAGTTAGTGGCTTTAGAGACACTTACTATTTATCGGGTCTTTTGCATTGAACTAGAAGAGTATAGGCCTTCTGAGCTCGGATCAATAATTTTTAGGTCGAAAGGACCTGATTTGCGGAAAAAGTTAGGCGGAACCTATAAGAGAGAAAATTTTTTTGAGTTTAGAAAAAAGACGTTTTGGTTAATAACTTTGGAACTACTGGGCATATCGAGTTGATCTTGGTACCAATAGATCAGAAATTAGCTGAGCTTACTGATAGGGACAAAAGTTTTACAAAGAAGTAAGCGTGAAATTTTTTTGAGATTGTTTTTAGCAAAATTCCTCAATTTGGAAGGGTACACCCTTCACGTTTTATAAAAATTTTCTAGAAAAGCCCTTATACCCCTACTAAAAGGTGATAGCGGTTGAATAAAGTAATTTTAGGCTGTTCTAGACGAAAAGGGAAGGCTAAAAGCACAGCAAAAGCTTAAGCGAGCCGAAGTTAGGCGAGCGATAAAACCCTTCACCGTTAGTGAGAATTGTCAAATAAGAGGCTTAACTTCAATCCGGAAGGGTCTAGGAAAGTAGTGCATACCCTTCCTAGTTAATTGAAAGAGCAAAATTGCATCGGAGAACGTATCCGGAGGGGTATAGGTTGAAAGTAAGAAATCTCCGAAAAGCTACTTTTACAAAACCGGAGGGTTCCCAATCCGGAGGGGTCAAGATTTTTTTTCAAATTAGGAGGGGTCCGAATCCGGAGGGGTCTTATAGTTGCTAATTCGGAGGGGTCCAAATCCGGAGGGGTCTTATATTAACTAACTCAGAAGGGTCCCAATCCGGAGGGGTCCAGATTCTGCCAGTCCGGAAGGGTCCTATTTGTGCCGATCCGGAGGGGTATTATTTTATTAAAGGACTTAGGTAGACGAAAGAACGACTAAAAAGTGAGAGGTATTAGGTTATTAGCACACAGGCTAGCTATCAGTGACTGCACTGCTAACTTGCCTTTCAATAAGAACCAGACCAAAACAAAACAGATCCGAACTCGGATATTCGCGACACTAAGTCTAAATTAAAAAGAGCGTGATTCATTGGTGTGGATTGTAACATAATACGTTTTTGGGAAAAGTGACTGCCCTGAGGAGTTTAGTAGGTCTAGCTCGGGCAGTCCGAAGGCAGATAGGTAACACAGTACTCGGTGGGTGCAATAGCCGCCCACTTGAGAAAATTACTGCCTTCAAAGTTTTGTCTGTTTGGGGCAGCACCGAGCAGGGAAAGCTTTTTCTTTAAAAGACAGGTTCGACTATTGTACTGCGACCGACTAAGAGTACATTACACATACGTTTTTTTTAGAGACATTCATATTCTGTCAATATTTACATTTTTGTTTTTGATTTTAAGTCAACATAAACTGTGCTTGATTGGGTAGTGAGTACACTATCTTTTAAATTGACTGATAACATCATATTGTGCTAGTTTTCAAATCTTACCACCGATAATCGGTTAGTGTGAATAAATTTTATACAAACTTTACTCTGATAACATACAGGGATTCGTGGTCACTATTTAATAGATTCTTGTGAAAATTATTGTGTTGTGTCATTATTATTGTTAATAAAACTATAAGGTATCTAGCAATCGGGTTAAGTATAGGCATTAATAAGTGACAAATAGAGAATGAGTCTAGACAAGTCAAGGATACCAAAACGAGGTAATAGCTCTAGGAAATTCATACCTGAAAATCAAAGAAAAACGATGACCGATCCTTTTGTGGATTGGATCAAGCGATCCCGGTCCGATAAAGGGGAGACGGTTTCAGGCAGAATGGTTGAAACGAGAAGTCAGAAGACCTCAGAAGAGCGAACACACCGGGCCAGTCAAGAGACTTCGCGATTAGGGCAAGTTGGGAGCCACAACCTGGAGAGAGTAGAACCAGAGGGCTCGGCATCGCGTTAACGGATCCTGAAATAAATAATGAAAAGACGTTGAAGCAGAGAGTCAAGGCCCGGATCTCGACAAGCACGAAGTTACCTGGGACCGAAAGGGTTACACCACCACCAGTGACGCCACTCGTGGATAACGGGGCAGCACTAGAGGAAGCCTTAACCAACATAGTGGACAGCTTAGGAGAACAAAACGAGCAGATGTCAATAAGGATGAGTGAACTAGAAAGAGCAGTTCACATTGAAAGAGAAAGTCTGCGGGAAGAAATAAACCGCAACAGTCAAGAAGTTAGCAGGAGCGAAAAACGCTTGAAAGTAAGAACGGACGAACATATGGCGAGGAACTTGTCGCGAATGACAAGAGAGGCGGAACAGCGAGAGTTACGCTTAAGAGACGAGATGGAGAAGTTAAGAATTCAACAAGAGCAGTCTCTTGGGACTCTTGACACAAAGATAGACGCGATGATGGAGAGGCGAACTCAGGCTATCATGGATAGGTTGGACGGGCTACTAAGCAGCAAGAGTGGACCAAAAGAAGGAGAGCCGAACTCGGGAGGTCCCAGCAGGGAACCGAGGGTGAACTTCAATGAACATCAAAGGAGGAAGACGTATGGATCCACTAGAGGCAGGGGCAGTTCATCAGGCTATGCCACAAGGGGTAATGGAGCATGGGGCCCGAACAGTAGAGCAAGTTCAACGGGGAACAGACAGACCTCCAACGAACGACCAACGCAAGGCACACATGCGACTGGGAGAGGTGATTCCGGCAACAGGGGGCATGCAAGCACGAGGAGGAATCACGTGGGCCAAGCGGGAAACACTCACGGCGATTCGGATTGCAGGGATGCACCGCAGACAGAGCCTTTGACGAGGTGTGAGGACACTCAAACGGGACACTCAAGGGATGCTACGGCAATGGCCACAGCATTCGAACCCCTAAACAGGTCTTTGGAGACATTCCTGACAAGGTTATCCAGAACCAATGAACGCAGTGAGAAGTCCAGAAGAGTCTTTAAGAAACCAAGATGCTACAAAGACGAATCTGAATGCTGTATTGATACCTGGATAGAGGTAATGAAGCTGCATTTCGAGGAAGAGGACTTGTCGGAGAGACAGCAATGCAGCGCGCTCACCAGCAACTTAGAAGGGACAGCCCTGAACTGTGTCATGGCCAAGAAGCAATATCAACGTGACACTGCTGAGAAAATCTTCGAAATCTTGTTAAACCGTTTTGGATCAGGGGTGCAGGGGCACCAGGCGATGATGCGCTTTGAGAAACGGAGGCAACGAGAAGATGAAACGATAGACAAGTTTCTCGATGATTTGGAAATGCTGAGGAGACGCAGCCAACCGGACGAGTCAAACCGAAGGATGAACCTGGCCGTAGCCTCAAAATTTATCGATGGTGTGAAGAATGATGAACTTCGTACGATGCTAGCAACGCATTACACACCACTATCAACTAATGCGCCAACACCGGAGGAGTTGAGGCTCAAATCAAAAGAATATCTTTTGTTGAAACCTCCTTCGAGATCTGGAAATTACAAGAACAATTATGGCAATTTTAACAACGGACCAGCAAACCAAGGGAACAATTGGTACAAACCGAGGGATGATATGGACAAGAGACGCTCTTGTGCTAATTGCAGTTCAACGGACCATCATGTGTCAGCATGCTCAGCTTACAAACAAGGCATGAAAGCAATAGGCTTTAGCCTCGAGGACGAAGATGCGTCAGAGTTAGACCACGAGGATATCATGAGAGGAGTAATTGCGAAATTCGGCCCGAGGTGTTTCTTTTGCAACTTGGAAGGTCATTTTAAATCAGATTGTCCGCAATTCTGGGATGCAGTGGCAGACATTAAGCATCCAAGACATGAAGAAGCTTTGTCAGGAGTAAAAGCCAGCAAGGCTCGACTTTTGAGTGAAGCAGAAGCACGCAGAAAGGATAAACCTCAAGAGCTGGCGGCTAAGAAAATGCAAGCGGTAATAGAGGAGACACGTGAGCCGGAAACAGCAACCGCGGCTCACGACTTCCAGATCGATTATAAGGCAGCCGCGAGGGATGCTCTAAATAGAGTGCAGCAGGAACTAGTGACGAAAGAGATCGAACAAAAAGTGAAACTTGAACTGGAAAATGAGAAACTTCAGGAGCAACTGAATACCATCGAAGCAACGGAGTTCGAAGAAACGAAAGCACCAAGCAGTTTGAGCATGAAACTTAATGTGATCTCCGGTCAGAGGTTCGGCATGGTGCCGCAAGGAAGCAAGATACAGTCGATAATCTCAGTGGCTGGACACCACGTAATAGGAAATCTGAGTGAACCATCCGAGTTCACTTTGATGCATTTGGACACATATGCAGATTATCTGAGGCAGGTGGAACCACGCACCGAGTCGAGAGCCGTGCGAGCACTACTAACGACGGGTGGCCCTCGCGTGAAGAAACTTCATGGACGCTACCTAGAGGTCTATGGGCCGTATCAAGTGATGCTGAACGTGGATGGAATCAGTATCTACACCAGGACTTATGTAACAACAGATGATGACCAAATGGGGCAGATCTATTTGGGTGAGGAGGAACTCAAAGTCCGCAGGATAGGCCATGACGCCTTGATGGAACAAGATGCAGTACACATTGGGTATGAAGCAGATGTGACCACACATCTGCTCGACACCAACGGAACAAAACTCGGAGTCACAGGGCTTCTGGACACAGGAGAGGTAGTGAGTGTGATGCCGATAAAAACTTGGAAAAGAATGGGCTTCACGCGGGAAGATCTAATTCCAACGAATCTCCGACTGGCCGCCGCCAATCGAGGAGCTATCTACGTGGCCGGAAGAACACCAATAACGGTCCTCCACATGGGAGGACGGGATCTTTGGATGAGCTTCCTGGTGGTAGAGAATCTGGACGACGCCGACCAATTCATCTTGGGCAGAGATTTTGTCAGGAATTTTGACGTGATGATTGACTTGAACAACGGTCTGATACGGATTAGAAACCCGGACCGGAAGTATGTTAAGAGACCAATTAATAGGATAGTAACAGACGAAAACAAGGTACCAATTTTTTTAGATAGAAAAGTAAAATTACAACCAGGACAAGCTGTGGTAGCAATTTTTAGAATGAGAAATTTGAATTCGTTAAGTGATAGTAAACAGGTTTGCTTAGTACCGAATCCAAATAGTCAGAGTTCGGTGATTTTAGGCCGGAGCTTCTCGGTAACGCGAAACGGACTGTGTGTCAGTGTGTTGTTGAACACACTGGACACCACGGTTTCAATCCAGCGTGGAAAGAAGCTTGGCTACGCTTTGCCGATGAGGACCGACTATGAGGAGACACAAAACTTGAAGAAATATAGTGTGAAAGACTGTCCTTATCACGCCAATAAAGATAAAATTTTAAAGAGGATTAATGAATTAAAATCTATTCATAAATTTTTTTCAATGAAATCCGAAACGGACGACGGCTTATCAAGCTGCTCGAATTTTCCGGAACGCCCTCGTCATATGAACTAGAATCTGACAAACCGGTTTTGCCAGAGATAGAACATTTAAAAGGGAAAATAGGTGAGGGAGATTTCAAAAAATTACGGGACCTCCTAAATCGGAACGCAGATGTATTTTCAAAACATAAGGCGGATATCGGTTGCTGTAATTTCGTCGAACACGAAATCGAACTAGAAGAAGGCGCCGTTCCCCATAGGGAAGGCGCAAGACGAATGACGCCTCACAAATCGGAAGCGTGCCGAACGGAAATAGAAATGTTGCTTGAATACGACATGATAGAACCCTAGAAATCGCCATGGGCTTGCGGAGTAGTAATGGCGAAAAAGAAAGGGGGGCAGCTTTGATTTTGTTGCGACTTTCGTTACTTGAACGCGGTAACGATAAAAGATGTGTACCCGATACCGCAAATAGACGAGAGCCTATCTAAACTTGGTGATGCCAAGTTCTTCACCACATTGGACTTAGGTTCTGCCTTCTGGCAGGTCCCTCTGCGGAAGAAGGACAGAGAGAAGACCGGATTCGCGTGCGAGTTGGGATTGTACCAGTGGAAGAGGATGCCCTTCGGCTTGTGCAATGCAACGGCCACTTTTCAAAGACTGATGGCTCAGGCTTTAACTGGAGTGACCAAGAAGTACGGGAACCTCGTGATGTGTTACGTGGATGAGGTAGTCATAGCGACACCGACCCTGGAAGACCACATTGATAGGCTCGATGAGGTCTTTGGATGCATGAAAAGAGCAGGATTAAAGTGCAAACCATCGAAATGTGAAATCCTTAGGGACTCGATTAAGTACCTAGGATGAATGGTGGATAGGCATGGTGTGAGGCCGGACCCGGAAGCAGTGGAAGCAGTGTTGACATGGAAAGCCCCCAGAATGGACACACAGCTCCTGAGCTTCTTAGGGTTTGCCAATTACTACCGAGAATTCATAAAAGGATATGCGGACAAGGTGTACCCCATGCAGAAGCTGATGCGCAACAAAGGGAAAAAGTTCGAATGGAACGATGAGGCACAGGTTGCTTTCGAGAACATAAAGCGGGAACTGTGCGAAGCGCCAGTGCTGGGCATGCCTACAGAAAATGGTATGTATGTTCTCGACACAGACGCATCGGTGGTGGCCATCTCAGGAATCTTGCATCAAGAGCAAGAATGGAACGGAAGAACAGTTCTCCGTCCCATTGCATACGGCAGCAAAGTCTTGAGTGACACAGAGATGAAATATGGCGCACCAAAAGCAGAAATGTTTGCAGTAGTCCCCTTCGTGGAGAAGTACCGTGCATACTTGGGGAGCGCTTCCTTCAAGTTACGCGTGGACAACAGAGCGTTATCCTGGTTGAAGACCTACTCGATGGATCAAAGTTATATTGGTAGATGGATCGTAAGATTGGATGGCTACCATATGCTAATCGAACATAGGATGCGTGATAAACACCAGAATGCTGACAGCCTCAGCAAGAAAACTGAGTTCTATGAAAAATTGGAGCAGAAGCAGGCCAATCAGGCCGAAATAAAGGAGGGATTCCCGTTTCTGGACAAAGAAACTTATGAAGCGCTTCCCTTAACGAGATGGTTGGATAAGTCTGGACATCCAATTCCAGGGCACCCTGAGTTACCTGTAGAGAAAGCAGCCGAGATAAACATCCTGTCCAAGGAGGACCCGGTCCCCTTGGATTTGTTGCTGCGCTCGAACCTGGTCTAGCAAGAACTCTCTCGCATGAATATAAACAGCCTCTCATTATTGGATAAAACGGTGCAAGTCACACCACAAGTGATGCGGATGCTGGGTGGATTGTTAGAAAGAGAAGTGACCAGAGATGATCCCGAGTGGACAGCTGCAGTGGCATCACTAACAGTCAGTGAGAAAGTGAAGATCATGCCGTCCAGACGACAGCACGAAGAGAATGAGAAGGATTGTAGGACAATAGTTCAGCAACTAGTATCCTCAATACCCCAAGAGATTTTAACCAGTACTTCTTACGGACAGAAAGAACAGGGAAGCAGCAAGCGAAAGAAAACCGTCACCTTCGTGGACCAGGATAAGGAAGGTAAAAAGGTAGAACAAAATCGGCTGCAAGACTATTTGTCCGGGGAGACGAATGATGAAAAGAACCAGCGATCACAAGATCAACACCCGGGACAAGAAAATTTGTCCGGGGAGTCTGAGATAGACGAGAAAATTCCTGATGAGAAACAGGACCTAGAGAACAAGGTTTTGTCAGGGGAGTTCAGATGGATGCGAAGAAGGCACAGACATGATCTGGAGGAGCGTGCAGTCTCCAGCACAACCTCTTCGACGGATGATGATTCCCGAAACTCAGGAATGGACACCTATTCAGACAGGAACTCGAGTTCGGGATCAGAACTGTCAGAACTAGCGATACACACGCTACTAGTGGAAACTCGGGCAAGGGACCTGGGTAGAGAGGCGTATCAGGATCCTGACAGCGATCGCTACCTTATACCAAGATGACTTAGAAACGATAGCGGTATCGAAACGTTCGATAAGCCTGTTGCCGCAGAAAGAGGTAGTCAGGACTGATCTTCAGCCGTTTGAACAAGAAACACAACCGTTGGCGAAGATTTGGTGCGTTAAGATGGAAGAAGACACACATCAGCCCAACGAGCTGAATAGTCAGATGAGGGTCATGAAGACATACTTGAAGGCGAGATACAGACTCTCGGACCTTCTAAGAGCGCAGAGAAATGATCGCATGACAAGCAACCTGAACAGGTGGATCGAGAATGGTTCTCCGGATAAAGGGGACCTCGAGGAGGATAGTTATCGCATCCTGAGACAATACTTCATGCAGAAGGAAGGGAGGTTATATTTGAACAAGGACGGGATCGTGGCTTGCAAAAGAAGAGAGGAAGACAGAGTCCTATACAAGTATAACGCGATAGTGTTACCGCAACTCTATCAGACAGAACTATTATTCAGGTCACATGATCAGATGGGCCATCAGGGGATCGACAAAGTATATCAGAGGATCCTGAAGCGCTTTGAGTGGCCTGGGATGAAAAAGGCATGCGAGAAATGGGTAACAGCATGTCTGTCATGCCAACAGGTCAAGGATCCAAGGAAGTTGCGATTTCCTTTACAATCGATCGAGTCGTCTGAATTCAACGAGGTGGTGCAGATAGATCACCAAAAGATATGCATGACAGACAGTGGTTATAATCAAGTCTTGGTCATGATAGATCACTTCACGAAGTATGCAGAGGTCGTGCCCTGCATAACTGCCTCGGCGGAAGAGACATGCGACCACCTGATCAATACGTGGATAGCAAGACATGGTTGTCCGATGACGTTTCAATCGGATAATGGAACAGCTTTCGTAGGAGAGCGTACGAAAGAGCTTATGAGACGCTCACAGGTTGCTCAGGCTCACTCCACGACATACCACCCTCAGACGAATGGCTTAGTGGAAAGACAGAACAGGACGTTAGTGTCGATGCTGAGAGTATATTGTTCCAGGTACATGACTGATTGGGACAGATACCTTCCACAGGTGATGGGAGCATATAATAGCACGCAACACTCCACCACTGGAGTCAGTCCACACATGATGCTAACTGGACACGAAAAGTCTTTACCCTTAACCTTCTTCTACCCAGAATATGAGGGAAAGAAAACGTCCCCACAGGTCTACGTGAGGGATGTGATCAGACGCCAACAGGAGCTGAACGATTTGTGTAGACGAAACACTCAGCAGGCACAGGCAAGGCAGAGGAAAAGATTCGACAAGAAAGCAGCTGGTGCAAAGGCTTACTCGGTGGGAGACTACGTATGGGTATTCCAGAACGTTATACCACCGAAAGGGACAAAAAAGCTCCTAAAAAAATGGAGGGAACCCTTCATGATTACAGAGGTGCATCAGGAGGGACGCTTTTATAGACTGAGTACTGGCCGAGCCGCACACTACGAGAATATAAAGCCACACAATCCATCGACAGAAGACTGGTGTATACCTGCAGACATGGAAGAAGGGGATTATCTGATGATGGATCCTGCTTGTGAGGTCAATGAAAAAGGCACCAGGGAGAAGAACGATGGAAACGAAGTCGTAGAGGAAGGTACGGATACACCGCTGGACCTGGATCCAAACGAACAGATCGAAGCGGACGATGAAACCTTACTCTACGCAGAGGAAGATTGGCAGGATCCCGAACAGATAGAGGTTCCCAAGAACTTGGAACCGGATCTTCCGTTCACCATACAGACTCGTCAGAAGGACCGGATGAGACCAAGAAAGAAATACAATCCTTACGGTGACGACTTTGTAGTGGATAGGATAGATCTAAAGAAGATAGTGGAGGAAGTAGTGGGTCTAGAGGAAATAACTGTGTCACAAGAGATTGACATAGTCGATGATCACGACGATGAGTGGGTTGACGAATGGTCGAAACCCGAGGTAGAATTCGACGACGAGCAACAGCAGTCATATGAGCAAGACTTGACGAACCTGCGTGTCTTGGAGTGGCTGAATGAAACGACCTCGGATCCAGAGGAGACCAGCATCACGATTCAAGAAGTGGGTCGTGGAAGCATGAAATACATCAAGACCGAACGAGATGATCCTTCCTGGGCTGCCCAGGAAGGACGACTACTCATTCCAGCTTCTAACCTCGACTTGATACCCGGTATGCGATCGAAGGGGACGTCAATGGATATTTTTGTCCGGGGAGTGGGGGTAGGACTTACCCACACTGAAAACTTGATAATAAAAAAATTGAGAATAGCGAGAGAAACAGGAGACTTAGAAGCAGAGACAGGCGAAGAACCTAAGAAACCTGACATAGGCAGGGTAGTTGAGTCATATTTTAACTTACCAAATGAATATTCAAGTAACATAATACTAACAGACAGTGATTTCATACTCACAAACAGAACATGTGCAATAGCAATCACAGCAGACATGAGTTTTAGGACAGCGTTAGCGGCAGATTTTAAGAGAGAATACAAAAACGTGGAATTCCTTTGGAAGCAAAGACCAGGGATAGGGGGCGTAGCAGCCTTACCTCCGGCGGCGTCGCAGATACCGGGAAAATACTTGTGCTTCTTGGTAACGAGGGCGACGGAGAAGCAGCACGTGGACCCAGAGAACCTAGTCTTGTCTTTGACGAGGCTGAGGGACTTCCTTGTCGAAATGGACGTGAAGGAGCTCTCGCTTCCAGTGTACGATCCAAACAGAGGAAGACTGCATCCTCGGGAATTGTACGCGCTTGTACACGTGATATTTTCTGATACGAACATACAAGTATATCTACATAAGAAGTGGCTGAGTGATGTGCGAGAGAGTGTTAGGCCAAAGACTAAGTTGTATGTAAAATGTGATATGTGTGTTATGTTATGTTATGTTATGTTATGTTATTAAGATCATGGGTAAGTAGGGGTTAGTGACCATGAACAACTAAATGACGATCTTGGGAATAGATCCAAAGTTTGGACTGTCCAATCTTAGGTCGAATTCCAAAATTTTAGAAACCAATTGATTTTAATAAATTTTAGGATAAATATCTTTTTATCTGAACTGTTTTTAAGCAAATTTTAACGATATATGTTAAGGTGAAACAGACAAGTGTGATATTTGTGACTTCTTTTCTAGATCCTGATTGATCATTTAATAACTCACTTGAGTCAAATAACGAATCGAATCAAATCAAACCTGAAAGAATAGAATGGACAACTTCAACTTGGATGAATTGATGGACCTGGCAGAGGCATATGTAGGACCGATGATAGATGCGATCTATCGTCGGCTGATCGATCGAGACTTCGCTCTGGAGAAACCAGAGGTAGTCATGTTGCTGACCGCCCTGATCAACATCTTGGGGCACGACAACCGTGGGGACCGCCCCACGGAAGTCCTGTTGATGGCAGCATATGGAGAAAAAGAGTACTAGACCGCCCGAACATGAGAG
The DNA here is from genome assembly GCF_963678635.1 of Symsagittifera roscoffensis. NCBI lineage: Eukaryota > Metazoa > Xenacoelomorpha > Acoela > Convolutidae > Symsagittifera > Symsagittifera roscoffensis. The sequence goes on from NC_087067.1 coordinate 1,252,657, forward strand.
TGATGAGGTGGAGAAACGGGGCTCTCTCAGGGAGTGACTTGGCGAATGAGCCTGGATTGGGAGGTTCTAGGACTTACCAACCAGGTGAGATGCCAATGCCCTCCAAGCCCAAACCTGGGCTGACGAGAATGCATCGGGAGATGAACAGCGAGGCGACCTCGTCTGGTTCACCACTGAGAGCAGCTGTGCCACCAAAAATGGCGAAAGTAGCACAGAAGGTTCAGACGAACCAAACCATGCAAGATCTGGATGAGATGAACGATGAACTGAAAAGTACGAAGAAGGAGCTGGACGAGATGACCAGAAGCATGCTCCAGATGGAGGAAGATCGGGACATGTGGAGAAAGTTGTTTGAAGACTGCAACAAAAAGCAGGGTCAAGAGATTGAGCGCTTAAGGCAGGAATACAAAGAGCGATCGGAGCAGATGGCGTTGACAACGGCCGTGGAGAAAGTGATACCTGCAAGGGATGTTCCTCGTGGGCAGTCCCCGATGGAGCTCTTGACGCCTAGAGAAATGAGTCAAACAACGGAGACACGACCTCCAGTAGAGACAAATCGAGTAACGATCCCGGATCCTAGTGACACCTTGGATGACCCCGTCGTAGAACAGACTGTGAGGAAACTGATAGAGACAACTGGACGACTGGTCGCTAACAAGAATGCGCCAGGTTCCGGGGTGACTGCACCCTATGGAACGATTGACGATACGGGCAGAGTACAACTCTCCCAGACCATGATCAGACAAGGGATAAGTAACGTGACACCACTCATGGGGAGCTCGAGAATCCCAGAGAGGAAAGTACGAAAGATGCCAGCGAAGAAAGTGTCTCGCATAATAGACGTGCAGAAGAATAATCAATTGAAATACAACTTCACGGGAGTTCCGGAGACAGATCCGAGGGCCTGCTTCAATCGAGCTACCTGGAACCCGGCTGTAAACCTGCAGCAACCACCACTCGGGACATCTCATCTGATATTGGGAGACAGCTTGGTCAGAGTGCTGTCGAATTTGAGTGATGATGGTGACACGGTGATGGCCTTTGGAGGAGCGACGATAGCCCAGTTATATCGGATGGTGGAACTGATGAATCCAGGGAGGATTCCCAATGTGATGATCTTAGTTGGGACGAATGACATCTCCAGAGGTTCAGACGAGCAGGAAGCACTATGGGAGTCAATGATGGTGTGTTTGTTTACTACCCTCTGGCAGAAATTCAATTGCGCGGTACTGACCGTTTGCACTGTGCCAATGAATACGAGAAGCCTGACAGCCTCAGGAAGAAGGCACAACGAGGGAGTCGTAAGATGGAACAACATCTTGAGGAACCTAGCAAGTCGAAATGCCGGAAGAATGATCCTCATGGACATCGAAAATGAGTTGAGAGCCATGGATCAGGCCAGACTGACCACGGATGGCATCCACTTCGACAGTATTGAAGGACAAGCTTGGTTGAATCGAGTCTTCCAAGAGCGGTTGGACGAGCTGGAAGCAGAACTCTTTGACACAGGAGTGCTGAAGGAAGAAGGAACAGTGAGTGACGCGGTGATTACCACCTTTGTGCCTCCTACCTTGGAAACACGCTTGGGGATGGTCCCGGCCGTCACGAACTATAGACAACAGAGCTCTAGCGAACCGGGTCAGAGGACAGAGGTACAAGACCGATTGGGAAAAGCACCGGCGAGGAGGACCATTCATCCTCGGAGAAAACTAGGACCTGTTAACCCAGTCGAGGAGGCAACCAGCACATCTAGATCGGACACTAGATCGGAGACGACGAGTACCAGTCGAGAGGAGAGACCAAGTATAGGCTCATTGATGTGGTCTAGACCCATACCGTCTCCCTGGCATAAATACAAAGACGAACTAATGAAGCTGGATCTCCAGAGAGTAAGCTTCATCGAAGATGCAAGGAGGATGATGAATGGAGCGATGCTATCCGTCAGCAGATTGTACTCAATAACCGGTATAGACTGGTAGATAGCCGCTAGCATAAATTTCAGCTCCACGACGGCCTTGAGATTTGCTGACTTGGAGGGACTGCCCTCTAACAACACGATGGGACCAGTGAATGCGAGACCGTTGCAAGATGTGAGATTGAACCATGATGAGGGGAATCGTGAAGAGAGACCAGGAAGATTCCTGACGGCGAGAGCGCCGATTGGACAACACGTGAAGATATTCAGGCAGCTGACGACACCACCTGGTCATGTGAAGGAGAGAGTGTACCCAAAACTAGTGAACCAAGATGGTGATGCCCAGAGATATGGCGGGTTGACAGCGATAAAGAAAGATGAAACCATATTCGCCGCCTATGACAAAGCAGAGATGAGGAAGGCCAAGATTATGGTAGTAGCGAATTCAGAGTTCGTGTACACTTCCAAGTCTTTGTTTTGGCCGGACGTCATAATGTTGGCAGCGGTCGACCTGGACCTACTGCAATCAGTATCTTTGGCTATAGGGGTACAAAGGCAGACGGACATGAATCCAATTACGATTGTGTTTGCTGGCATCAATGACCATCTACACAGTAGAGGTTTTCTGAGCAGACTCAGAGATCCTACAACGGCAGAAAACGCAGTATTGCCAGCGATAAAAGACATCCTGGAGTCGATGGGTGAAGTGGTGGATGCGACGAAGGAGGGGTCATTCAGTGAAGTGGCATTGAGAGTAGTATTCGCGTTGTCTCCGGGATATGCACATCTCCCGGATGGACTGAAATTCGTGTATGCAATTGTGGCCTTGCTCTCGGAAGGAAAATATGATGTGATCATATCAGCCCCGAATCGCCTGATAGAAATGGAGAACCTGAGGCCACTTAAGGCTGAACTGCCTGCAGTATGGTCAGATATCTCAAATGCGATGAGAGGATTCAAGGACCACGCGCTACACATGTTAGTGTTGGACGAAGTGCTGGGGTTGGAACTGTCCAATTTCAGTCGACAACTCAAACTGAAACCGGGAATAGACGACGACCATCGAGTGATCGCGGCAATGTCCAACGACTTATGGTTCCGAGCAATGGAAGTGGCAGGTGAAGACACAAGAAGGAAAAATTCACTGGAGACAAGAGCTCATCTGGAGGCGATGATTCTGAGAACCAAACCGGAAGCCAACCAGTGGCTACACCTGAACCCTAGAGTAGCGGCATTGGGTGCAGATGCTTTTGAGCAAGGCCCCGTGATGATCACGAAGATGCATGCCTACTTGTTGAAGGAGGTGAACCTGGCGGAAAATGCCGGAGAAAAGACTGCTGAGTTTGTAAACAGAATGTGTCTGATTACTCTGGAAACCTTCTGGACCCAGGAAATGAAAGGACAGGAGGGTTTTGAAACGACAGACAGCATGCTAGAAGGGTTGGGAGCCGGATGGACCGCGTCCTTCTTGGCAAAAGTCTATCCGAAAGTCTCGCACTATTTGATAAAGGAATTCCTCCAAGCAGTGGTGAGAGTATCGATAGTGGAATTAATAGCCTTATTCGTGACATTCGGAGCGGAGAGTTTCGTGAAAGGACCGGCGATGCTGCTCACCGATGGAATTCAGAACCTGCGGCTAGATGGACTTCTGACATGGATCGCAATTACCCACGGAAACTTGGGAGGACTAATGGAACTGGCACGTTGTCCAGAGCAGATGAAAGAGAGAGTGATGAACTTGGATATGAAGAAATCCACGGACTCGTGGAACAAGATAAGAGACCTGAGACACACTCTTATCCAGTATCTCTTACAACAAAATCGCTTTGGAACGGGAGAAGACGAGACGATTGAAAGATGTTAGACGACATGTTGGAGGCATGCCACTGTTAACTGATCTGAGCCTGGCTATGAGAACCGATCCCTTGGCGCTGATCAGAGGAGTAAGCAACGCCGCAACTCCCAAGCCTGGAAGATTTGATGAGGAATGGAAGGAATTAGACTTAGCTCCGATGAGGATGAGAGGCAGGACCGAATTGCCTGAAGCCTCATTAATCCTGACCAGTGTGAAAAAGGAGATGAAAGTGGGAGGAATATTGCAGACGAGAACTTTCCTAGCACCCTTCGGCTGTGAAGAATTCAATGTGGTCCATGGAGAAGAGGAAGATGAATCGGCCGGTGCATTGCTCATACCGAGATTCCAGGAAGAAGCCGACAATGACGAACAAGGACCATCGAGCTCAAACAAGGATAAGTCTGAAGGAAATGACGGACAGGGTGGAAGCCGTCAAACCGAAGAACCCATGCAACAAGATCAAGCTGGTGGGGAAGACGACAGGGCATCGACAGGAGCAACATTCAGCCTGGATTTCAATATCTTCAGTGATCTCGAGAATAATGCAGACACGTTGGAAACGACTGAGCCAGCGGATGAAGGCATCTCGACACTGGAGCCTCCGTCAGCCTTTATGGAAATGAAACGGAATTTGCCGGAGAGCAGCTCTCCTGGCAATTCAACAAATAACGACCAGAGAATCCTTATGGAATCACCTCGGAGGAGAAGAATAGAGGCCTCAGCCAGAGTACCTTTCTTGGGAACGCTGCCCGAAGAAGAATGGGAAGTACATCACCGAGACCACGAGAGTAGGACGGGATGTAAGCTGGACAGGATGGCGTTTATGGAAGAAGTCTGGACCGTGATTCAGAGCTATGGGACCCAGTCCATCCTCAAAACAGGTCTCAATCAACCCTTGATGAGAGAAGTACTTGACAAGCTTGATGAGTGTGAAGGGAGACTGAGTGAGTTGTTGATCGACTCAGCCACTGATGAGAGTGAAGCAAAATCTCCCATCAAGGTGACACCACAGGACGATGAAGGAGAGGTGGTGTATCTGTCAAGAACCAGGAGAGGGACGATGCGATCAAAAATGGTGATTGATAAAATCAATGCGATGAAAATGAAGTTAGGCAGCGGAGTGATGCCGAGGAGAGTTGGAAAGACGAAGGTGGATTCAGAAATATCGATGAAAGCTGGTAACTCAGCGAAAAGGAAACGAGTTGAGGAGGTCATGGATTTGGGGCAAGGTGATTATCAATTGTCTGGCACAGATAGAATATTAACTGATATAGCGATGGTGCCACCCATTCTCATGGCGGGGATAAAGTCAACCGGTTATAAATCCAAAAGGAGTGACCGCACTCTGACTGGAGCAACCTTAGAAATGGAAATACTCAGCCAATGTGGAGAGAGCAAAATGAAAGACTTCAAGCCATCTCCCATGAATCATGGAAAGGGAAGTGTCGCAGGACAACTAACACCAGTGGAATACAACCGACTGACAGTGTCGGAGACTGTGTCGATAGATGATCCCACCGGTGGATACATGGAGATGTAGATGTTGGAATACCGAAACTCGGCTAGAGGGTATGTAATGGCCCTGGAAGACGAAAAAGCCATGGACGGTTATCTAGAAACGATGTTGCAAGGCACCACCCTCAAACAGAAGGCGTACGGGACTTTGGCGTCGTCTGACATACAGGCGGAAACGATCGAGCAGTTGGTGAGCCTTCCATGGAAAGCAGTAGTGTTGAGGTATTTCGAAGAGAAATGAGGACTATGCCAAGGATACATGCTCTCGTGGCAGTACCTTACGTAAGAACAGAGTTACAACTCAGGTTCGCCTGGTGCATGATGGGACTGACTCGCGAAGAATATGACTCAGAAGAAAGGAAGAGATCAAAAGATGAAAAGGTTTTCCTTATGACGAACCTGAGGGATCTGATAGTCCAGGAGGGAGCAGCAGTAGCGTGTGCGAAACGGAGAGACGCTCTCTGTTTCATTCGATTCCTGATAGAGCAGATTTCAGTACCTGCATTAAGCACTTGTGTTAAAATGTTGAGGGAAGGCGATGAGCGAACGAAAGCCTTATTCTTGCTAGCACTGCTGGATATGCAGCAAAGTAAACCGATGAGGGTGAACATGAAAGAACCTGAGGAGTTGGAACCCATGAAAAAGATAGACGAAATCAGGAGATTCTCAAACAAAGAGCTGAGACTCACTAAAGAATCTATGGGAGCATTGCCGAAATCCAGTGAATACTGTGGACCGATCAAGAAGAAATCGTATGGCTACGTATCCGGGATCATAGGGATTGCGTACAATCCTTTCCTGAGTGAAGACATACGCGATTGCTTCTTCGATTATGAGCAGGCGGTGTTGCTAAGATTCTGGACGTCCAGAATTGTAACGATTAAGAGCGTTAACAATCCACAGGCCAAATTGGGACTGGTCTTGGAAGAAGAGGTGGCTGCACCTTCAGTACCAAAATCCGACAAAAGAGTGGAGTTGGGGTTGGGATTCTCAGATGAATTACTGAGAACGAGCTTGATGACAGTGTGGGAATTGATGAGGCCATCATGGTGTCCTAGTCCCAACGCTGACTCAATATTACGGGCGACACAAGACGTACAGAGGGAACTGAATGCAGATTGTAACCTGCGTGACCTCAACATCATATATAACGTGATGATAACAGCCTCTAAGAGCAACGGAGAAGATAAGGTGGAGTTGCCTGGCTGGGGACCAGAAGACTGGGTCAAACCTGGTAGCTGTCTGGCGAGAGTCTGTGGACTGGAGGGTCACGTTTGTGGAGGTTTGGAATGTGTGAAGACCCTGGAGAAACAACACAAGCAATTGACGGTATTGTTTGGAAATGTAGTGATGAAAGCTAGAACAGAAACGGAACTGATAGCAGATTGCCATGGAGGAACCGATGTGAATCTAGTGACTGCACTAGGATTCTACAGCATGATTGGTTCTTTAGAGTCACTATTGAATCTGGAACAGAAACATGAGGTGGTCACAGCCATCAGTGTAGAAGTATTCCCAGGAGTTCTGCAGACTGAGCAGAAATACATAGGAAGATGGAGGGAAGCAATCGAGACGGAAATGAACATCAGACACAGCGAGACTTATTGTAGACCATCAGGAGCACGATATTTGGTGGGTTCAACGTTGGCTCCAATGTGCAGGAGCAGATATCCTGTACATTTCGTGGCTGTGGACGTGAAGAGTACAAGAACGATCGTGGATCAAGCCTTCTCAGTGCCGAAGTGTGTGAGATTGGCGAGAATGTCTGAAAAGTCTTACGAGTTACTATGTAAGATGTTCTCAGCAGTTCCGGAGAGAACCAAAGAAGAATTGGAGTCAATAGTAGGAAAGAAGTTCATGGGATATGTGAGTGGGAACTTCAGTGACTTTGAGAGACAGAAACAGAGAGGATCAACTGTCACAGATTACAATGCAGTAGATGAGAATGATGAAGTCCACCGAGTGATGATGGAAGTGGAACCATTGCTGGAAGCTTCGGGAAAACGTAATTGGAGGAGCATCATGTTGACGCATGACGAGTTTCCTTGCCACTGCTTGCTGCAGACCTGGTGGTATCCCAAGCGTAGTAATCTGATGTTGATCTGGGGTTCTGGAGAGCTGCTCTCCATGGGTTTACCAGATTCATCACAGCCCGTAACGATAGTGATAGTGGGAGTTATGATGGCGATACGATGGCTGGAAGCTCATGTGAGAGAAAATAACAGACAGGAGGCACCGACGAGAGCAGTTGCAGAAAATAGATTGTCTAAAAGATGTAGATCTTTTTGAGACATTGTGCAAAGTTCTAAACATTCCGATGGAAGTGAAGAAGATATGGGCAAGGAAACGATTGATGCCATGGTTCAGAGCTAACATGACTGCATGGTTGTACGAGTATGCGAAAAAGCATATGTCGAAGCACGGCAGGGTGTACAGTGAATATCAGCTGGACATTGGAGCAGGAGCTTTCAAGCGAGCTCTCGTGACTCATCGAAATGCAGTGACCACCGCTGTGAAAAGAATTTCCAGGACGAGTGAACGTAGTGGAAAGGAGAAGGCAGAGATGCTGAAAGAAGATTTGGAGAGAAACGTGACGTTGTGTCTCCACAACAGCTTCTGCAGGAACAGAGAATCTAACGTGGATCCCCTACCTTGTTGTAAACAGAGGGTGGAAGAGCAGAAGTGTTGGAGGACGGCTTCCAGCAGCGTCAGGATAGCTAACGACGTGTTACAAGATACAGAAACTGAGAGTGCAGAGTCAGTATCACAGGAGGAAGAAATGGAACATTGACGGATGACCGAAAAACAAGATGAAATTAGAAGAATTTAGAAGTTTTAGAACTTCTAAACGACGAAAAAAGAAGAAAACAAAGGAGTGATGAAGAAAAGTTAAAACTCAGAATTGTTTTATGTGTGTGAAAAACTCAAGTGAGAAACCAAGCAACCAAGTTGTAATTCAAAACTGAAACATTAAGTTGAGTTTTGAAATTGTTGCATTTATAAATTTGCATTTTGATTTTAGTTGAAGTGGCTTTAGAGACACTTACTTACTATTTATTTAGAAAGGCTTAAGTGAAGGAGTATATTTAAATATTCCAGCCTGCATGACTGTTTTTAATCAGCTAGGAGAACTGATCATTTTGTGGTGACATGGAAGGCTTGAGTAATCTCTCGAAGAGGGAGATTGTTTCATTGTTCTTTTTAACCACAGAGTTTCCTAGTTTTAGTATTCAGGACAATAACAAGCAAGATTTCCGAAGGGAAAAGCGTAGTAGGATAATTTTAGCTTGTTGGTTGGCAGGACTGTCCTGCAAGCCAACACTTTTTAAATCTAAGAGAAAAGTTTTAATCGGGACATTGACATTGGAAGTCAGAAAATATGTTTTATCTTAAGTCATATCCTCAATGTGCAGATTAATGAGAGAATTTGAAGGCTATAGTGATGTAGTATGATGTCATTTATATTCTGCAGTGAGTCGATGTGACGTGGATAAAAGTAATTTCGTGCATTTTGTAAATTCTGTTCGATGACACTGTGACCATTTTACGAAAATTGCGTGATTCAATGAGGACATTGACCGGACTGTCCGGGGAGTATGTGACATTCGACCAGAATGTGAAAAATGCAATCTCTGCAGAAGTCGAATTTTTAGCAGCGAGCCTTCCGGATTGGTGATTATTAAGAACTAAGAACGTTATTGGAACGATTGGCCAGACGGTGAGGGCTAGAATATTCTGGTATTTTAACATTTCAAAAATTCGAATTATGACGTCATATTTCTGAGAAACGTCAGAAACGGCCATTTTGGCTAAAACAAGAAAGAAAAAGAGAACAATATTAGCTGCGCTAACAACAACTACGAAATCGAGATTGGAAAATGACAACGAGTTACAGAGTAACAGAGAGCACTCCGAGTTGCAACTATTGTGCCGCTACAATAGTTGCAAGGCCGTTGCGAACAACGGTGAAGGGTGAAAGACGGCCTTCCGGATTAAGAAGAAATCAGGGTTAACAAGCTTGATCCAGCGGATTTGTCAATCCGGAGGGGTAAAGGAACTGAAACTTTTATCCTGTTACATAAACTTTTAGCTTCCTGTCATGTCCTGACTTGAATTTATTTGACATCTAGATTCATTTTGATAAGGATGAGAAGCTAGGAGTTGGGGGAAAGGGTTGATCCATCTTCGATGGAGATGATGATTTTTATCTACTGAACAAAAACAATAGTAATATAATAAGTAGTAGCCCTGTTTTTAGGAGTGACCTCGTGGTCTGGGGATACTGAGACCAGCCATGAGCTCACTGTTTCTGCATGTAATCTAGTTAATTTGAGTGTTTTGACCGAAGCCGAAAGCAGTAACGTTTTTGTCGACCCGATGTTAGAAAGACCACCGAAAAGTACTGGCTTGGTAGAGACGGTGAAAAGCATGCAAAGCTCTGTTTAGACCACCGCTGTGAAAAGAATTTCCAGGACGAGTGAACGTAGTGGAAAGGAGAAGGCAGAGATGCTGAAAGAAGATTTGGAGAGAAACGTGACGTTGTGTCTCCACAACAGCTTCTGCAGGAACAGAGAATCTAACGTGGATCCCCTACCTTGTTGTAAACAGAGGGTGGAAGAGCAGAAGTGTTGGAGGACGGCTTCCAGCAGCGTCAGGATAGCTAACGACGTGTTACAAGATACAGAAACTGAGAGTGCAGAGTCAGTATCACAGGAGGAAGAAATGGAACATTGACGGATGACCGAAAAACAAGATGAAATTAGAAGAATTTAGAAGTTTTAGAACTTCTAAACGACGAAAAAAGAAGAAAACAAAGGAGTGATGAAGAAAAGTTAAAACTCAGAATTGTTTTATGTGTGTGAAAAACTCAAGTGAGAAACCAAGCAACCAAGTTGTAATTCAAAACTGAAACATTAAGTTGAGTTTTGAAATTGTTGCATTTATAAATTTGCATTTTGATTTTAGTTGAAGTGGCTTTAGAGACACTTACTTACTATTTATTTAGAAAGGCTTAAGTGAAGGAGTATATTTAAATATTCCAGCCTGCATGACTGTTTTTAATCAGCTAGGAGAACTGATCATTTTGTGGTGACATGGAAGGCTTGAGTAATCTCTCGAAGAGGGAGATTGTTTCATTGTTCTTTTTAACCACAGAGTTTCCTAGTTTTAGTATTCAGGACAATAACAAGCAAGATTTCCGAAGGGAAAAGCGTAGTAGGATAATTTTAGCTTGTTGGTTGGCAGGACTGTCCTGCAAGCCAACACTTTTTAAATCTAAGAGAAAAGTTTTAATCGGGACATTGACATTGGAAGTCAGAAAATATGTTTTATCTTAAGTCATATCCTCAATGTGCAGATTAATGAGAGAATTTGAAGGCTATAGTGATGTAGTATGATGTCATTTATATTCTGCAGTGAGTCGATGTGACGTGGATAAAAGTAATTTCGTGCATTTTGTAAATTCTGTTCGATGACACTGTGACCATTTTACGAAAATTGCGTGATTCAATGAGGACATTGACCGGACTGTCCGGGGAGTATGTGACATTCGACCAGAATGTGAAAAATGCAATCTCTGCAGAAGTCGAATTTTTAGCAGCGAGCCTTCCGGATTGGTGATTATTAAGAACTAAGAACGTTATTGGAACGATTGGCCAGACGGTGAGGGCTAGAATATTCTGGTATTTTAACATTTCAAAAATTCGAATTATGACGTCATATTTCTGAGAAACGTCAGAAACGGCCATTTTGGCTAAAACAAGAAAGAAAAAGAGAACAATATTAGCTGCGCTAACAACAACTACGAAATCGAGATTGGAAAATGACAACGAGTTACAGAGTAACAGAGAGCACTCCGAGTTGCAACTATTGTGCCGCTACAATAGTTGCAAGGCCGTTGCGAACAACGGTGAAGGGTGAAAGACGGCCTTCCGGATTAAGAAGAAATCAGGGTTAACAAGCTTGATCCAGCGGATTTGTCAATCCGGAGGGGTAAAGGAACTGAAACTTTTATCCTGTTACATAAACTTTTAGCTTCCTGTCATGTCCTGACTTGAATTTATTTGACATCTAGATTCATTTTGATAAGGATGAGAAGCTAGGAGTTGGGGGAAAGGGTTGATCCATCTTCGATGGAGATGATGATTTTTATCTACTGAACAAAAACAATAGTAATATAATAAGTAGTAGCCCTGTTTTTAGGAGTGACCTCGTGGTCTGGGGATACTGAGACCAGCCATGAGCTCACTGTTTCTGCATGTAATCTAGTTAATTTGAGTGTTTTGACCGAAGCCGAAAGCAGTAACGTTTTTGTCGACCCGATGTTAGAAAGACCACCGAAAAGTACTGGCTTGGTAGAGACGGTGAAAAGCATGCAAAGCTCTGTTTAGACGCTAGCCAGTCGTCTTAAGACTTAGTTTTGTCTTCCGTCGATATGTATCTTCCGGGCGAATGTTACAATAAGACACTTAGGGGAAAGAGAAAAGAGCAGTACCCTACCGTGCAACGAATTGGGAGTAAAAACGACGCTATTACAGGAAAATCACGGAAGCGGAGCCTTGGCCCCCCAGAGGCAGTATATGGTGAAGTACTATAAAGAACTGACTTTTTAGCTAGTTTGATGCCATAAACATTTGAGTTAACACCGGTATTATTGGATATTTTAGAATATGAGTAGCTAGAAAGATGAAAGGTTCAATCCATCTCCAATGGATTTAATATAGAACTGTCACCAAAAACATAGTAAAATAGGATGTTCGAGCCTTTTTTTTAGCAATCACGTAGTCTTAGGATCCGAGACCCAGCTATGTGGTTGTGTTCGCATGAAAACGAAAGCTGATTAAAAGTCGTTTGACCGATTGCCTGAAAATAGTAACTTTTCACTTAGCCCTAAGCAGACCAGAAAATCAACTGGCTAGGTCGAGACGGGAAAAAACGAGTAGAATTAAGGTAATTGATGCCTGTCAGTCGCTAATAGGTACTTTTTCTACGCTCCGTCACTGTGTAGTATTTGGGCGAATCTTACATTGACGTTTTTATGGCGCTCCTGGGTGGGCCTGTTAAAGGCATAAGACCATCATGATCAGCAAACGTTTCAGCGACGAACCCTCCGCTGCGGGAGTATGCCCGAGTTAGAGGCCTTAATGACCTTTGTTGTACTAGGGGGAAGGTGCCGACCCTCCGCCTAGTACTATTTAGCTTTTAAATTTAGTTAATATCGAAAATTCCGGGGACTGGAGGGTTAGGTGGGAAGTCATGAGCACGCTTGTCCCAAGGTACCGGGACCAAAAACAACTAAGATCAGCGTAAGACCAAAAAAAAATAGTGTATAACCAAGAAAAAGCCAAAAACAAAATTATTTTGAAAACAAAAAAGTACTAAAAACAGCAAAAAAATCCAAAAAAGACCAAAAACACTAAAAAACATAAAGTGACATTTTATATGTTATTTCCGAACGAGATGCGATCCGACCTTCCTATTTGTTGTTGCTTCAGCTTGATTTATATCAGTTCTGATAGAAGGATTGAGTGTTTTGGTGGCGGGTTGGGTATTTGAGTATTTAAGCACGTTAAGGGTGATTTTGCCGGTGACCGGAGGGTAGAGTGGCAAGCTGACCGACGTGTTCCAGACTCAACAGGGGCATCAAGGACAACATCCACAACGAATGTTTGGTATCGTTGACACAATTTTAGCATCTTTCGGGTACTATTTCCTTAAAACTTGAGTGGTGGGGTGCACAATTGGCGCGGCCCGATTGCACCCTCCATCGATCACGAATTTCCGAGTTAAGTGTATTATTTCGAGTATTTTAGTGCAAAGGAGGGTATAGTAATATTGATTAACGACTACTAATAGATTATTATCCTTACTATATATTACTTATCTCCTATTTAGACCCGAGAAACACCCCAATTTTGTCAAAAATTACTGATTTTCGACCCCAAATTTTTGGATATCAAAGCTTTTCCGAACAGCAAAAAGCTTTTAGACAAAGAGTTGCTACGTAGTTTGATCCCCATAACTAAAGAAACCGCGTTAAAAAGAACTTAGCAGATTTTCGATCAAAATTTTGATAATTTTCTGAATTTTGTCAATCTGTTTTGGGGATCGAGTTTTTGAGTTTTTAGAGTTGGAGCAATAAAAATTTTTGCATTAGGACTGTGCTAGCATAACGTGCTCGGTTGCCAGAGAAATTTTTGCTTTTGAGTTACCCTTCGAATATAGAGCTAACGACTTAAAGATTGGAAAAGGAAGGAATCGGAGGGTCCAAATTTGATAGTTTCTGGCCAAATTTTTGCTTTCAAACCAATTTTGGTCCGTTTTTTTGCATCATTCCAATGCCGTACGGGGCTACTACGCTCGTTTCAATTATTTTTGGGCACTTTCACAGAGAATTGCGGAAAAAGATTTTCAGAACCTTTATAGGTGGTGAAAAAAGGCCAATTTGACGAACGCTTTTGTGACAGTTTGTCAAAGACTAGCCGACCGATCGGAATAACTTTGGTACCATAAGTCGATGTTTTTGACCAATTTTCTGGACCGCAACCATTTTCGGGTTGATAATCTCAGGAAGGAAAAGTTTTCTAATATTTTGGTTGGTTCGGAGGGTCCAAATTTCAGGGAACCATCCGAGCGGCAGAAAATTTTATAAGATATCACCTTTTTATCCTACTGGGAAGATTGACTGAGTCAGCCAACCTAATTTTAAGTCAGTTAGACCGCATTCGGAGGCTTTACAGCGCTGAAAAAATCTGTTTTCTTGAATTTTGGAGAACCCTCCGAAGTAACCCTCCGGAGCCAGCTAAGCCCCTTAGCAACCCTCTTTAAAGGTAATTTTCCACGGAACCCTCCGAAGAAGTTAAAACAAACCCCCACAGAGAATTTAGCTTGCTTTGACACTTTCTGAGACTAGTTGGAGACCCTCCTAAGTGAGATTTGAAAAATTTGAATTTTTGAAGGGACCCTCCGAAGTAACCCTCCGGAGCGTTTTAAGCCTCTTATTGACCCTCCTTAGTGAGTTTAAGGGGACCCTCCGACGTCACTTGGGTGACTAAATTACCCTCCGAGGTAACCCTCCGAAGTAGGCTAAGTGTCTTAACAACCCTCCGAAGTAACCCTCCGGAGTGACTTAATACTTAAGGAAGATGTAGCTGCACCTTCAGTGCAAAAATCCGACAAACGAGTAGAGTTTGGATTGGGATTCTCAGATGAACTACTGAGAACAAGCTTGATGGTGGTATGGGAACTGATGAAACCATCATGGTGTCCTAGTCCCAACGCTGATTCGATATTACGTGCGACGCAAGACATACAGAGGGAGCTGAACTCAGACTGTAACCTGCGTGATCATAACTTCATCTATAACTTGATGACGACAGCCTCTAAGAGCAACGGAGAGGACAAAGTAGAGTTGCCTGGCTGGGAGAAGTCTGTGGACTGGGAGGTCATGTCTGTGGAGGTCTGGATTGCGTAAAGACCGTGGAGAAACAACACAAGCAATTGACGGCATTGTTTGGGAACATTGTGATGAAGGCGAAAACGGAAACGGAACTGATTGCAGATTGCCATGGCGGAACCGAGGTGAATCTAGTGACTGCACTAGGATTCTACAGCATATTTGGTTCTTTAGAGTCACAATTGAATTTAGAACAAAAGCATGATATGTTCACGGCCATCAGCGTAGAAGTATTCCCAGGAGATTTGCAGACTGAGCAAAAGCACATAGGAAAGTGGAGGGAAGCGATCGAGGCGGAGATGAATATCCGGCACAGTGAAATTTATCGCAGACAGTCGGGAGCGCGATATTTAGTGGGATCGACATTAGCTCCAATGTGCAAGAGCAGATACCCAGTGCATTTCGTAGCTGTGGATGTGAAAAGTACGAGAACGATCGTGGATCAAGACCTCTCAGTGCCAAAACGTGTAAGGCTTGCGAGAATGTCAGAAAAGTCTTACGAGTTACTGTGCAAAATATTCTCAGCAGTTCCAGAGAGAACTAAAGAGGAGTAAGAGTCGATACTGGGAAAGAAGTTCATGGGCTAGGCCAGTGGGAACTTGAGTGACTTTGAAAGACAAAAGCAGAAATGATCAACCGTCACGGATTACAATGCAGTAGATGAGAATGATGAAGTCCACCGAGTGATGATGGAAGTAGAACCACTACTGCAAGCTCCGGGTAAGCGTAATTGGAGGAGCATCATGTCAACACATGATGAGTTTCCCTGCCATTGCTTGCTGCAAACATGGTAGTACCCCGGGCCTAGTAATCTGCTGTTGATCTGGGACTGTGGAGAGCTGCTCTCCATGGGTTTACCAGACTCATCACGGCCCATAACGATAGTGATAGTGGAAGTTATGATGACGATACGATGGCTGGAAGAGAACAATAGACAGGAAGCGCCAACGGAAGAACAATTGCAGTAATTGGATTGTCCAAAAAATTTAGATCTTTTTGAGACAATGTGCAAAATCTTGAACATTCCGATGGAAGTGAAAAAGATATGGGCCAGAAGACGACTGATGCCATGGTTTAGAGCCAACATGACTGCATGGTTGAACGAATATGCTAAGAAGCATATGTCGAAGCACAGCAGAGTGTACAGTGCGTATCAGCTGGACACTGGACATTGGAGCAGGAGCTTTCAAGCGAGCTTTTGTAACACATCGGAATGCAGTGACCACCACAGTAAAGAGAATTTCAAGGACAACTGAACGTGACGGGACAAAAAGAGAAGAAATGTTGAAGGAAGACTTGGAGAGAAACGTGACGTTGTGCCTCCACAGCAGCTTCTGCCGAAACAGAGAAACTAACGTTGACCATCTAACTTGTTGTAAGCAAAGAGTAGAAGAGCAGAATTGTTGGAGGACTGCCTCCAACAGCGTCAGAATAGCTACCGACGCGTTGCAAGACACTGAGACTGAAAGTGCGGAGTCAATGTCGCAGAAGGAGATGGAACTTGTTGCATTTATAAATTTGCATTTTGATTTTAGTTAGTGGCTTTAGAGGCACCTACTAATTATTTAGAAAGGCTTGAGTGAAGAATAAATTTGAATAATCCAGCCTGCATGATTGGTTTTAATCAACTAGGACTGATCACTTTGTGGTGACATGAAAGGCTTGGGTAATCTCTTGAAGAAGGAGATTATTTCATTGTTCCTTCTAGCCATAGAGTTCCATAATTTTAATATCTAGGACTAATAACAACTAAAATTTCCGAAGGGAATAAGCATAGTGGAATAATTTTAGCTTGTTGGTTGGCAGGACTGCCCTGCAAACTAACACCTTTTAAAACCTAGGAGAAAAAGTTTTAAATCAGGGCATTGACGTTGGAAGTCAGAAAAAATGTTTTATCTTAAGTCATATCCTCAAAAGTGCAGATTAGTGAAAGAATTTGGAAGGCAATAGTAGTGTAGTATGATGCCATTTATATTCTGCAGTGAGTCGAAATGACGTGGATAAAAATGAGTTCGCGCATTTTGTAAATTCTGTTCGATGGCACTGTACCATTTTGACGAAGATTACGAGATTCAATGGGGACATTGACCGGGCTGTGCGGGGAGTTTGAGATATTTGACCAGAATGTACGAAATCGCAGATTTGTATTCGTACTTGCTGACCTGGAAGATTGACAGTTTTAACAGATTAGCAACGTGATTTAAACGATTAGACAAATCGTGAAAGTCTGAAGATTCTGGAATTATTAAATGGTGACGTCACCCTTCTGAGAAACGTCAAAACGGCCATTTTTAGAAGAAACTCGGAAGAAAAACAGAACAACGATAGTAATAGTGAAAACTAGTACGAGAGAAGTAGCGACCGACGACAGAGTATTATCAGAGACGAGTCGCTACAATCGTTACAGAGCAATTCACACAAACGGTGAAGGGTGTTGGGACAGCGTGTCCAGCCTTCCGGAAAGGAAATAAGAGTGTTATTTCCCCGGATTCAGGAATCCGGAGGGGTCTCGAGACCTGAACTTAAACTGCTTTATACGAATTTTTAGCTTCCTAGTCATGTCCTGAATTGAATTTAATTAACATCCAGATTCATTTTCAGATAAGGAGAAGCTAGGAGTTGAGGGAAATGGTTGATCCATCTTCGATGGAGATGATGATTTTTATCTACTGAACGAAAGCAATCGTAATATAATAAATAGTAGTAGCCCTGTTTTTAGGAATGACCTCGTGGTCTGGGGATACTGAGACCCAGCCATGAGCTCACTGTTTTTGCATGTAATTATGTTAATTTGAGCGCTCTGGTCGAAGCCGGAGAACAGTAACGTTTTTGTCGACCCGATGTTAGGAAAACCACCAAAAGAACTGGCTTTGGTAGAGACGGTGAAAAGCATTTAGAGCTTTGTTTAGACGCTGGCCAGTCGTTTTATTGCTTAGCTTTATTTTCCTTCGATATGTACTTCCGGGCGAATGTTACATCACGCACGATAAGACACTTAGGGGAAGGAAAAAAGAGCACTACCCTCCCGTGCAACGAATTGGGAGTAATAACGACGTTATTACAGGAAAATCACGGAAGCGGAACCTTGGCCCCCCAGAGACAGTATATGGTGAAGTACTATAAAGAACTGTCTTTTTAGCTAGTCTGATGCCATAAACATTTGAGTTAACACCGGTATTATTGGATATTTTAGAATATGAGTAGCTAGAAAGATGAAAGGCTCAATCCATCTCCAATGGATTTAATATTGAACTGTCACAAAAAAGTAAGTAACTTTTCTTTTAGCCCTAAGCAGACCAGAAAATTAACTGGATAGGTCGAGACGGGGAAAAACGAGTAGAATTAAAGTAATTGATGCCTGCCAGTCGCTAATAGGTACTTTTTCTACGCCCCGTCACTGTGTAGTATTTGGGCGAATCTTACATTGACGTTTTTATGGCGCTCCTGGGTGGGCCTGTTAAAGGCATAAGACCATTATGATCAGCAAACGTTTCAGCGACGAACCCTCCGCTGCGGGAGTATGCCCGAGTTAGAGGCCTTAATGACCTTTGTTGTACTAGGGGGAAGGTGCCGACCCTCCACCTAGTACTATCTAGCTTTTAAATATAGTTAATATCGAAAATTCCGGGGACTGGAGGGTTAGGTGAGAAGTCATGAGCCCGCTTGTCCCAAGGTCCCGGGACCAAAAACAATTAAAGAGAAAGCGTAAGACCAAAGAAAAATAGTGTATAACCTAGAAAAAGCCAAAAACAAAATTATTTTGAAAACAAAAAAGTACAAAAAACAGCACAAAAAATCCAAAAAAGACCAAAAACAGTAAAAAACAAAAAGTGACAATTTATATGTTATTTCCCGACAAGATGCGATCTGACCTTCCTTTTTTTTGTTGTTTCAGCTGGATTTATATCAGTTCTGATAGATGGATTGATTGTTTTGGTGGCGGGTTAGGTACCCTCCCTTGAGTGTATTTGAGTATTTAAGCACGTTAATGGTGATTTTGCCGGTGACCGGAGGGTAGAGTGGCAGCTGACCGAAGTGCTCCAGACTCAACAGGGGCATCAAAGACAACATCCACAACGATTGTTTGGTATCGTTGACACAATTTTAGCATCTTTCGGGTACTATTTCCTTAAAATTTAAGTGGTGGGGTGCACAAATGGCGCGGCCCGATTGCACCCTCCATCGATCACGAATTTCCGAGTTAAGTGTATTAATTCGAGTATTTTAGTGCAAAGGAGGGTATAGTAATATTGATTAACGACTACTAATAGGTTATTATCTTTACTATATATTACTAATCTCCTATTTAGACCCGAAAAACACCCCAATTTTGTCGAAAATTACTGATTTTCGACCAGACTGTTGACCCCAATTTTTTAGATATCAAAGCTTTTCCGAACAGCGAGAAGCTTTTAGATTAAGAGTTGCTACGTAGTTTGATCCCCATAACTAAAGAAACCGCGTGAAAAAGAACTTAGCAGATTTTCGATCAAAATTTTGATAATTTTCTTAATTTTGTCAATCTGTTTTGGCGATCGAGTTTTTGAGTTTTTAGAGTTAGTGCAATAAAAGTTTTTGCATCAGGAGCGTGCTAGCATAACGTGCTCGGTTGCCAGAGAGATTTTTGCTTTTTTGAGTAACCCTCCGAATAGCTCCGTGGATAGAGTTTACGACTTATAGATTGGAAAAGGAAGGAATCGGAGGGTCCAAATTTGATAGTTTCTGGCCAAATTTTTTTTGTTTTCAAACCAATTTTGGTCCGGTTTTTTGCATCATTCCAATGCCGTACGGGGCTACTACGCTCGTTTCAATTATTTTTGGGCACTTTCACAGAGAATTGCGGAAAAAGTTTTTCAGAACCTTTATAGGTGGTGAAAAAAGGCCAATTTGACGAACGCTTTTGTGACAGTTTGTCAAAGACTAGCCGACCGATCGGAATAACTTTGGTACCATAAGTCGACGTTTTTGACCAATTTTCTGGACCGCAACCATTTTAGGGTTGATAATCTCAGGAAGGAAAAATTTTCTAGAATTTGTTGGTTCGGAGGGTCCAAATTTTAGGAAACCTCCGAGCGGCAGAAAATTTTATAAGATCACTTTTTTATCCTACTGGGAACATTGGCCGAGTCAGCCAACCTAATTTTAAGTCAGTTAGACCGCATTCGGAAGCTTTACAGCGCTGAAAAATCTGTTTTCTTGATTTTCGGAGAACCCTCCGAATTAACCCTCTGGAGCCAGCTAAGCCCCTTAGCAACCCTCCTTAGTCGAAATTTTCCACGGAACCCTCCGAAGAAGTTAAAACAAATCCCCACAGAGAATTTAGCTTGCTTTGACACTTTCTGAGACTAGTTGGAGACCCTCCTAAGTGAGATTTGAAAAGTTTGAGATTTTGAAGGGACCCTCCGAAGTAACCCTCCGGAGCGTATTAAGCCTCTTATTGACCCTCCTTAGTGAGTTTAAGGGGACCCTCCGAAGTCACTTGGGTGACTAAGGTACCCTCCGAGGTAACCCTCCGAAGTAGGCTAAGTGTCTTAACAACCCTCCGAAGTAACCCTCCGGAGTGACTTAAGCCCCTTAACAACCCTCCTGATTGAAAATTTAGGGGTACCTTCTGGGGCAATTTGAGCATAAGATATCCATTTAGAGTCGGAATAAAAGGTCAGCTACCAACGGGCGTGCATATTAGGATCACAGGAGCCCATTTGACCCGGAAATTTGCGATCAACTTTGGATTCTAGATCGGGTCTATCAGAAGTACCCGAACCAAAAACTCTTTCGATTGTTATTTTCGTTGTGTGGTTGCCTTGGGCTACTTAATAGGAAAGCTCGGGCAATCCGGGAACAAATAAAAGAAGACCCCGGTGATGTATTAGGCAAATATACACTCACTTGAGAAGAAGAGTTGTTCCCTATTCTCGTGCACTTGGGGCGTCCCGAGTGTGGGATAGCTTTTTCGTAGACTTTAGAAATTTTCGATCAGAGGTTGCCTTGATCTACTTAGTAGGACAGCTTGGGCAATCGCAGAACACCTAAGAGAAGATCTCGGTGAGCGTATCAGGCAAATACATCCTCACTTGAGCAGACAGTGTCCTGGGCTTCGTTCTTTTGGAGTGTTCCAACTGAGGGAAGTCTTTTTCTTTAAGTCTAAGTTTTATTTATCTATTCCTGAATCATCACTGCTATTTTACCCAAGATTGTTTGATTTTAACAAAGCAGTGATTTGATACGAGTTTGGCGATAAAATTGATGCTGACGAAAGGTCACTGTCACCTGTAGGATATTCTTATCTGATTATCAATTGTGTTTTGTGTATTGGTCATATCTTGTGAGAATTTGGTGGTACTGTTTTTTTAGATAACTGGGTGGAGTTAGCATTAATTTAATACTAAGCAAGCCCTGTAGGTAATTTTAGTTGACTCACTAATATCATCACCAAGAGATCCAGAGAATATTTTTGATATTGAGGAAGTCGAGTAGGCAAGGTTAAGTAAATTAGTAGTACGTGTGCGTTATCGTCAATTTGTACGAATATTACTATTTATTACAAAAAAGGCAGCGTAGAGACTCGTTAGGGTTGACAACCAAGATTCCCAGGCTGAGCACGGGAAGCACGCGAAAGTTTAAAACTAGGCGTAGCCGATCTTCGTTTAGCAGCGTTTCCGGCAACGGAGCGACTAAAGGTCAAGCTGGTCTTTCAGTGAGCGGAATGAAACTGAGAAGCGAGAAGAACCTCGATGGCAATCAAGGGCGAAATTTTGAGGCCGGACCGGCGAGCGAAATGCTTATGGACCCCTTCGAGGAAGGGAAGCAAACGCTGATCCGACCCGACTTTGAGCCAGCGAGGACTTTGAACGGGAGGGAGTTGAAAGAACGGAGGAGGCCTCGGAGCGTGTTGTTCAGAGGAATGTCCAAATCAGAGACTAAGAGTAACAAGTGGAGAAAATAACAATCATCTCTTGTCAAGCAGAGCAAGAACGCGATGATGTCAAGTATAAGTCCGAGTGAAGAGCAAACGAGCTCGAAAGCCAAGAAAAGCTGGAAGTATTTATACGACGAGCGAATGGCGTCACTACAAACTGAAGGTCTATCTTCCAGTTATGACCATCCAGAGATAGCTCAACCGGATGTGGACTTCACGCCGTGCCCAAGAGATGATAAGAGCAGGAAAGCGTGGTCCAATTCGCCGACCAGGCCGATGTCTGATCGGATAACCGTAGGAGTGTCCTCGACGTTCGACAGGTTGATGATGTCGATGGGCACGCAGAAGGGCGGTGCGTCATCAAGTACCAGGCGACAACCCCAGTTGAACTTATATTCTCTGGGTCTCACCCCGGTATCGGGGGCGGCTAGCGAGACAGGTGACATGTTTGCTGGCGTAATGACAGGCATAGAAGAGCTGCGACGGGACATGACTAAGAGAATAGATCGAGTGGAGGAGAGAGCTCACCAGGGTCAGGAGAAATTACGAGATGAGTTAACAAACGTGAGGTCGCAGGCGAGAGTCGATAAGGCTCAATTGATTCGTAACAGCAATCAATGCCTAGCGGAGAACTTGGTTCAAGCAACCAAGGAGTCAGAGGAAAGAAAAGTTAGAATGACAAGAGAGATCGAGCGACTGCTGATCGATCACGACAATACCTATGCTCATACGATGACTAGCCTGGAAAAAAGATTAGATGCCAAATCTGACCTGATGATGCGGAAGCTTGACGAGATCTTAAACGGGGTAATCGGGAGGAGCGTTCCGCCCCAAGGGAGCGCTCACGCCAGGCAAATGATGGAGCACGCAGCTATGCCGGGGCCCAGCAAAGTTCGAGAACGAATTACGAATCTAAGCACAGGGAGCCGCCCAGGGCAGCCCCATCGAGGCCAGGTTGGACAAACGCGGTCCCGGAGACACGATTGCCCACTGTGCCACCCCGGAGACACGATTGCCCACTGTGCCACAAGTCAGATCAGTGCCAGATCTGACTACAGTCTCGCAGGACACAACGATGTATGCTTCGATGTTTGAGCATCTGAATCGATGCCTTGAAACATTCATCACCAAGCTCTAGATGTCAACCGAGAGAGGAGAGAGGTCAAGGAGGACACTCAAAAATCCGAAGTCATACAAGTACGAGTCAGATGGCTGCATCGATACTTGGATAGAGGTGATGAAGCTACACTTTGAAGAAGGGAATCTCTCAAAGAAACAGGAATGCAGCGCATTGACAAGCAACCTGGAGGGTACCGCCCTAAGTTGTGTAATGGCGACAATGTCCAATGAACGAGACAGCGCTCGCAAGATATTCGACATCTTGCTGACTCTGGTCTGCAAGGACATCAGGCTATGGTGAAGTTCGAAAAGAGGCGTCAAAGAGATGACGAATCCATAGACAAGTATTTGGACGACCTTGAACTACTCAGAAGGAGAAGCAATCCCAATAAGAGAATATCGGAGCAAAACTTGGCGATTGCCTCGAAGTTCATGGATGGAGTAAAGAGTGAGGAGCTGAAAACCATGCTAACCACAAACTTCACCCTGTCGCTTGACCAGGTACCCACGCCCGATGATTTGCCTATGAAGTCGCGTGAGTAATTGCTCATAAAATCAAGGGCGCAAAACCAGTACAGCAATTATGGCTACTACAGCGGAACAAGCACTGGCGCGAACTCCAGTCGGTACAAACCTCGCGACAACATGGATAAGAGGAGGTTATGTGCGAATTGCGGCTCGATTGACCACCAAGTTTCCGCCTGTTCTACTTACAAGCAGAACATGAAAGCGATAGGTTACTTTCTCGATGACGTTGCTGCGACCGACGAGGACCACGAAAAGTATGTGACAGGATTCACAATGAAGTATGGACCAAGGTGCTTCGTCTGCAATTTTTAGGGACACTTCAAGTCGGATTGCACTCAATTTTAAGATGCAGTGGCGGACGCGAAACATCCCCGCCATGAAGAAGCGCTTTTGGGCGTCAACCCAGCCGAGCACGTCTGATGAGCGAAGCTGAGTCTCGGAGAAAAGAAACGACACCGAGCACACTTACAACTAAGAAGTTGAAGACCTTGCCTGATGAGGTGATAGCCTCGAGCCTGGTGGCAGACTCGGCCGGCCCGCTCAAGGTGGATTATGGCTTAGCGGCACGGACAGCATTACAGAATGTCCAGCAGGAGCTGGCCACGAAGGAGTTTGAGCAATGGGTAAGGTCAGAACTAGAAAGCACAGATCTTCGGGAAAAAAATTGACATTTTGGAGAAAACAACAAAAACAGAGGACAAACAGGAACCCAGAAAACAGGTACTAAAGCTAAATGTTATATCGGGTAAAACCTTTGGCATGACGAAAGAAGGGACGCAGATAATGTCCATTATTTCAGTAGCAGGACACCCGGTGGTCAAGAACTTGAGTGAGACGTCCGAGATCACGCTGAAACACCTGGAAGTTTATGCGGACTACCTGAAGGAGAAGGATCCCAAGTTTGACTCCAGGGCAGTGCGAGCGCTGCTCACGACAGGAGGTCCAAGGCTAATGAGAGTAGATGGGCATTACATCGAAGTCCATGGCCCATATCCGATTCTGATGAATGTGGACGGCACTAATATCTACACGAAGGCTCACGTGACTGATGCAAGTGATCAACTAGGCCGCATTTAAATTGGTCGGGAAATCACCAATGACGAATCGGACATAACGCTAAGCTTGAGCAGGATCCAGTTCACATAGGTTGCGAAGCCGACCTGGCAGCACATGTCCTAGATGTGCAGGGCAGGCAGCTTTCAGTAAAAAGATTGTTAGACACGGGAGCAGTGGTCAAGGTCATGCCAGTCAGCACCCGGACTGATATGGGCTTCAAAGGTCGGATCTGATACCGACAAACATCAGACTGGCAGCTGCCAATCAGAGAGCAATCTATGTGACAGGACGGACCCCGATTATATCACTACAACTTGGAGGAAGACATATTTGGATGAGCTTCCTGATGGTGGAAAATTTGGACGAATCCGATCAATTCATCCTGGGGAGGGACTTCGTACGCAACTTTGATGTCACGATCGACCTCAACGACGGGTTGATCAGGATCAAAGATCCTGAGAGGAAGTATTAGAAGAAACCGCTGAAAAAGATCTTAATTAACCAGGCAAAGGTGCCGATTTTCTGGATCGAAAAGTTAGATTGAAGCCAAACCAAGCCGTAGTAGCGACGTTTAGGATGAGGAACTTGAGTGAACTTAGTAATTACAGACAGTTTTGTCTGGTACCAAATCCAAACAGTATGAGCTCGGCTATTTTGGGAAGAAGCTTCTCACTCACTCAGAGCAGACTGTGTGTGAGTGTGTTGTTGAACACTGAAGCAACCACAGTGAAAATACAGAGTGGAAAAAAAACTTGGCTACGCATTGCCTCTGAACACAGACTTTTGGAGCGTGAAGAACTTGAAAAAGTTTGATGTAACTAAATGTCCCTTGCACGCGAACCAGGAATGTATATTGAAGAGAATAAATGAATTGAAACCTTCTAAGAAATTGTTTTCAATGAAGTCGGAGACAGATGATGGGTTGTCTAGTTGTTCGAAGTTTCCCGAGAGACCAACAGAAACTGAGTTAGCAGCAAATAAACCTGTCCTACCCGAGATAGAACAACTGAAGGGTAAAATATCGGATCAAGAACTAGATTCGCTTAAGTCGGTGCTAAATCGGAATGCAGACGTTTTTTCGAAGCATAATGCCGACATAGGTTGCTGCAATTTTGTAGAACACGAGATTGAGATGGAAGAGGGCTCGGTACCTCATAGGAAAGGGGCGAGGAGGATGACCTCACATAAGTCAGAAGCGTGCAGGAAAGA
Organism: Symsagittifera roscoffensis; assembly: GCF_963678635.1. Taxonomy (NCBI): domain Eukaryota; kingdom Metazoa; phylum Xenacoelomorpha; order Acoela; family Convolutidae; genus Symsagittifera; species Symsagittifera roscoffensis. The sequence goes on from NC_087067.1 coordinate 1,278,227, forward strand.
AATCGAGATGTTAATGGAGTACGACATGATTGAGCCGTCGAAGTCCCCGTGGGCTTGTGGCGTGATCATGACTAAGAAGAAAGGGGGCAACTCAGGTTTTGTTGTGATTTCCGTTACTTGAACGCAGTGTTGATAAAGGACGCGTACCCGATTCCCGCATCGATGAGAGCCTTTCCAAGCTGGGGGACGCGAAGTTCTTCACGACGTTGAATCTGGGCTCTGCGTTCTGGCAAGTGCTACTAAGAAAGCAAGATCGGGAGAAAACGGGCTTCGCGTGCGAGCTGGGATTTTTCCAGTGGAAGAGGATGCCGTTCGGATTGTGCAACGCGACGGCCACATTCCAGCGACTTATGGCCCAGGCACTCACGAATGTAACAAAGAAATACGGGAACCTCATCATGTGTTATGTCGATGATGTCGTTATCGCAACGCCAACCCTAGAGGATCACATAGAGTGGTTGGATGAGGTATTTACTTACATGAAGCAGGCGGGCCTGAAGTGTAAACCCTCAAAGTGTGCAATCCTCAAGATTCCTTAAAATATCTGGGCCGCCTTGTGGATAAGCATGGGGTAAGACAGGATTCCGAAGCGGTCGAAGGGGTCTTGATTGGAAGGCACCGAAGACAGACACGCAACTAAGGAGCTTTTTGCAGTTTGCTAACTAATATCGAGAGTTCATTAAAGGATACGCCGATAAGAAATACCCCATGCAGCAGTTGATGAGAAATAAGGGTAAAATATTCACTTGGACTGACGAGAGCAAGTTTCATTTGAAATCATTAAACGCGAACTTTGCGAGGCACCGGTCCTTGGCATGCCAACAGAGAAGGGGATGTTCGTGTTAGACAGGGATGCATCAGTGGTTGCCATATCGGGCATACTTCACCAGGAGCAGGAGTGGAACGGGAGAACGGTTCTCCGTCCGATAGCATATGGAAGTAAAGTACTGAGCGATACCGAAATGAAGTATGGTGCGCCAAAAGCGAAGATGTTCGCGGTGATCACTTTCGTGGAAAAATACAGAGCCTACTTGGCGAGTGCTACCTTCAAGTTGCGTGTGGATAATCGTGCTCTTGCCTGGCTGAAAACCTATTCGATGGATCAAAGTTATACTGGTCGTTGGATCGTGCGCCTGGACGGATACCACATGATCATAGAGCACCGTACCCGTGACAAGCACAAGAACGCTGATAGCCTCAGTAAAAAGACTGAGAATTCTATGAGCGATTAGAAAAGAAGCAGGCTAACCAAGCAGAGATCAAAGATGGATTTTCATTCCTAGATAAGGAGACCTACGATAAACTACCGCTCACTAGGTGGATGGACAAGTCAGGGCACCCCATACCAGGACACCCTGAACTTCCTGTGGAGACGACAGCTGAGATAAAGGTTTTGGCCAGGGTTGAGCCTGTTTCGCTGGATCTTTTAGTCCGATCCAATCTGGTACAGCAAGAGCTTACCAGTTTGGGTATAAACAGCATAGCCCTACTAAAAAGGACAGTGAACGTGGCGCCGGACGTCATGGGGAAGCTCCGTGACTTGCTAGATAGAGAAGTGGAGAGGCATAATCATGATTGGATAGAGGCCATGCAGCGGTTGACAACAACTGAGAGAATAGAAAAAAGGCCAGTGACCATTCGCAGTCGAGGCGTTGAACGGGATTGCCTGTCGATAGTGAACCAGCTGGTGAACTCGATGCCGAAAGATCTCGATGCCGAAGGACTCGATGCCGAAGGACTTCGTTCACATAACATAGGACATAGACCCAGGTCCAAGCCACTGAAGAAGTCAGAGTCAAGTCGAAATCCAGCTTCACGAGAAAAGTACATTTCACGGATGCAAGGGAAGAGTATGAGCCGAGCTCGGATTGTTCATCCGGGGACGAGACAATGTCCGGGGAGTCAGGCACCTTCGAGCCCGTACAGGACGACTTTTCCGGCGAGACGATGTTAGGACAACCAAGGGACAGAATGTTGCCCGGGGAGTCGGATTTAAAGCGACCATGGGACAGAATTTTGTCCGGGGAGTCAAGAAACATCACAGACAGATTGTAACATGATGATGTGGAATCCATCGGCTCGAGTGATGACTCGAGGCCCCAGTCCTGGGAAAACACGTCTGAAACTCTTTCCAATTCTGATGTTTCGGAGATTGCGATCCATTCCTTGTTGGTGGAATAGAAACAGCGCGGACTGGACCGGGAAATGCGTCAAGATCTGGACAGAGATAATGCCGCCGATGAGCTCGAGCTGATAACAGTGTCGAAACGCCCAACCAGAATACTACCCCATGATACGGTCGTCCATACCAATTTGGAGCCATCTGTGCAGGAACCAACACCTTTGAAGAAGATATGGTTTGTCACATTGATGGATGATGTTCATGCCCCGGGGATAATAAGCAGACAAATAAACATGCTAAAGACGTATCTGAAAGTCAAATACCGGCTGTCGGATCTCCTACGGGCTCAACGAAATGATAGAATGACGAGCAATCTGAAGAGATGGATCGAGAATGGAGCACCTGACCAAGGAGATTTAGAAGAAGACAGCTAAAAGATCTTGAAGCAGTTCTTTCTGAAGAGAAAAGATTTGTTGTACCTGAACAAAGACGGAATCGTAGCCTGTAAACGCAAGGAAGAGGACAAGGTCCTTTACAAGTACCATTCAAGTCGCGTGAGTACTTGCTCATAAAATCAAGGGCGCAAAACCGTTACAGCAATTATGGCTACTACAGCGGAACAAACACTGGCGCGAACTCCAGTTGGTACAAACCTCGCGACGACATGGATAAGAGGAGGTCAAGTGCGAATTGCAGCTCACGTGACTGATGCAAGTGATCAAGTAGGCCGCATTTACATTGATCGGGAAACCACCAATAACGAATCGGACATAACGCCAAGCTTGAGCAGGATGCAGTTCACATAGGTTGCGAAGCCGACCTGGCAGCACATGTCCTAGATGTGCAGGGCAGGCAGCTTTCAGTAAAAGGATTGTTAGACACGGGAGCAGTGGTCAAGGTCATGCCAGTCAGCACCCGGACTGATATGGGCTTCAAAGGTCGGATCTGATACCGACAAACATCAGACTGGCAGCTGCCAATCAGAGAGCAATCTATGTGACAGGACGGACCCCGATTATATCACTACAACTTGGAGGAAGACATATTTGGATGAGCTTCCTGATGGTGGAAAATTGGGACGAATCCGATCAATTCATCCTGTGGAGGGACTTCGTACGCAATTTTGATGTCACGATCGACCTCAACGACGGGTTGATCAGGATCAAAGATCCTGAGAGGAAGTATTAGAAGAAACCGCTGAAAAAGATCTTAATTAACCAGGCAAAGGTGCCAATTTTTCTGAATCGAAAAGTTAGATTGAAGCCGAAACAAGCCGTAGTAGCGGCATTTAGGATGAGGAACTTGAATGAACTTAGTAATGACAGACAGTTGTGTCTGGTACCAAATCCAAACAGTAAGAGCTCGGCTATTTTGGGAAGAAGCTTCTCACTCACTCAGAGCAGACTGTGTGTGAGTGTGTTGTTGAACACTGAAGCAACCACAGTGAAAATTCAGAGGGGAAAAAAACTTGGCTACGCATTGCCTCTGAACACAGACTTTTGGAGCGTGGAGAACTTGAAAAATTTGATGTAACTAAATGTCCCTTGCACGCGAACCAAGAATGTATACGGAAGAGAAAAATTCAATTGAAATTTTCTAAGAAATTGTTTTCAATAAAGTCGGAGACAGATGATGGGTTGTCTAGTTGTTCGATTTTTCCCGAGAGACCAACAGAAACAGAGTTAGCAGCAAATAAACCTGTCCTGCCCGAGATAGAACAACTGAAGGGTAAAATATCGGACAAAGAACTAGATTCGCTTAAGTCGGTGCTAAATCGGAATGCAGACGTTTTTTCGAAGCATAATGCCGACATAAGTTGCTGCAATTTTGTAGAACACGAGATTGAGATGGAAGAGGGCTCGGTACCTCATAGGAAAGGGGCGAGGAGGATGACCTCACATAAGTCAGAAGCGTGCAGGAAAGAAATCGAGATGTTAATGGAGTACTATATGATTGAGCCGTCGAAGTCCCCGTGGGCTTGTGGCGTGATCATGACTAAGAAGAAAGGGGGGCAACTCAGGTTTTGTTGTGATTTCCGTTACTTGAACGCAGTGTTGATAAAGGACGCATACCCGATTCCCGCATCGATGAGAGCCTTTCCAAGCTGGGGGACGCGAAGTTCTTCACGACGTTGAATCTGGGCTCTGCGTTCTGGCAAGTGCTACTAAGAAAGCAAGATCGGGAGAAAATGGGCTTCGCGTGCGAGCTAGGATTGTTCCAGTGGAAGAGGATGCCATTCGGGTTGTGCAACGCGAAGACCACATTCCAGCAACTTATGGCCCAGGCACTCACGAATGTAACAAAGAAATACGGGAACTTCATCATGTGTTATGTCGATGATGTCGTTATCGCAACGCCAACCCTAGAGGATCACATAGAGTGGTTGGATGAGGTATTTACTTACATGAAGCAGGCGGGCCTGAAGTGTAAACCCTCAAAGTGTGAAATCCTCAGAGATTCCTTAAAATATCTGGGCCGCCTTGTGGATAAGCATGGGGTAAGACCGGATTCCGAAGCGGTCGAAGCGGTCTTGACCTGGAAGGCACCGAAGACAGACACGCAACTAATGAGCTTTTTGCAGTTGGCTAACTAATATCGAGAGTTCATTAAAGGATACGCCGATAAGATATACCCCATGCAGCAGTTGATGAGAAATAAGAGTAAAATATTCACTTGGACTGACGAGGCGCAAGTTTCATTTGAAATCATTAAACGCGATTTTTGTCGAGGCACCGGTCCTTGGCATGCCAACAGAGAAGGGGATGTTCGTGTTAGACACCGATGCATCAGTGGTTGCCATATCGGGCATACTTCACCAGGAGCAGGAGTGGAACGGGAGAACTGATATGGAAGTAAGAGAGATAGCATATGGAAGTAAAGTACTGAGCGATACCGAAATGAAGTATGGTGCGCCAAAAGCGGAGATGTTCTGGTTGATCACTTTCGTGGAAAAATATAGAGCCTACTTGGGGAGTTGTACCTTCAAGTTGCGTGTGGATAATCGTGCTCTTGCCTGGCTGAAAACCTATTCGATGAATCAAAGTTATACTGGTCGTTGGATCGTGCGCCTGGACGGATACCGCATGATCATAGAGCACCGTACCCGTGACAAGCATAAGAACGCTGATAGCCTCAGTAAAAAGACTGAGAATTCTATGAGCGATTAGAAAAGAAGCAGGCTAACCAAGCAGAGATCAAAGATGGATTTTCATTCCTAGATAAGGAGACCTACGATAAACTACCGCTCACTAGGTGGATGGACAAGTCAGGGCACCCCATACCAGGACACCCTGAACTTCCTGTGGAGACGACAGCTGAGATAAAGGTTTTGGCCAGGGTTGAGCCTGTTTCGCTGGATCTTTTAGTCCGATCCAATCTGGTACAGCAAGAGCTTACCAGGTTGGGTATAAACAGCATAGCCCTACTAAATAGGACAGTGAACGTGGTGCCGGACGTCATGGGGAAGCTCCGTGACTTGCTAGATAGAGAAGCGGAGAGGCATGATCATGAGTGGATAGAGGCCATGCAGAGGTTGACAATAACTGAGAGAATAGAAAAAAGGCCAGTGACCATTCGCAGTCGAGGCGTTGAACGGGATTGCCTGTCGATAGTGAACCAGCTGGTGAACTCGATGCCGAAAGATGTCTGGTTGAGGACTTCGCTCACCGAACATAGGACATAGGCCCAGGTCCAAGCCACTGAAGAAGTCAGAGTCAAGTCGAAATCCAGCTTCACGAGAAAAGTACATTTGCCGGATGCAAGGGAAGAGTATGAGCCGAGCTCGGATTGTTCATCCGGGGACGAGCCAATGTCCGCGGAGTCAGGCACCTTCGCGCCCGTACTGGACGACTTGTCCGGGGAGATGATGTTAGGACAACCAAGGGACAGAATGTTGCCCGGTGAGTCGGATTTAAAGGGACCATGGGACAGAATTTTGTCCGGGGAGTCAAGAAACATCACAGACAGATTGTAACATGATGATCTGGAATCCATCGGCTCGAGTGATGACTCGAGGCCCCAGTCCTGGAAGAACACATCTGAAACAACTTCCATTTCTGATGTTTCGGAGATTGCGATCCATTCCTTGTTGGTGGAATGGAAACAGCGCGGACTGGACCGGGAAATGCGTCAAGATCCGGACAGAGATAATGCCGCCGATGAGCTCGAGCTGATAGCAGTGTCGAAATACCAAACCAGATTACTACCACATGATACGGTCGTCCGTACCAATTTGGAGCCATCTGTGCAGGAACCAACACCTTTGAAGAAGATATGGTGTGTGACGTTGATGGATGATGCTCATGCCCGGAGATAATACGCAGACAAATAAACATGGTAAAGACGTATCTGAAAGCCAGATACCAGCTGTCAGATCTCCTAAGGGCTCAACGAAATGATAGAATGACGAGCGATCTGAAGAAATGGATCGAGAATGGAGCACCTGACAAAGGAGATTTAGAAGAAAACAGCTATAAGATCTTGAAGCAGTTCTACCTGAAGAGAAAACATTTGTTGTATCTGAACAAAGACGGAATCGTAGCCTGTAAGCGCAAGGAATAGGACAAGGTCCTTTGCAAGTACCATTCAATAGTGTTACCACAGTTATACCAGACCGAATTGCTTTTTCGGTCACATGATCAGATGGGCCATCAAGGCGTGGACAAAGTGTACAACAGGATACAGAAACGATTCGAATGGCCTGGTTTGAAGAAGGCTCGTGAAAAGTGGATTGCTGCATGATTGTCGTGTCAACAAGCGAAGGACCGCAGGAATTTGCGATTCCCCCTGCAGTCATAAGAGTCATCGGGATTCAACGAAGTGGTGCAAATTGATCATCAGAAGATATGCATAACAGCCACAGGCTACAATCAAGTGCTGGTAATGATCGATCATTCCACGAAATATGCAGAGGCAGCCCCCTGCATGACAGCATCAGCGGAAGAAACGTTCAATCACTTAATAAATGTGTAGATAGCCCCAACACATTCCAATCAGACAACGGCAAAGCATTCGTGGGTGATCTCCCGAAGGAGTTAATGAAGAGGTCGCAGGTGGCACAGGCCCACTCGACCACTTATCATCCACAAACTAATGGCCTAGTTGAGAGGCAGAATCGCATGTTGGTATCCATGTTGACAGTTTATTGCTCACGCTACATGGATGACTGGGATAGACACTTACCGCAAGTGATGGGCGCTTACAATAGCACAGAGCATTCCACCACGGGAATAAGTCCACATATGATGCTAACTGGTCACGAAAAAGCTGTTCCGTTAACGTTCTTCTACCCTGAATATGAAGGGAAGAAAACAGCACCGCAAACGTATGTGCGTGATGTTATTAGAATGCAGCAGTACCTCAATGACTTATGCAGGAGGAACACGCAACAGGCGCAAATTAGACAAAAATTGAGATTTGATAAAAGGACTGCAGATGAAAAAGCCTACTCGGTTGGCGATTATGTCTGGGTGTTCCAGGAATTAGTTCCACCAAAGGGAACCGAAAACTTACTTAAAAAAATGGCGTGGTCCTTTTTAAATAACAGAAGTGCAAGTAGTATATGTGTGAGGCGATCAGGGGGGAGGGTTGGTGGGTGCTGACCCCCATGTATTAACATAGGCTATAGAGTATGCGGTCAGCATCCTATGTATTAACATAGGCTATAGATTTCCCAATGTATTAAGATAGGGAATAGGTTTCCCATGTATTAAGATGGTAAGTTTCAGATGGTAAGTTTCAGAAAAATTTTTGGCGCCCGATCTTTTAAGCTTCTCTACACCAATCCGATAGGTAATAGGTTTTTTTATTGTATTAAGATATGATTTTTATGTTGTTTTAAACCATTTGAGTTTAATTTGAAAGTGCCTGAAACTATGCTGAAACCTAACTGAAGCTTCAAAGAAGAAAAAAAAATTTCAGAAAAAAATTTTAATTACTGTAAATTGTTGTATTGTAGTTGAAAAGTTAAATAACATATAAATCATTGTGTGGTATGAAGTTTTACTACAATTTAAAGGTTAAATTGACAAATTCAATGGCTTAGCATGTATTCCATCATCAAGTACCACACTTTTCGGGGTAAAAGTAACTGAGTCCTTTTTTAGTTTGTTCATATGTTCCAATAAAATGGTTGGAGGTTTGAAACCGCGATTGGTCGACTTCAAATCTACAGCTTCGTAAAGAACTTGTCTGTATTTAGACATTGGTCCATCCCCAGTGTCTTCTAGCGTTCTTTTGTTGAGTCATTTGCTGCTAAATTTAAATTTGTCGCTCTTACTATCATAGCAGCAATACGTCTTGCTGGACAGGCACAACATTTCAGTGCAGCAAAATTCTTCTTTGAATAATCCAGGTTCTCGTTTGTCATGCTTTTTGTGATCAGCGCAGCATGTACGTGGAAAAAATTCTTATCTGCATCAGCTATAAAGTCGTCTCTACAATCATTTCGACAAATTAGTGACCACTGAGCTTTCTTCTCAGGTAATATACAATCGTCCAGGTTATCTTCTGCTAATGCTAGATACAAACAGTCCGTAACCATCTCCAACTCCTCGAATTTATTCTCATCGCAATACTTGTGGAAGAAGTTGTAGTATAACTCCAACATTCTAAGTTTGGCGTATTGAAGAATGAAAAAAACTACAATAATCGGTTCTCCATGTTCAATTGTTGACTTAAATAGTTCTACTTCATATAAGTCTTTTTTCACAACATTCAATTCCTTGAAAAACTTCTCATTTATCGCTTTTTGTGTCTTCTCATCGCCGAGATATTTGGTTATCGTGTATCTGGATCTGTCCATAATTTGATAACCGTACGAGTTGTTACCGAGAAGCTTCATCGTCTCAGCAACAACTCCAGAATTCTCATTTCCTTCTCGTCGAGCATCAACAACAGATTGAACAAAGTTGTTGAAACATTTCCTAGGTGTGTACTCAATAAACCATTAAATTTTTTGTACATTAAAGTCCAAGACTTAGATAGAAGTTAAGAAGAGGTGTGATGATTGTACCATTTTCTAATTTGAATCTGGAAATCAACATTCCTTGTTGGTTTTTCAGCAAATCGTTATCTTCGGCATAGTTTTTCACGTATTCTCCAATATCGTTTCGCCAGGCGTCAATATTTTTGAATATTGGAGGAAAACTTGAAAATGTGGGCTTCAACTAGTCGGGAACTATTAAATCGCATTGCACATAACCAAAAAGAGATATGTTCTTTATTTTTTTAAGTAAACAATCAGTAGACAGCGGTCTTTTGTAGGAAAAATTTGTCCTGACATGATTCTTGACTGAAGAATCTGCTTTGAAATGCTCCCACCACTCACACTCCCACATTTCCTGAATTTTGTAACCTCTTTCTTTTATGTACTCTCGTCTCAACTCATCCATTTCACGCTTCTTATTTCCCCTTTCAATATCTTGTTCTGACAACGATGGACGGGATACTTGGCATGAGCAGAAATGATAGTAGCAACCCATAGCTTCAAATACTGTTTTACAGTGATCGCAGTAACCATCAACATGAAAACAGTCAATTTTCTTCTGCTTTCCGGTTGTGTAAAAACTCTGAATTTTGTACTCTGGTCTCAATTCTTGATAGAAAGACATAACCATGTTTTCAAAATGTCTTGTTCTGTTATTTCTAGCTTTAAAACTATCAGTTTCAGAGTCATACTCCCATCTTGTCAATTCCAACTTTTGTCTTACAAATATTTGACGAGTTACGAATATAGGTTTGATCGACAATGGTTTTTCGCGTAAAAACTATTGATGGACCACCAGTCATGTCTTCTCTAATTTTCTCACATAAATCCTTATCTCCTTCAAAGAACGGGTAAAATTTGTCGACTTGTGTAAGCAGATATTTGCAAGATTTGGAAGCGTGCATCCCAGTTTCAGCATGTCAATTCCCTTATCATGGTAAAACTCTATCATTTTTTGCATAGCTTCAAGAGTAGGAACAACATCTTTGTTGTTGTACCATCGTAAGAAGTCTTTGAAAGTAATCATACTGTGTTGTTCCCAGATGTTTTTCAGTTAAGAATAATTTTCAAAACTTGTTGGTGGAACTGATTGAATACGTAACTTTTTCAGCGTACTTTGTTGATCAAGTCCTCCATTAACCAGTTTTTGGTAATCGTTGAAATCTTTCTCGAGAGGGTTGTGATTTCTCAGTTTGCTGAAAAAGGCTTCATAGGTAGGAAATTCTGTACAGTAAAGCTTGTCTGGACTGTCAAACCATTCGTAAGGGAAAAAACCTTTGGTTTCACTTGTTTTATAGGCTTTCAGAAACGAATCCAATGTTGTTGCCCCCAAGAAATTTCATTATGTCCAAAAAACTGAACATCTCCAAGTTTGAATGATATGAAATCATTTGCTTTTTTATTGACTGTTGGTTGGATTTCTTTATTGCATATAAGGTATGGAATCAAATAAGATTTGATAAGGTTCAGATCGTATCTGCCGCTATTGAAACCGAACACCGGTAAGTTATTAACATAGCGCTCTAAATGCTGTTTCAAATCGATCAGCTGATTTTTTTGATTTCTATCCTGTTGAGGATGGTTTCCATCCTCAACACATTCATCTTCATGATCGAAGACTTCTAGTCTTTTAGTTAAAATTCTAGCATTAAGTTTATCAAAGATCTTTTTGATTCGATCATTGACAGTGTCTTCAATTTCTTGAAACTTGGTTCTCATTTGCCATTTAATTTTTTCAGCCAGAAGTTCCAAGCTGGAAACAAAAGCAATTATTAGAAGTTCTGGATCTTTTTCACACAAGAAAATTGGAGCATCTTGCAGATTTGAAGATATTGAGACGGAAATAGGAGCATGTTTTCCGATCCAAATAGTTGTTTCGGTTGCTTTCAATTCTTATCTGGGAACACAAATCGATTCAAAGTCAAAAACTGCAACATTACTAAACAATTTCTGACCTTCAGTTTAGGGAATGTTGAAGCCATCCAATTTCTCGAATTTTGTTCCTCGTAGTGTGTACGCGTTTTTGGGATAAATATGTAGCACTCTATCTTTACACATTAGAAGATGTCTGTTGAAGTTGTCTGATCTGTTGAAGAAACAGTCAGTCACAGCTAGGACATCAAAACACTTGAAGAAGGAATCAATAGCATTCGTGTGATTGATATGGTTGTTGAACCTTAGCAATTTCACGGTTTTTTTTTCAAATTTTCCAATACTTCGCCTGGCTAATTCTCCAAAATACTCTCCTTCATGAATATCAAAATCGTAAATGAATATGTTTCGTTCAACTATTCCCTCTACAGGAGGTAAATCATCGATTGACACTCCACGAAAATTCTTCGGATTGTGTCCAGATTTTGATATAAACTCTGTAAATAGTTGAAATGTATGAGCATCGAGGTTACTATGGCCATGCAAATACATTATTAACGCACGGAAAAGACAAAGATGATCTTCGTATGGTTGTTTATCTTTGTCCGATAAAAGACAGTTTACTGAATGGTTTTTCAGTAAAGGTTCAGGCAAGACAGAGTCTGGACATCCATTGGGATGTTTTTTTAGTAATGCAGCGAAAATAGTGACATTTGTGATCAATTTGAACCTCCAATTTGTGTTCTGACTTTCTTGGGTGCATTGCTCTACGATATCAAACATTTCAACTTTTCCCTGGATTGTAATCAAATCCGCTTTCGTACACAGTAAATGCAATTTTTTGAACAAAGTATGGTTTTCGTGTGCATAACAATACCGATTTTCTCCCGTTTCGACATTACGGAGAGAAAATTCAAGAGCAGTATTGATTTTTGCTGCGGAATCCGGCTTTTTGAAGACTTCTTCAAGCTTCTCGTTGATAATCTTGGTATCTAACTTTGACACTTGAAAGTTAAATACCTTATGCTTCTCATTCTCCATCTCAGTGTCCACCAGGAAAAGCTGACAAGCACTCAACTCTTCTTTGAGTTTCTCTCCATCTTCCTCTTCCTCCACCACAATCTTGTTCAAGTCTGCCACCGTATCACTTGGCTTCCGTTGTTTCCCCTCATGTTCTTTTCTCCGATGCTGTTGGAGAGAGTAGTAACTCGGAAACTCCTGCTCGCAAGACGAACAAACCGCTGATTGTTTGGAAGTTGATGGGGAATGCTTCTTGGCCGCATGATAATTCATTTCTTGCTGGATGTAAGTACAATCGGACCTCCTGTACTCTTTGTCACAGTCCTCACATTTCACTTTATCATTCGTGTTGAGTGAGGTCATCTGAAAAAAATGTGAGATTTAGCTTGTAGCAAAATTAAATACAAGTACATGGTACCTATAAAATTGGGACATTTAGTATGTTCCAAAAAGTCTAATAAATTATGTATACTTACTTTGAATTGTTAAAAAGATTTGAAAACAATTTCAAGTAGTTATACAAAGTCTAGAGCGATTGCTTTTAACGTAAAGAAAATCTGAATGAAATAAGTTTTATTTACTGTTCCTTGGGGAAAATCAACCAACCAGAAATGAGTATTTTTTTAGTAACACTGTTTGTTGGAAATTAACCAATCAGAATCCAGCATTTTCTAAAAATGAACTGTTTATTATTTTTAAAAATTCCTAATCATTATTTGAAAATGTTTATCAAAAAACATTAAGCTTCCTCGAGTTACTTTACAAGAGAAAAGGAAAAATTCCAATTGATTTTCTCATTGATGAAATAGATGTTGACTCTTACTTTTTTCATAATTTTTTGGACCCTTATGTTGTCCAAAATAGAGTTATCCAACTAAGTAAAGGTCTCTTCAGAGAAACTTACTCAATCAAAGAGTTTTTTTTTTTGATTCACAAATTGCGTATCTAAGTTTTGAACTTACAGCTGAATTACACTTCATAAGGAAAAAAATTTTGTTTATTCTCGAGAATTTGAAATTTATCAAAAAGTCGTACGATAATATATCAAAAACTTTTTTAATCCCCTATTCAAAACCCAAATTTGTAAAAACTCCCCAGCAAAGTTCTTTATTCCTTCATTTCTTTAAGGATTTTCAAAGTTCAAAATCCTGCTTGATTCGGTTTGGAATCAGATTTCCAGAGGTTTGCTTTAAAAAACTCGTCAACTTTGAGTTATCCTCCCAATTTTATATAAAAACTAAAGAACTTGACTATCTACTCAAAAATCAGCAATTTCTCATTGATTACATACGAAAAATTCAATTAACTTGATGAAAAAAGTTGCAGAGATGTTACTTTTATTAATTTTCTTTCTTTTGTTACTTATATCAGCAATATTTCCTACTTTTACTGCAAACAACTTTTGGTCATTTATTTTTGCAATTGCTTTTGTGTACATTTTTACTTATTTGGAAGATTTAAGTCCTTAAACATTTCTCTGATTGGATACGACAACTAGAACAAAAACGAACATTTTTGTGATTGGAAACGACAATGTCCAAAATGGAACTTTGTTTCCGATTGGACACAATTTTTATCAAAGAACGCCATAAAGGAAGCTGAAATCTGATTGGACACGAGTACAATCCGAATAAGGAAAATCAATTCTGAATGGTCAAACCACACATTCGAGTTGAAGGTACCCCTAACTCCTAACTAAAAATCATTTTATTTTCAATTTAACTACCGTCAACTACCTCCTCTCTCAGCTCTAAATACCTTAATTTCAACTTATCTTCCGTCAGCTACCCTTCTCTCAGCTCTTTCTTGTTTTTACTCTTTAACTCAGTTTTTTGCTCAAAATGATCTTCTCAGTGCAAAACAGCAATCTCATGTACTCTGTAGAATTTTCGCCTGATCTAGTACAAAGTCAAGTGCGAGAAACGGTCTCTGGAGTTTTTCTGGCACAAATGGACATCCCAATCCAAGTCTGGCACATGGTGGATGTGATGCGAAGGGATTTCAACGAACATCATATGATGCAAGTTCCCATCACAGAGAACCAACTTGGAACAATGCAAACGATGGAGGAAGTTTCTGATCATGTGGGAATGAACTATCCCGAGATTCCGGACTCAAGATTTGTGGCTCAACCAGTGGACGACTTCCTCTTTCCTTGGGAGGAGGAAGGATCAGTCGAAAACCCCATCACAATAGATGAAGACGAGGGTTTCTCAGAATCAATGACGCCTCAAAACAATCCTCCACAACAACCACCAGCAATGGAACATCGTCCAGCTCTGCATTCTATAGAGAACCTCCAGAACTCTTCTGCTGCTGAACAGCTCTTTGAATAAGTGTTTTTATAAATAAACGTTGTTTGGTATTGACTTCATTTTCTGCAATTAATTTTTTTTCAATTTCATTTTAATTATGAGAATAGATGAGAGATTCAGGGTAAATCATTGAAAAACAATTAGAACTTAATTTAGTGCTCCGAACTATAATAGGAAACTCGAATTAGCAACTTGAAAAAATTGAAACATTTTTCGCGTCTTGTCAAAAAAATTGAAACACTTTTCGCATTCTGTCAAAAAAATTGATACACTTTTTGCATTTTGTCAAAAAAATTGAAACACTTTTTACAATTTGTGAAAAAAATTGAAACGTTTTTTCCAACTTCTTGAAAATCAAAAGAAATATAACATCTTTCCTGCATCTTTGAAAAACTTTTTGCAACTTTTTTGACAATGGTGAGTGTTTTTTGGTAATTTTTGGTAACTTCGTAAACATATGAGGGAAAATAGATTATCTAAATTTTTTTATTGAAAAATTGATCACTATTTACAAATCCATATCCATCCAAAAAACAGTCAATTTTTTTAAACAAATTATGTTAATATTTTGAGTTTTGTACTTTACGAACTCTTTCTAGAAAAGCTGAATCAATAGTTTGTGTGGAAGCTAGTTTCTGGTTAGAACATAAATAGTGACGTTTGAATTTTTTGCGTAGCAGTCTTTTCTTTGCAACACTTGACATTTTTTCTGCTCCTTTCCATTTCAATTTGTGATGATCAGCGCGGTCAAGTTGATTGAAAACTTCGCCAGTTGATAAAATAACATTCGAATAAAATCTGTATTTGTACAGAGTGTAAAAACAATCGATATTTTGGTATGTGAAATGAAAATTACCCAATCGTTGTAAAATTTGATCGAAATATGAACCAATCAGAAGTATGTGGAACTTACAATTTTCCAAAGAACAGTAAGAATTGTGGGTAGAGACACAAAAATAATTGGTTACTATATATTTTTCGTAAAAATCACTGGAAACGGAAATAAATAGCAATTTTTGACAATAATCTGATTAAAAGCTGGGAAGAGCTTGATAAATAGCTGCAGCCATCTGAAACCATGATTTTTGCTTAGAATTGTGGATTTATATAGGAACACTAACAATTACACAATTCCATATTTGGATATTTCACTCAAAAATTCCAATTATAGTTCTATTTCCTTTTATGGCTAAATGAATGACTCATATTGTTTACTTCCAATTTCATTCAATCTCAAAATCATTTCTCTCATTTCTCTTCATCTGATCAGTTTGTTCTCCTATTGAAAAGTGTACTCAAGAAAAGACACTAGTCCTAACTATATTGAATTCTCAAAAAATCAAACGAGAATTTGGAGATTTGCTTGGTCCCAAAATTCCTACAAGGGGAAAATTTATTTTGAATCTTGCTTTCAACTATTCAAGAAAAATGAGTTGGGACAACTCGAAAAAAGACAGCAAGTCTCTCTTGGTGAAAAAGAAGGAGAAGCAATCTCGACAATTCGAAACACTGTTATTCACGATGCTGAAAACCTTGGACTCGTTCCTATATTGGAACACACTTCTGACAAGGAGTCAACTATGGATCAGGAGCTTGCCAACTGCAACAAAGTGTATGACATAGCAACCTACAATAGAAGACAAGTTTGTGTCACGATCAAGAAGTACAATGTTAACAAACCTCCCTACATTCAGATTCGACTGTTCACCGCAAAAGAGAATGAAGCAATGAAACAAGTTGCCTATGTCAACTATACTTTGACCGAACTCAAAGAACTGTCCCAATCTTTGGGAGACTTTATGTTTGTTGAGAGTTTTATTGTACAATAAATTGTGTTATTTATGTTTTTTGTCTTGTAATTTAACTATTTATCCTCAAAATCTTTTTTCATTTAGTATTGGTGTAGAACAGTATGAGTTGGAATATTGGTTTTTCAAGAAATTTAATCTTAAAACTTTACAATAAATAGGGAATTTTTCGTATTGTTCTCGAAGAAAAATCTCAAAAAATTTCACTAACAATTATAGAATCCCAAAATTTACCAAACTTACAGAATTTGGACGTAGACTCGCAAATATCTCACTTTGAGTGGATTCTGCATAATGGTAGAAGAAAAATTCACATTGGGTACAGATCAGATACCAGAAAAATAGAACTTGTAGAATATCGTAGAAATGGAAATCAATGGAAAAATAATCAATCTTTACAACTACAAAGAGAAGAATATGATGAATTACTCGATATGCTTCCTTCATTACTAGGTTATGTAGAGACTTTCAAAAAATCTTGCATCATTATTGACGAATGCACTGTAGAAAATGAACGTACAGAAATTGAATGAAGTTCTAAGAATTTTGGAGATTATTAGGCAAGATTTCTCATCAAACACAAAAAGAAAAAAATTATTTCTTTGTACCTGTATTGTTTTGGACCCGGACATAAATTTAAAAGAAATGGACCAAAAATTTCCTTTTGGAGGACTAATTGGCTACGGAAATTCCCGAATGGATTGCTTTTTTGCAAACTCCAAAATTTTTAGACTACATGCAATTCTACATGACTCTGCTGGATCTGTGAAATCTACTACAAAAAAAGACCTGGGTATTGTTATGTTGCACCTATTCTCCCCAGTTCATGCTTTCTTGGTCACTTGACTGGATTATTTTTCTGTTTTTATGTTAAAATATTTGCTGCATCAGTATATGCATCGTTTGATTGTTAATCATTTTAACCAAAAAAACTCGAGAGAAAACAGTTAACAGATTGAGTTTGGTTGTTTTGGATATTGAATGTATTGAAAACAAAACAGTGAAAGAGTTAGGAGTTTATAAGGATGGACACACTGTAGGATATTCCTTTCTTCCTCCCAAAAAATTCAAACCAACATCCCAATCTTTTTGGTGTACAAAGCATCTTCATGGAATCAATTGGAGCAGTGGTTATGAACAAGATACCGAACTTCAAAAATAATTGAAAAATCTAGAAGCCACAGAAACAGAAGTTTTTTGCAAAAGGTTATGAAAAATGTACGATTCTGTCTGAAATTTTGGAAACAAAGATTAATAATTTGGATGACTACGCTTGCCCTAAAGTTCAATTTTTGATATTCAAAGATGAAGAATATGATTGGAGGTGTAGCAACTACCCATTCCGTCATGCAAAAATTCTTCACTGTGCAGAAAGAAAAGCATTTGCATACGGAACATGGACTAGATGATTTTTTTAACAAATTGTAAATTATATTAATCTTAATGTACTACCCTTTTCAAACTTTAATTGAATTTCATTGTCACCTTTTTTTTAGAGTTAAGATGGTCGATCAATGTGACAAGGCCGTAAATTAAAGAAATTTTGTTTTTGATGAAAAAAATCGTGAACGAAAATCATGGAAATTGTTTGGACATACTTGTAATAGATCTCTTTTAATTTTTTTGTGCCAATTTTTTTTGCTATAGTTTTGATTCTAGTATGTACAATCCTTCGAATTATGTTATCCACAACATATGAAGAAACAACAGTTTGGGTAGCTATCTTATCAAGTACATTGTGTTATATACTACTTTCTCCAAAGCTATGAATAAAATAATATCTACCAAAAAACGAATTTTTATTTCCCTAGTTGGTCCAAGTGGGCTGGAAAATCTCATCTTATTTTTGACTGATTGAAAATTGGTACTTTTCAAGCAGCATTCGACAAAACTTTTTGTTTTTATCATCATTATCAACCTCTTTATAGTCAAACGCAAAGAAAAAACCTTAAATTTGTCCAAAGAGTACATTTTGATTTGAGTGAAAGTCTTCCCAATAACGGAACTAACTTTTTGCTTATATTTGACGATTCTTGTGAACAAATTTCAAACTCCAAACAATTTGTAAAAATTGCTACTGCTGGGAGACACAGGGGACTGAAGACAATATACATCAAACACAATTTATTTCATCAAAATAAATTAGGAAGAGATGTAGAATTACAAAATACACACATAGTTTTGTTCAAGTCGCCGAGGGATGTTTTACAAATCAATACATTAAGTCAACAACTAGGTCTAGGATCTCAATTGAAAGAGTGGTATCAAGATGCAACATCCGTTCCGTATGGTCATTTACTTATTGATTTAACCCCAAAAACAGTTGATTCACTTAGGTATTGCTCTAATAGTGGGTCAGTTCCAAAAAAATTTTATTTACCAGCTGGAATAGAGACAAAGTTTTAGGACGATGAGTACACAATACGTCTCTATTCTAATCTCAATATTTCAAAAATTTTCCCTAAGGCTTCGAAAACAACACAAAAAAAAACTCCACTACACAAAAGAAGAATTATTTTAAGTTCAACTAAAGGGTTACAATTGATATCTATCATCACCCCTTTTGTCATTAAACGATTGACATAGTATGGAACAGTTTGTTTTAATTCCGTACTCAGTTTATCAATCACAAAGTACACTTCCAAGAAAACAAAATTGGAACAAAAGCAGGAAAAATAGGAGATGGTACCAAAAAATTTTGACTCTGTTTACAGTGCTGTAAAAACGAGGTTGAAAACGAGTCAAAATAACCACATTTTGATATAGTTTTGAAATCTCTAGAGTTAAACTCAGCCAGTCAGACAAAAATATATTAGATAATCGAGGTACAAAAGAATCTATTGTAGACTTTGTGTGTGCACTAAAGCGAAAAAGTACCAATTTTCCAGATATTTACTTTACTATTTTGAAAGCAACTCAACTTCCGCCTAAACTTGTTATTAACAAGAATGCCCTAGCAAAAGATAGAGGAGCTTGGATCCCTTTCAATATCTGAAAAGGTAAGACTAAACAGATTGCATTCTCGGGGCAGAGCTGCGTACAGTACTATTCAAAACCTGTGTAAAGCGAGTCGTTTATCAAAAAAGAAAGTAGAAAAGTTTTTACAAACCAAGACATCGTATACAAAATTTGGTCCAGCAATCAGGTGTTTCCGAAGACTTCAAGCGTTTTATAAATATATCAATGAAATCTGGTGTATGGATTTGGCTTTTGTAGACAAGTTAGCTAGTCGAAACAATGGAGTTAAGTATTTATTAGTTGCTGTAGATATTTTTCGAGATTTATCGGAGTTCAAACAATGAAAACAAAGTATGCCAAAACACTTTACAAGCTTTCAGAAAAATGATTTCTCGGAAAAACACTCCTGAAAAACTTTGGGTTGATAAAGGAACAGAATATGGGGGAACTTTTAAAAAATTTTGCAAGGAGAAAGACATTGAAGTTTGATCAACAATGAGTGAAACAACATGTGCATGTGCAGAGAGAGCAATTCAGTCTTTAAAACATATAATATATGGTTACATTGAAGATCATGGTGAAAGTTTTGTCCCCAAGTTGCAGAAATTTGTTTCTACCTTGAACTGTTGCAAAAATCGATCAATTGGAAAATCTCGCAGAGATTTGAAAAATAGTGATTTTTTATCAATATTGTACAAAAAATCATTCAAGAAATATACTAAACCAAAATTCAAAATTGGTGATAGAGTTAAAATTTCGAAAAATGATATTCCTTCCGGAAAAGGATATAAGCCACAGTTTACAGATAAAATGTTTGAAACTTCGGCAGAATCTACAAAAAAACCTCCTAACTACATCAGTAAAGATCTCGAAAAAGAAGAAACTCAGACAAAATTATATTAGATAATCGAGAACAAAATAATCTATTGTAGACTTTGTGTGTGCACTAAAGCGAAAAAGTACCAATTTTCCAGATATTTACTTTACTATTTTGAAAGCAACTCAACTTCCGCCTAAACTTGTTATTAACAAGAATGCCCTAGCAAAAAATAGAGGAGCTTGGATCCCTTTCAATATCTGAAAAGGTAAGACTAAACAGATTGCATTCTCGGGGCAGAGCTGCGTACAGTACTATTCAAAACCTGTGTAAAGCGAGTCGTTTATCAAAAAAGAAAGTAGAAAAGTTTTTACAAACCAAGACATCGTATACAAAATTTGGTCCAGCAATCAGGTGTTTCCGAAGACTTCAAGCGTTTTATAAATATATCAATGAAATCTGGTGTATGGATTTGGCTTTTGTAGACAAGTTAGCTAGTCGAAACAATGGAGTTAAGTATTTATTAGTTGCTGTAGATATTTTTCGAGATTTATCGGAGTTCAAACAATGAAAACAAAGTATGCCAAAACACTTTACAAGCTTTCAGAAAAATGATTTCTCGGAAAAACACTCCTGAAAAACTTTGGGTTGATAAAGGAACAGAATATGGGGGAACTTTTAAAAAATTTTGCAAGGAGAAAGACATTGAAGTTTGATCAACAATGAGTGAAACAACAGGTGCACGTGCAGAGAGAGCAATTCAGTCTTTAAAACGTATAATATATGGTTACATTGAAGATCATGGTGAAAATTTTGTCCCCAAGTTGCAGAAATTTGTTTCTACCTTGAACTGTTGCAAAAATCGATCAATTGGAAAATCTCGCAGAGATTTGAAAAATAGTGATTTTTTATCAATATTGTACAACAAATCATTCAAGAAATATACTAAACCAAAATTCAAAATTGGTGATAGAGTTAGAATTTCGAAAAATGATATTCCTTCCGGAAAAGGATATAAGCCACAGTTTACAGATAAAATGTTTGAAACTTCGGCAATATCTACAAAAAAACCTCCTACCTACATCAGTGAAGGTCTCGAAAAAGAAGAAACTCTGGGAAAATTTTATCAAAAAGAGTTGAGAAATTGTTCAGATTAAAGGTAAGTCATTTTTTAAATTGAATTTCTATCTATCAGTTGTCTTGGATTCTTTTACTACTGAGCTAGTTTCTAATGCTTCTTTTAATTGTTATCCGAATAATAGTCTTAGTTCAGTTACAAATTTTCTGCCGGAACAAATACATCTAAAAGGAGAATGAGAGGTTGCTATTTCAGAAATATCGTACCCTTCATTGTACCAAAACGTTACAGAGGGAAAGTTTACTTTCATTGTTGGACGAGAAAGTTCTGAGGAAAAAAGAAAGATTCAACCGATGCATATTGAACCTGGATTGTATCCAAGTATTGTTGATATAGTTGTAGCCTTGAATGACAAAGTTCGAAAACGTATAGGAGCACAAAAATATGAATCTAACGGAGTTTATGTATCAGTAGATAAGATTACACAAAAAGTTGCCATTCATTTACCTGAGGATCAATCAGTGTTTATAATTCAAAGTGCTGATTTGAGTCACATTTTCGGTTGTGATTTCGAACAAAATCAGACAGGTGTTATAATGAAAGAAAAAGGACTACATTATCCTCAATATTCTTACGACATTATAAGAATACATTCCCTAATGATTTATAGTGATATTATAGAATATAATATAGTAGGCGATACAAAAACTTTACTGCGTTGTATTTCTTTCATTTCCAAAGTAAAAAATGGAGACATAATATCTACAGGACAGTACATGAATTATCAATCCATCGCAAATCTACAATATAAAAAATTATTAAAAAACTCTTTCCACAGCATAAAAATAGAACTGAGGGATACTACGGGTGAAAAAATTCCTTTTGTGTCCGTAGGAATTACACGAGTTGTTCTCTTGTTTCGCAAGGTTTCGGATAATCTTTTTTGATTTGTACTTCATACGAAATGGTTGCTCAATGTTCGTCTAATTTTCCTATTTTTCGTGGACATGCAAGACAGCCTGGAAGAGGTTCTGGTGCTCTTGCATAAATCTTGGGAGAACTGCAATTCCCTTTATTAAAAAATATATAGTCCCAGCTGCAAAAAGAATTGGAGCAGATTTATTTGAAATTGCTGCTCCAGAGATTGGAGAAGTTGTCAGTGGAAAACAGTTGGGATGTGGAAAAAAGATATCCAAGCGTAAAAATAGAAGAGCCATTTCTCGAAAAAGTAGTTCAAAAATCAGTCGGTCTTGCAAAGACATTTTTGACAAGATAAAATGAGTGTAAATCAAAGTAGTCATTTTTGGTACGGAACTTTTACAATTTCTCTGGAGATTTTTGATAAAGTCCCAGTTTTGGAAACAATAATTTCATCATACATACAAGAAGTATTCCCAAGTACTTCTCCAGATGAAAGCAGTATTGAGTTTGAATTTGAGATGGACCGTAATCTTTATTTGCATATGCGTGCTACCCACCTCAGTTTAAAGCTTCAATTATTCAAAGGAAGAGCACAAAAATATAAATCTAACGGAGTTTATGTATCAGTAGATAAGATTACACAAAAAATATGAATCTAACGGAGTTTATGTATCAGTAGATAAGATTACACAAAAAGTTGCCATTCATTTACCTGAGGATCAATCAGTGTTTATAATTCAAAGTGCTGATTTGAGTCACATTTTCGGTTGTGATTTCGAACAAAATCAGACAGGTGTTATAATGAAAGAAAAAGGACTACATTATCCTCAATATTCTTACGACATTATAAGAATACATTCCCTAATGATTTATAGTGATATTATAGAATATAATATAGTAGGCGATACAAAAACTTTACTGCGTTGTATTTCTTTCATTTCCAAAGTAAAAAATGGAGACATAATATCTACAGGACAGTACATGAATTATCAATCCATCGCAAATCTACAATATAAAAAATTATTAAAAAACTCTTTCCACAGCATAAAAATAGAACTGAGGGATACTACGGGTGAAAAAATTCCTTTTGTGTCCGTAGGAATTACACGAGTTGTTCTCTTGTTTCGCAAGGTTTCGGATAATCTTTTTTGATTTGTACTTCATACGAAATGGTTGCTCAATGTTCGTCTAATTTTCCTATTTTTCGTGGACATGCAAGACAGCCTGGAAGAGGTTCTGGTGCTCTTGCATAAATCTTGGGAGAACTGCAATTCCCTTTATTAAAAAATATATAGTCCCAGCTGCAAAAAGAATTGGAGCAGATTTATTTGAAATTGCTGCTCCAGAGATTGGAGAAGTTGTCAGTGGAAAACAGTTGGGATGTGGAAAAGATATCCAAGCGTAAAAATAGAAGAGCCATTTCTCGAAAAAGTTGTTCAAAAATCAGTCGGTCTTGCAAAGACATTTTTGACAAGATAAAATGAGTGTAAATCAAAGTAGTCATTTTTGGTACGGAACTTTTACAAATTCTTCTTTGGAGATTTTTTATAAAGTCCCAGTTTTGGAAACAATAATTTCATCATACATACAAGAAGTATTCCCCAGTACTTCTCCAGATGAAAGCAGTATTGAGTTTGAATTTGAGACGGACCGTAATCTTTATTTGGATATGCGTGCTACCCACCTCAGTTTAAAGCTTCAATTATTTAAAGGAAGATTGTTTGAAGCTTTTAAAAAAGAAAAAGCAGAACATAAAGCAAAATCGGAGGAAGATTCAGATGAGGAACCACAAACTTACTTAACTTAGTAAACAACCTACTACATTCTCTATTCTCCAATTGTGAAGTTTATTTTAATAAAACAATGGTTTACACCGCCATTGGATTATATCCTCATAAAGCACAAATATCGAACGAATTCAACTCGTCGGCAGTGAGTAATAAAGGAATACTTGCTTGTCACGGGTATAGTTTTGAAGAAAATCCGGAAGCATTTGATATGTATCCATTCACTGATAGAGCAAATTCTTTAGGATCAGGGATTATTTTTTCACTTTATAGCAGGCTAGCCATTGACTTGTTTTCTTGTGAAATATTATTACTACCAAAAACCAAAGTTCGAATTAAACTAATTCGAGCTAGACCTAATTTTTACACGCTGTCTGATAATCCAAATGTTAGTCTGAAAATTGTTGATTGTTCACTGTTTACAAGAAGAACTTTAGTAGCTGAACCTAATCATCAAAATTTGCAATGGAATCTGGAAAAAGAACCTGCTCATTACAATTACATGGAAACTATAGCAAGAACCTTCATCATTCCATATCGTCAAAACCAATTTATTCAGGAAAATGTTTTCAATAATGCCCCAATCAAAAGGATAGCCGTTGCAATGAATAAAAATTTGGCAGTTGCGGGATCTTTTCATAAAAATCCTTTCAATTATCAACAATTTCATTTGAGAGAGCTTAGATTTATTCGGGGCGGAAGAGCAGTTATTTCATTAGATACAACTTCTCCTTGTCAAACCTATGTTAAAACAATGAAAGCAATGCAGTTTAACGAAGATTTTCCAGCTCTTCCTATGGAAGATTTTCAAATTCACCATATGCTAGTTTTCGACTTGACTTCACTACAGGATGCAGCTGAACACTTGCATTATCCAGAATTTATTGGAGAAAGCTTGAGATTAGAAATGTTTTCCATGGAGCAAGTAACGGAAGTGATAGTCTTGGGAGAAAGACTATCAAACATTCAAATTGACAAATTCGGAACATTCGCTAAAAATGTTTAAGTTTTTTGATTTTTCAGGTTCCTATAAAAATATTGTAACTTTTTGGGACTTTTCTTTGTTATTATCTCTGTACTATCTATATTGTTTTTCTTCAGAACTAAAGCTCCAGAAAAAATAGAGAAGAAATGCTGTTTAGTTGAAAAACCTAGACAATTCTTCAACTTAGACTGTAAAACAGTGTTCAATAAACTTTGCCCACTACATAAGGCTTGTGTATGGGACTTTGTTGATTCAATTCCTAAATGTATGTGAGTCATGATTCTTTATTTTTTTTATCCTAAAGTACACTATCAAACTATCAATTTCTTTTTTAGCTGTAAATCAGTCTACAATTGCAAAGATGGATAACTTTTCACTTTTGCAAATTATTGAAAGAATTCCAGAGCTCAGGTTCAAGTACATGGGATCATACCCTTCTGATACAGTACCTCAACTAACAAAATACTTTTTGCAATTATTTACTCAGCCCCAAGCAATGAAAGAGGAGAACACTGGATTATGATTGCTCGACTGGATAAAAGCTACTACTTTGCTGATTCTTTGGGAAGAAAGAGATCAACTTACCCTTTTTTGACAAAAAGTTTCGACGAATGTTTCCTCGAAAGCTACAAAAGACTGATAATTTGTATGGATTTTACGCGACTTATTCAGCATTTCTTCTTTTTAAATTCTTCCAGAAGAACTTGAACAATGTTCATGATGTGCATGTTTTGAATTTTATCAGTAATTTTATGTAAAAGTGCTTTTTTACATGCAAAGTGTCAATTTTTGCAGTAATTTTACTATACGATGTAGTGAATTGTTTGGTTAATTATGTAATTTAACTTTTTAAATTCCTTAGTTTTTTTTACGAAAAGCATCTTAGCAACTAACCTTTTGATGAAATACGGAGAATGATAATGGAATATGGATGTTGTAGTCCCCCAATTGAAAGAATCAACGATAGAGTAGATAAATTTACAAAAATTGTAACCAACTTCTAGTAAATTGTATAATTTTCTTAAAAGTTTACTCTGAGAAAGATGGAAAACGAGTCAGACCCAAAAAACAAAAATGATACTATCTTTTTCTCAGTGTAAACTTTTACCGTGGCAGAGCAATTGATAAGTTTGGATGATAATTTTTTGAAAAATTTGGAAATTTCAAAGAATTTTTTTAAAATTAAAGACAAAGTGATAAAAGAGAACTGAAATGAATCGTGGCAAGAAATATGACAGAATAAATAAACCAGTTGGGGTAAAAATAAAAACAAGATAAAAACATCTGATTGGTCGAAATTTAAAAATTTTTGCATAATTTCATCTTAGTCCCAATGAAAAGTTCATGCAATTTTGATTGGATGTATTTCATTTTTTAATGAAAAGTTAAGATTTTTATCTCTCAAGAAAGTAATTCACCCTTGAAAAACTCTGTGGGGAACTGCTAATATGCATCTGTCATATAATTGTGAGATAATTAAGTCAAAAAAGATAAAATAAGTCATAAAATTATTAAATGTAATGAACCTGTCATCCGTTCTCCAGATGAACTGGGGGAAAAGATTAAGTGGGATATAAAAGTAATCAACCGTGAGAAGCTGTCAAGATTCCCCTCATATCCCGTGGAGCGGAATAACTAACCTGTCAAAGATTGTCCCCTCTTGACAATTTTCCCCAGATAACCTGATGGAATATAAATAACATGAAATAAGAATTTAAAAGATTCTTTCGAGAAAAAAATATTCTGTGATATATTAGTTTATGATCCCATACTCTAAATCGAAGCTTAATTTTTGTCGAAACTTACCATTCGAAACTCCAACCATCCAATTTTTTTTTTCGAGTTTTTAATATAAAAATGTTTTTTCAAGATAAAAATGTATTTGCAAGTAAAACTTAAAAAATTTTCGAAAAATTTTCTGAAACTTACCTTCTGAAACTTACCAGACCGAATTTTTGCGAGACAAGATAGCCCCTACATATCACTAATCGTAGAAATTGGCTAAGAAACGCAAGTATTGGCAAAATCGAGCTCAGAAAACTCGGGCGCCAAAAATTTTTCTAAAACTTACCATCTGAAACTTATCATCTTAATACATGGGAAACCTATTCCCTATCTGAATACATTGGGAAATCTATAGCCTATGTTAATACATAGGGTGCTGACCGGATACTCTATAGCCTATGTTAATACATGGAGGTCAGCACCCACCCCCCCTGATCGCCTCACTGATATACTAATAGTGCACCAAGAAGGTCGTTTTCATCGATTGAGCACCGGACGAGCAGCTCATTACGAAAACATCAAACCGAACAATGCCTCATCAAAGGACTGGTGCATCCCAGCTGACATGCAGGAGGGAGACTATTTGATAGTGGATCCTGCTTGTGAAGTGAATGAAAGAGGTGCGTGCGACAAAAACGACGGAACTGAGGTGGTAGATAATTACGATCTGCCACTGGACCTGGAGTTGACCGAGCGAGTGGAGATGGACGACGAAACTCTACCTTATACCGAAGAGAACTGGGACTGCCCAGAACAAACTGGAGTTGACAAAGGAGTACAGCCTGACCTTCTTTTCACCATGGAGACACGTCAGGGCAAGAAAGGAAGGGACAAGAAAAAGTACAACCCGTATGGCGAGGATTTCGTCGTAGACAGGATAGTTTTAAGCGATATGGTGAGCTCGCTGGTGGGACAGGATGAAGTAGCGGTGCCACAAGAGATCGACTTAGTCAATGACATTGGTCACTAAGGGCACTGATAAGCAACACGTGAATCCAGAGAGCTTGGTATTGGCCTTGACTTGACTTAGGGACTTTCTGGTTGAGAGAGGAGTGATCTCCCTCTCGTTACCAGTCTATGATCCCAATAGGGGAAAGCTACATCCGAGAGGGTTATATGCCCTCGTACACGTGATATTTTCGGAAACGGACATAGAGTTTTACTTACATAAAAAGTACAATCTGAGCATATGCTAGGAGTTGCATTCGGCGATAAGTGTAACATTCGTCTACTGTAGTCACACATGAGGCTTAAGAAAAATAGGCCCTATAACCATTGGCTCAAGAGTCAGGGACACTATCTCTTGTGTTTTTCTACCTCAAGAACGGTCGGAGCCAATTCGGTTCGCTTGCGACATGAGACTGGAACCCGTTACAGCTTGAAGGCCACTACCAAAATACCCCCCACTCTAGAAATAAAAACGTCCCCATACTTAGGTCTCGAAATACCCAAAATACATGAACGCCGTTAAAAACCGGGTCGGAACAATCCACTTAGTTACTTTTTATTGGACAGTGGAACTTTGATCCATTTCAGATGGATCAACCTAAAACTCGCCTTATCTCAACATAACTATCATAAAATACACTCGAGAAATTTAAATTGAGAACTCACATGTCGATGCACTTGAGTATGAGGAATAACTAAAAGATAAGCAGCTTGAGAACTAAATAATATAACTGAATAAGTTTGATGCTAATTAGTTTTAACAACAGAAGTAAGTTCTGTCTCAAGAATCAAAGTTTATGAATGAACCATTGGGACACTCGAGTTGTCCACTCTTCCATTGAATGTTCACTCCTTTCCTTTCGAATAGTCTTTTTTTCTCAAGTCTGTATTCTATTCTCCTGTTTTCAGGATGAGACAGCTCTACTCTCTGATTACTCCGTATCGAGAAATTGCGAATAGCAATTTCCTGCCTTTTTCTTGAGTAGTTTCCCGCCATTGTTAATTCGGTCGTTCTGATTTTGATTTTTGCGTTTTCAGTTGGTTCGAGAAAACTGAGCATGACAAGCTCCATTCGAAATTTTTAAAATTAAAACTTCACTCCAAAATTACGTGTTTCTCAAGGTCAAACCTCCAGACATGACCGACTGGCACATACTCCCCGGACTCGAGATCGATGTCCCCATCGTGTGTTGTCATCTGCCAGTGAGTCCCAGAGAACCGAGTGTTGCTCAAGATACAGTGCCAGTGGTCATTTACAGAAGTTTGCATCGGACTTAAGTTTATCTACCTTCCAAAATTCACAACCATATAAAATTTTCACGCTATCGCTAAACAGCAATCAAAATTTGCACACACCTGCACCCATGAATCCCCGCTTTTTAAGCTGGCATTCTTTAAGTTTTCTTTTGTCCTATTCAGTCAGGAAATTGTCATGCATCATTCTGATTTATATAATAGATCTATCATATTAATAACAATATCCTATTCGTCTAAAATTTCTTTTTAGTGAACCCAGATCTCATCCAAGTTCACTCTCAAGCCCCCTCCCTCTCAAGACTCAAGACTCTAGAATTTTCCTTTCGAGCCGCCGGCTCACCTCGTGTTTTTCGCCTTCGAGGTACCCGACACCGGTGTTCTTGGCACTGTAATTTGTTCCAACAGTGCCTCTTCGTCATCGGAGCTGATCAAAATTTCCTCCCAGGCCTTCAGCTGTTCATAGGATCGCATCCACTCCCTCTGCTCTTGTAACCTCTTCGATTGATTTGGTAGGCTCTTCACCTTCAACTCCCGGTTCAAACAGAAGGAATTGTGAAGACTCATGCTTGTATTCTTCGCCAGGTCCTCCTCCAGTATTGATTCCCTCGCTCTAGAATTGTCTCTGGATATTCTGCCCACTCTTTTCCACCCCGTCGTGATCGCATTTCGATGGGTTAGCAGGGGTCTCTTGAAGGCATCTGGTCCTATCTCGGCTTGGAATTGTCGATATTCCTTTTGATGTTTCCTCATGTGGTCCTTTGTTACCACATATAACCAGGATGTTAATGTCGCACGAAACCAAGGAAAGAATCTCAGGCGGCTCCATATATGTCTGATCTCCACTGGTATGGCGAATACCTTGCATGCGGTCTCGAATAACTCAAGTCTCCTGCTGTAATCTATCGCATGAATCGACTCAGCTGTTGGTGTTCTCGATTCTCTATACTTCGCTATGTTTTCTTCAATCCATCGCAGAGCCAGCATCGTGCTCACCACCAAGATGGTCACCTTTTGTCGATGCTCCGGTAGTCCCAACGATTTAATCTCTTCTATGTCCCAAATCAGACAGAGATTGGCGCGTTCTGGTTACCACACTGTCTGCGCCAGACAGTGGCATGGACAATCCCCATGCGTGAGGTCGATGCTTCTAAGATTGCGTTCTCCCGAGGCTTCCAGGAGAGGCTCAAGCTGCATCATTTTCTCGTGTATCACGTCGACTTCTTCTGAGCTTGGAGTACCTATTGCGGGTTTCCCCACCATGTTTTGCCTTCCGTGATCACTTGTATTTTCGTTCTCCAAGCTTAGAAGTTCTTCACCCCAGACTTCACTCAAGTCGTCTCTTTGTTCCTTCGGTACTGCTCCTCGGATCTTCCTCAACAGCTTGTGTGAATGATGTGACATCCGAGCTAGTCTCACGCACTTGGGCACTGAGAAGGCCTTGTCTATCAATACCCTCTGGCTGGACACCTCCACCATCGCCATGTGTAGTGGATAGTGGCTTCCACATAGGTTAGCCAACACTGACCCCACTAAGGATTTCGCATTCAGAGGCAATCCATAGGCTTCGCTCATGGGAAATCCCATCTCCGCCTCGAGTCCAATTTTCCAACTCTTGATGTGCTTCTGGTTCACTTGTAATACTCCGGGCCATGATTCCACGCTCAACGCGGTCACCAGGTGGTGTTCTGACTCTAGCCTCTCCAGTGACTGGAGACTACACATTCTTGAGAAAAATCCCAAGGCTGTCGCTAGGTTCACGGTGGTACTCGCGTAACATTCAGCCACTATCTGTATCTCGCTCTTCTCCCTTTCAGTGATATCCTCAAACCAGGTGATGAGGTCCTCTTTCTGGAAAGACTGTATCCTGACGCATGATCGTCCATCACAAGTATGCTCGCCGTTGCCACATGTCGAATCAAGACAACTGCCCGGTTCCATCCTCTTCACCGACCCTGTTCCACTCGTCACCTCACTCGACTCTTTCATCTGAGGCAGGATCAGTCTATGTACTATACTCAAGGTCGCCAAATCCTCATCCTCTGTCGGTGCCAATCTCACTCGCTCAGTGACCTCCTCAATCAGGCTCGCGTGGGGATGTGGACACCAGGAGGGTCTGAGTAATTTCCATACCACTCCCAGATTCGTGGTCAACACGCCATTCCCGTTGCCCATTTTTAGTTCCACTCTTTTACTTGAGCGTGGCACACTTATCACTTCCGGCGTTCTCTCGAGAATCAGACCCAGGCTAGGTCTCTCTCTCTCCACAGTGTCTATTTCCATTATCTTCTCTGTCCAGAACTTCAGTAGCTCCGCCACCTCATAGTTTCTGTGGGCACCTCCGGCTTCCAAGTCCAAGAAGGGGTTGTACGCCATTCCCATTACTCCAGAAACATACTGGTACTCTCCCTTTTTGTTGAGTTTTAAGTACTCCCCTGACGAAGCCTGGTTGCGGTGAACGTCGTGTTTCTCCTCGAACTTCTTGTTGTAGAACCTTCGTATCTCATCTAACTTCCTATGGCTCTCCAGAGATTGCCTAGAACCATCCTCCCTCTCTATTCCAGTACTCTGGTACACATTCAAGATGACTGTGGAGACTCTCCTTTCCAGCGTCTTGCTTCCAACTGCTTTCTGATGACATGCTAGGATGGTACTGTCAGTCATCATCGACATCGTCCATCTCAAGAAACAGGTTGCATCTTTCCTTCTTGCCAGACTCAAGCCTGAGTTGTCCCTGGCTACGTGCTGCATCAGCATTCGATATATCTCTAGATTTTTGCCTCCCAGCTTCAACTTATCGTACGAAGGCAGTGTCTCCAGCTCTATCCCCAACAGGCTCCACGCGAAAATCAGTTGTCCTGCAGTCCTGATGAAGGGATTCGCCATCAGCGGCGGTGCCGATGAGGGTGTCCTCATGGCCTCTTCAAAATGATCCTTCACTAAGTTTTGCCAGCATCTCTTCAGCTGGTTCGCCAATTCTATCTTGTTAACCTCAGCTTTCTGCTGGGTGGCCCAGCTGTGTCGTTTGCTTGCTACTCCACTGTTCAATTACTTAAGCAGCCTTACATTTCCTTCAATGTCCCAAGGGCTATCCACCACGGTCAGGAGGTATTTCTGGTTTTATTCTTCTCAAGACGATCGCTGGTCACTTGTTTCCCAATAGCCTGATGTTCACTTGAGACCCATTCTTTACCAACGTCTACCTCCCAGGTCTGCCCGCTCGTCGAACCTCGCTTCATTTTTATTCTCTGAGGTTTGAAATCTTCCTCCGTCACTGAGCTAGTGGGGTTTTCCATTTCTTTTTCTATGTCGAGCAGTTTCCTCGGTTCATAGCTACTCTTGTAGGCTGCCGTCTTCCATCGAGCCAGAACCATGGGGGCCGTCTCTCTCAAGTCCTTTTCCGAGACCGCGTCAGCTGAAGGACTGCCCAATCCCTCCACGTCTCTCTTCCTCTTGCGAGACCTCACGTCTTTATTCGGGGGTGTCGTCGTTATCATCACTGATTCAACTTCCTTCTCTCCAACCAACTCTTGCCTCCCCCCTGCTCGAGCCTTAAGGATATTAGTACTTTTAATCATATTACTAGTTCCCACCTTATCCCCCCTTGTATATTTAATTATTTTATTGTCAGTTTTCTGTTTCGGAGTAGAGCTGTCTTTACATTTGTCTTCTCTGGTCCTTTTTGATGTTTTCCTCAACTCGACCATCTTGCTCAGCAATTCTCCTCTAGCTTTCTCCTCTAAGCCCGTCCCCATCAGGACAGGTTCACCGAACTTCACCACTGTGTCACACAGTTCCTCTTTAAAATTGTCCAATGTGGTGTCCTCATCCACCTCTCGATTGAAATCGCTCAAGAATTCTTCCCAAGCATCTTCATTCAGAGTGCCCAGGAAGGCGTCTCTGTTTCCCTCGAAGGTATTCTTCTCCCTTCTCTCCGCACTCAAGAAGATCATTCCCATGTTGGGATTCTCGCTCGTCAATGACATCTCTGGGTACTTGCGGGGGGATGAGGTCAGAGGTGGCGTGGGGGTATCTGCCCAGTTTTCTTCACTCAGATCCTTCAACAGTTCCTGCGCAGTGAACTCCTCCTCCGCTGGCTTCTGCTCCGGTGTGTTTCCCACCTCCATATCTTCTCCTGCCTCACTGAGAGTTTCATCCATGATCTCGTCTCCCGACTCTACTTCTCTTCTCTCAAGAATCCTCTTGAATCGGTCTTCTACGGTGCCACTCCTTTTCTCCCCAGGGGTGTCCACCGAAAGAGGTGATGGTGTCGTTGGATTCGTCCCCTTGTGCTCTGTCCGTGCCACATACAATGGACCTGCTGCATCCAGCTTTCTTCCTTCCTGATTCCTTTCCACCTGCTCTAGTCCGTAAGGTGCCCGGTATCTCCTTGTGGCAAACAGCATCTCGTCTGCTTTCAGTGCGATATGCCTTTCCTCCACTATCATCCTGCCGTCGTCCCATGCCGGCAACTGGTTCTCTAGACTTGCCCGCTCAAGTACTCTCAAGGCATTTCGCACTTCGAATTTCGGGGGCATCGACCCTCTCATTTTCTTGGCTTGAGTCGTCCATGAGTTTATCTTCACATCGCTGGTATGGAAATAAATCGCTGCAGTGTAGCCGATGAAGAGCGGATCCCAGCCGTCGGTAAACTCCTTCTGCCGTTCTTCGGTTGTGGTTCTCGCGTAAGGGGACGGGACAACCAGGGAACTGTTCATCCCCAGGGTCATTCTCCTCACTGTGGGGAACTCGGGAATGCTCGTTGGTAGGACTTCTTTCTCTAATATCGCCTCTAGCTCCTTTTTTACTAACTCGAAGCTTTTCGTCCATGTAGGGATTCTCAAGATTTCTTGCCCATTGGCTGTCAAGGGATTCAAGTTCCAGAACTTGGGGTAAGTTTCGATGGGGCCCTCGCGCTTGCCTCCCATCCGGCATTGCAGTTGTCCACGGAAACTGTACACGACCAACTCCGGATCCTTCACCTTCCCGAAGAGCACCGTGTTGCTCATTTGTGCCCTCAGCACCTCTTGCTGACACCAGTTTAGTGTCGTTCCATCTAGTACGCTTATGAGGCTCACGTGGGTCACGGAGTATCGATAAGCCGTCACCAGAGGATCCGGAAACGCGAACGTGACGGCCGGTCCATATATACAGGTCACGACCTCCCCTAGCCCCCGGATAATCCCCATGGGATCCGATCTCATGGCCAGGCATAGGTCCGTCAATAGGGGCATGCCTCCATTCACTCTTCTCCATTCCTCTCTTGTCTTCGGGCTCTTTTCTTCACCAGTCAGGTACCTGTTTTGCATCAGTAGATACTGCACTAACAGTGTCCTTAGCCCGGCCGCACACTTGTACGAGTAGGTCTCAATACTCGAGTGTGTTCTTCCCATTGACAGGGGCTCCCCGTACCTCATTAATCGGTGGAATGACGCTAGTTCACCGTGGGTCAGAAGCACTAACGTCAAGTACCCGTCTATTCTGAGGGTACCCACGCCACGACTGAACATGTATGCTGGGCCCATATTAAACAAGTATCTCGGGTAGACCAGATACAGAGCCAACAACAGACTGATAGGCATATTCAATACCTCCTGCATGAACGCTTTGAAGATAGTCTCCTTCGCGCTGTACACTTCGGTCAGGAACTCTTTTCCCCAACAAGGACTCAAGAACTCGAGAATCTCATGATCCCTCCTCGTTCTTAGCTCACCCTTCGCGTGCTCCCTCCAGAACCCTCCAATTGTGACCTCATTGGCTGCTGTGACGAACCTGCCAACCGTCATCTCCCTCTCCTCAGCCTTTCCCAGTTGCTCCTCAAGAAAGTCCCAGATCTGCTTCACCAGAAGCGGCGTATCCTCTCTTGTTTTCCCCGTGGCGTTTTCCAACCTTGGTGTTAAGAAGGGCCACTTGCCTCCCTCTTGTGCCAACCGATTCACCATCGACTCTAGTTGCTTCTCCGATGCGGCCACGTTCTTCCTTTCATTATTTGGCCCTCTAGATCGGCTGGTTGAGCTCGTGATGGTCAACTCCATGTCCCGAAACCACAGACTAGCCGTCAGGTGAGCTACCACTGGATGATCGTCCCTCATGATCGGGCTGAGCTTAAGTTGCCTAGCGAAGTTAGATATCTCCAATAGGAGGACCTCGTCTAATACGATGAGGATGTCGGCTAACTCGTAAAAGCCTCTCAACGCATGGGAGACATCCGCCCATGCCGCCGCGAGTTCTGATTTGCGCAGTCTCAAGTTCGCCGGTTCCAATTCTCGGTTGGGAGCTGCCATCAGGACACGCCATCCATTCACCTCTGCGATCAAGATCAAGATCGCGTACACAAATTGCAGAGCAAGCGGCATGCTCGAGTACCCGGGGGATGTTGTGAACGCCACTTTTGTCTTGGAGCCGAATCTTGAGGCAACATTCTCTTGTACTTCATTTATGGCCGCGAATAAAGTCTGGATGGCCTCCCAGATCCTCTTCGGCGTAGGCTCACCACCCTTGAGCTGCTCAAGAAATCCCGTCGCATGCAGATGATCGTTCATCCCTGCAAACAGCAGTAACTCAGGTTCGCAGGGCATTTCTGACTTCATTGCCACCACCAGGGTCAACATCTGGTTCAGCTCCGCTCCCGGCAAGGCATATATCAGGGTTTCTGGCCAAATCGAACCCCCTTATCGCTCCATCCACGTTCCAGGACAGCCATCTGGTTTGTTCTTGATTGGACACTCCATCAGTGGTGTAGCCTACCATCAAACCCGCCTCCGTCGCAGACTCCCGACATTCGCCCTGTTCCTCCAGTTGGAGGATGGCATTCAGCATCACTGCCATTCTCTCGTCCACTTGTGTATAATCCAGGTCCCTCAGCCGCCTGTACAATTCGTCAAGTGTGGGCTTTTTCAGAGCCGATGGCATGGACTTCCAGTATCGACCTGCCATTCCTGTGATTTCAATTGAGTCCTTGAGTATTAGCAACTTGAGTTTTACCTGAGCAACTTGAGTGTGAGCAACTTGAGTTTTACCTGAGCAACTTGAGTTTTCTTTTTGAGATGTCGTTTTCTTCCTTCAATTGAATATAGATGAGTAGTCAATGTGAGTTCAACAAATCAATCTGAAAATAACACCCGATTTTTTAGACCGACAAGCTGTGTCCCTAACCAGAAAACCCCATTACTTTTATGATAAAAACCCCCTCCTTTTCGCCCTACTAAAATAGTTCAATTGAAATATTCTAAAAACATGCAGATACATTTTATGTTTTAGCACCATCAATCATTTAAAATAATTATTGTCATGCCAATCACCCCTAAGATCCCTTACCTGTTTTGTACCCCAGTACCTAGCTCAAGACTCCTCCCTCACACCCGGCTCGATACCCCGTGTACCCGACTCGGGCGATGCTCAAGTAGTACTTCTTATGAAGATACACCATTATCTCAGTTTCTGCAAAGACCACATGTAGGATAGCGTACAATTCCCTTGGGCTCAGTTTGCCCCTGTTTGGGTCATACACCGGCATTGAGACCTCTGTATCCCTCTTTCAATCTTGAAGTCTCGTAATCTTGTTAGCGCCAACATCACGTGTTCGGGATCTATTGTGTTCCTGTCATTGACCCTCGTCACTAGGAAGCACAGGTATTTCCCCGGGACTTGTGCTACTGATGGTGGGAGCGCTGCCATCCCTCCCAGTCCTGGTCTCTGTCTGAACAGAAACTCTACGTTCTGGTATTCTCTCTTGAAGTCAGCTTCCAGTCTTGATTTGAAACTCATGTCTGCCGTGATGCAGATCGCGCTCGTTCTGTTTGACAGGATGAAGTCACTATCTGTTATCATGATGTTTTCCGAATACTGATTGGGTATTTCAAATTTCGTTTTGAAATTCCGGCCTATGTTAGTCTCTGGCTCTTCTTCTTCCAGTTCCAATTCGCTTGTTTCTCTCACTTCCTTGAGCTTCTTTATCATCAAATTTTCGGTGTGGGTAAGTCCTACCCCCACTCCCCGGACAAAAATATTTATCGACGTCCCCGTCGATGTTGTCGGGTCTGAATTGTCCGGTGGAATGTCCAGCGGCCTGTCTGTCGCCGTCCAGCCGAAGAGAGGGTCTTCTGACTTCTTGTGTTTTTCCGCTGACACGTCGACTTGCTGGATGCTCTGTCCTCCATGGCCTTCGTCTTTGACGTCGCGTACCCACTCTAGTATCCTCAAGTTCGTGTTCTCCCTCCTCTCTATCTCGCTCTGTTCGAGGTCCGTCTCCATTTCTGGTGTCGAGTAATCTTCCTGCGGATAGTGTCCTCCATCATCAATGACCTGCCATTCCTCATCGGCTTCCAGTTCGCCTGCACTCAGTAATTCCTCGCCCAATTTGTCTGGCTGTATCTTGTCAATCAAGAAGTCGTCCCCGTATCTGTTGTATCTCATACCCGTCCGTTTACGATTGCCAGTTCTGGTTCCCGGTGATATTGGTCGATCTGGCTCCATCCACTTCGGCACCTCATCTTGCTCCGGGTCGTTCCAGTCTTCTTCTGCAAACGATCCTGCTTCAGACTCCACCTCTATCTTTTCATTGTCGTCCAAGCTCAAGTTTTCATTGCCATCATTTTTCTCCCTGGTGCCCTTCTCATTCACTTCACACGCTGGTTCTACCACCAGGTACTCGAGACCCTCCATGTCTTTCGGTAGGCACCAGTCTTCCGGGGACGGGACGTGAGGCTTCAGATTTTCGTAATGTGCTGCTCGCCCAGTACTCAAGCGGTAGAACCGTCCTTGTTGATGTACTTCCGTTATCATGAATGGTCCCCTCCACTTCTTGAGTAGTTTCTTTGTTCCCTTGGGCGGTATGACATTTTGGAAGACCCACACGTACTGGCCCACTTCATATGGCTTCGCTTGTAATATTTTCTCGTCATATTTCTTGCGTTGTCTCATCTGTGCTTGCGCAGTGTTCCTCCTGCATAGCTCGTTTAGCTCGTGTTGTCTTTTGATCGCTTCCTTCACATATGCCTGAGGCGACGTCTTCTTGCCCTCGTATTCTGGGTAGAAGAATGTTAGAGGCATTGCCCTCTCCCTGCCCGTCAACATCATAAAAGGACTGATGCCCGTCGTTGAGTGCTGCGTACTGTTGTATGCTCCTACTACCTGTGGCAGGTATTTGTCCCAGTCCGTCATGTATCTTGAGCAGTACACCCTTAACATGTTGACCAGTGTCCTGTTCTGTCTCTCTACCAACCCATTGGTCTGTGGATGATAGGTCGTCGAGTGTGCTTGAGCAATGTGCGATCTCTTCATCAATTCTTTCGTCAAGTCCCCCACAAAAGCTTTGCCGTTGTCCGACTGGAACTTCATCGGACAACCATACCGCGATATCCAATGCGTTATCAGGTGATCACATGTCTCCTCGGCTGAGGCTGTCTGGCACGGAACCGCTTCCGCCAACTTTGTGAAGTGATCTATTATAACCAGTATTTGGTTATAACCCGACTCCGTCATGCAGATTTTCTGATGGTCTATCTGCACCACTTCATTGAATTCCGAACTGTCGACAGACTTGAGGGGAAACTTCATCTTTCTTGGGTCTTTTACCTGAAGGCATGCTAGGCAGGCATTCACCCATCTCTCGCAAGCTTTTCTCATTCCCGGCCAATCAAACCTATGAAGTATCCTTTGTTGTACTTTATCTATCCCCTGGTGGCCCATCTGGTCGTGTGATCTGAAAAGCACCTCCGTTTGGTACAATTGTGGTAGTATGATGAGGTTGTGTTTGTGTAATACTTTTTCCTCATCCCTCCTTTTGCACGCTACCACCCCATCAGCTGTGTGATAAAGTAAGTCTTTCCTTTCTTTGTAGAACTGGCTCAAGATCTTGTAGCTGTCCTCCTCAAGTTCCCCTTTCTCCTTGACCCCCGACTGGATCCATTTGGAGAGATTACTTGTCATCTTGTCATTCTTCTGGGCTCTTATTAAGTCTGACAGCCTATATCTCGCCTTGACATGCTCCTTTAGCGCCATGATCTGTCCATTCATCTCACCAGGGTTGTGGATGTCATCACTCAGTTTCACGCATATCATCCTTTTCACGATTTTCATGTCGTCTTCTGGTACCAGATTCGTTCTAACGTTTGAGTTGCACGATAGTTCCCTGAATGGCTTTCTTGAAACCGCAATTTTCTCAAGTTCTTCACCACCTCGTACCTCTTCTGTGTCCAGATTGTACGTTCCTGAAGATGGATCCGTCTGTAACTCCCTGTCGTGTTGTCTTATCTTCTCTTCCGCCAATATCATCCATAGACTGTCCTGGTCTTCACTGCTCTCATCCGAATCTTTATCCCAATCTTCACGCTCCCCGGACAATTTCCCTTCTCCGGTTCCTTCTTCTTCCATGAACCTGGACCACTCCCCGGACTCTTGATCTAGTCCCAGGTGTTCAGCCTCTTCTTTGAACGCCACTTTCTTTTTCCTAACCTTGGTCTGTTCCAGAATGTCCTCGGGGATTCTGTCAACTAGTGACCGCACGACGTCCTTGCTATCAGCCACGCTCTCTGTTGAGGAGTCAGTATTATTCACTGTCTCTTGTTTCCGAAGTATGGTGACTTCCGGTTCCTCTTGACCCTTCTCCTGGATCACGGGTTTGTCATCCGATAGTTTCTCAAGCAGCCTCATTAAGTCTTCACCTATTCGGGCAGTTCCCGCCTCCACCTGGTTGAGGTCATAACCTTTTGCCTTGAGCGTTTCCCTCACGATCTTGGACTTGAGCATTGTTCCTACCGGAATCCTTCTGCTTTTCTTCAAGATGGTCTTTTCTGGATGTTCTTTAGGTAATTCCGGGTGATCTTCAATCGGTTTGCCTGATTTGTCCAGCCATCTCGTGAGTGGAAGACTGTCGTACGTTTCCTTGTCCATGAAGGAGAAGCCATCTTTGATCTCAGGTCTGTCCGCCTCTCTTTGTTCTTGTCTCTCGTAGAACTCCGTCTTCTTACTCAAGCTGTCGGCATTCTGATGTTTGTCTCGTGTTCTATGCTCAATTATCATATTGTATCCGTCTAGGCGAACTATCCACCTCCCGATGTAACTCTGGTCCATCGAGTACGTTTTCAGCCAGCTTAGTGCTCGGTTGTCGACTCGCAAC
Organism: Symsagittifera roscoffensis; assembly: GCF_963678635.1. Taxonomy (NCBI): domain Eukaryota; kingdom Metazoa; phylum Xenacoelomorpha; order Acoela; family Convolutidae; genus Symsagittifera; species Symsagittifera roscoffensis. The sequence continues at coordinate 1,318,001 of NC_087067.1, forward strand.
TTAAATGGCTCACTGCCCAGGTACGCCCTGTACTTTTCAACAAAGGTAACCACCGCAAACATCTCTGCCTTCGGTGCTCCGTACTTCATTTCCGTGTCACTCAGGACTTTGCTCCCGTAAGCTATTGGTCTCAAGACTGTTTTCCCATTCCACTCTTGTTCTTGATGGAGGATTCCTGAAATCGCAACTACCGACGCATCCGTGTCCAGCACGTACATCCCTTTCTCAGTCGGCATCCCCAGTACTGGTGCCTCACATAGCTCTTTCTTTATCCTCTGGAATGCATGCTCTGCTGTGTTGTTCCATGTGAACTTCTTGCCCTTGTGCCTCATCAATTGTTGCATCGGGTACACCTTTTCCGCGTAGCCTTTGATGAACTCTCTGTAGTAGTTAGCGAAGCCCAGAAAGCTCATCAACTGGTGTTCCGTCTTTGGTGACTTCCAGGTTAGGACTGCCTCCACGGCGTCTGGATCAGGTCTGATGCCGTGCTTGTCTACCATCCTGCCCAAGTATTTAATTGAGTCCTTGAGTATCTCGCACTTTGATGGTTTACACTTTAGCCCCGATCTTTTCATGCACGCGAACACCTCGTCAAGTCTCTCAATGTGGTCTTCTAGTGTTGGCGTTGCTATTACCACGTCATCCACGTAGCACATTACCAGATTGCCATACTTTTTTGTTACGCCTATCAGCGCGTGTGCCATCAATCGCTGAAACGTGGCTGTGGCATTGCAAAGTCCAAACGGCATCCGTTTCCATTGAAACAGACCCAACTCGCAGGCAAACCCTGTCTTGTCCCTGTCCTGCTTCCGTAGTGGTACCTGCCAAAAGGCCGAGCCTAAATCAAGGGTCGTAAAAAATTTTGCATCACCTAACTTCGAGAGGCTCTCATCAATCCTAGGTATGGGATAGGCATCCTTCACCGTGACGGAGTTCAGGTATCGAAAGTCACAACAAAACCTTAACTGGTCGCCTTTCTTTTTGGCCATTACTACTCCACACGCCCACGGTGACTTGGATGGTTCTATCATGTCATACTCTAGTAACGTTTCGATTTCTTTTCTACACGCGTCCGATTTGTGTGGGGTCATTCGCCTCGCCCCCTCCCTGTGTGGTACCGCGTTTTCCTCTAATTCTATTTCATGCTCAACAAAATTACAACACCCGATATCCGCCTTATGCCTCGAAAAAACTTCCTCGTTCCGCTCTAGTACGTCCTTGATGGCTTCGAGCTGTTCATCTTTCAGTTTGCCCCTTAAATGTTCAATCTCCGGCAGCACCGGTTTATCAGTCTGCATTTCATCTAGTGTGGGTCGCTCTGGAAAGTTCGAACAGCTCGACAGCCCATCATCCGTTTCTGACTTAAGTGATTTAATAAGACCTGATGAATCTTTTATTTTCTGCAATCGTCTCAAGATACAAATTTTGTCCCTGTGATTGGGACAATCAACAACTTCATTTTGTTTTGAGTTCTCAATCGTTTCATATCGAGTTTTAACCGGTAAAGCATATCCCAGTTTCCTCCCTCTCTGTATCGTGATCGGTATATCAAGGGTATTCAACAAGACACTGACGCAGAGGCCGCTCTTCGTTATCGAGAATGATCTTCCTAAAACAGCAGCACTTTGACTATTAGGATTCGGAACTATACACACTTGCTTGTTGTCACTTAGTTCATTGTAATTTTTCATCCTCAAGCTTACGATTGCCGCTTCATTAGCTTTTAGCCTCACCCTCCTACTCAAGAATACCGGTGCTTTGTTTTCATTTGCCATTATTAAATTTACCGGTTCGATTGCGTACCTCCTATCCGGGTTCCGTATCCTGAACATTGCGTTATTTAGATCAATCGTTACGTCGAAATTCCTGATGAAGTCTCTTCCCAAAATGAATTGGTCAGACTCATCTAGGTTTTCTACTACAAGAAAACTCATCCACAGGTTACGTTCCCCCAGATTGAGCGCTATTATCGGCGTTCTGCCTAACACGCGCAGGGCTCCTTTGTTCGCAGCCGACAACCGTATTCTCGAATCTATCAAGTCATCTTTGTTGAAGCCCATTCGTTCCCAAGTTTCGATTGGTATGACACTCAAGACCGCTCCCGTGTCAAGTAACCCACGTAACTGAGTCTTCTTGCCACTTATGTCTAGCACGTGCCCTGTCACATCTGCCTCTGTCCCAATGTGCATTGCATCTTCTTCAAGCATGGCGCAGTGTCCAATCGATCTCACTTTCAATTCTTCTTTCCCTACGTAGATTTGCCCAATTAGGTCTTCGTCACATGTTATCATCGTTCTGGTATAGATGTTGATCCCATCTATATTTAGCATCACCTCGTGTGGACCATAAGCTTCAGTATACCTATTATCAACACGTACCGACTTGCTGCCCCCTCTCGTGAGTAGTGCTCTCAACGCTCTAGAAGTCGTTTGTGGGCTTATACAACTCAAGTAATCTGCGTACACGTCAATGTGCATTATTGTCTGGTCGCTCGGTTCGCTCAAGTTTCTGGTTACCTCGTGGCCGCCCACTGTGATTATCGACATTATTCTAGCCCCGATTTTCGATATGCCGAATGGCTTTCCCGTCACCATTTTTACAGTGTTACAATTCCCGGTCTTTGTTGAGCCTGATACGGCCTCTGGTGTTGGGTTTGATTCGGTTAATGCTTCGTTAAAATTCTTTCTTTCGATCTCCAGTTTTAGTCGTTGCTCTATTTCTTTCGCAGCCAGATCCTGCTTCACTTTGTTGATGGCCTCCGCTGCCGCCTTCTCGTAATCTATTTCTGGGGCTTTCTTCGCCGTGGCCTCTGCTGCACTACCACATTGTGTTACAGCTTTCACTGTTTTCGTTGGTAGCTCTACATTTGGTCCCTCGAGTTTTTTCGTCTCAAATTCAACCTGTCTGTTTCTCTGGTTCTGCACTGCTGCCAATGCCAACTTGTGTTTTGGATGACTCTGATTCTTGACCGCTTCCCAGAACAACGGACAGTCCATCCTGAAGTGCCCCTCTTGGTTACAGAAGAAGCATCTCGCACCTATTTTGATGATCAAGCCACTATAGAACTCGTATTCTTCCATCTGGCTCATATCTTCCTCATCGGGTGCATATCCCAAACTCTTCATGCCCTGTTTGAATGTCGTGCAATCCGCCACATGATGATCAACTGACCCGCAGTTAGCACACGACCTGCGTTTGTCCATGTCATCTCTAGGTTTGTACCATGACGACCTTTGTGGCTGACTCCCCCCTTGGGTGTTCCTGTTGTCTGAGTACGAGTATTTCTTGGGTTTCATCAGCATGTATTCTCTTGACTTCTGCCTCATCTCTTCTGGAGTTGGCGCACTATCTTTCGACAATGTGTAATACGTTGCTAACATCGTTCTCAAGTCATCACTCTTTACCCCATCAATGAACTTTGAGGCTATGCTGAAGTTTCTTCTGTTGGTAGATTCTTCTGGGTCACTCCTTCTTCTCAAGCTCTCGAGATCATCTAGGAACCTGTCTATCGATTCTTCATCTCTCTGTCTCCTTTTTTCAAATCGCATCATCGCTTGATGACCCTTCATGCCTGAGCCGAATCTGTTCAACAGTATTTCAAAGATTTTGTCCGCGGTATCGCGTTCTTCTTCTTTCTTCGCAACCACGCATTTTAATGCCGTGCCTTCTAAATTGCTGAGTATGGCTGTGCATGCTTGTCTTTCATCGTTCAAGTTGTCCTGTTCTAGGTGTAGTCTCATCACTTCCACCCAAGTATCAATGCATCCATCAGAGTCATCTTTGAATTCTTTTGGCTTCTTGAATGTTTTTCTGGATTTTCCCTCTCTTCTATCATTCGAGTCCGTGTTCCTTGTGGCGAAGGCCTCTAGAGTTCTATTCATCATTTCCCAAGTGTTTGCCCATGTCATAGCATCCGGTCCTGCGTTGCTGTTAGTTGTTGAGTCCCCCGGACCAGTCGTTGTACTCGACGTTCCATTCTTCATTATTGTTTTCGCAGCTGTTGGTGCTATGCTCACCGTGTCCCGGGTTAAGGGCAACGGTGTCGATTGCCGTTTGTTCCTTTGTGGTTCCACAAAGTCAACTCTGGTGCCTTGCGTACGATCCGCTGCCGGTCTTTCTTGTGAAGTAGAATTTCTCAAGATTGCATCCAATTTCGCCTGTATTGCACACGAACTTTCTGCCTGATTCTTGCTCATTGTGTCCATTCTCTTTTCCAGGCTACCTAATTGGCTGTTGACATCATCATATCGGTTTTTCAACTGTTGCATATCTTTTTTGATGTTCTTATCTCGTTCTTCATTGGTGGCTTCTACCTTGTCTGACATCTCCTTGAGTCTCTCATCTGTTGCCTTAGCCAGGTTAAAATAACTATCCAGATACTCGTGTTTGTTGTATCTTAATTCTTTTCTTATCACCTCTCTGTCCTCTTCGCTGTGCTTCAGTTTTTTGTCGATCTGATTCAGTTTCGCCATCAAGTCACCTAGCTCAATAGTTGCCTCTTCATGGTCAGCCGTCGGTCTGTCTTTGGCCGTAGCTTCTGCTTTAGTCTGTTCCTCTCTTGGATTGGCTTCTGTCGTCTTCGTGCTCACTGTCCCAAATGTTCGTGCTCTTTCAGCTTTTGGTTCTTCAGTCATGTTTTCTTTCGTTTTTATTCCGACCATCATCGCCAACCTTTCTGTAAAAGATGTCTTTTTTACTTGAGAGTCTTCTTTCACCGTTTCTTCGGTGTTGCCTATTGCATCTTCCACATTGTCTATTGGTGAGAACTCTATGGGTTTCGGGTTTGGTTCTTCTGCATTGGGCATTGGAGTTGACTCCGTCGCAATTTTCCCTGTTTCATCCACACTTTGATCGGGTGTCTCTAGATCAATCTCGATGGTGGGTTCTACTCGTTCCCCTTCTGTGCCCTCTTTTGCTCTGTTCTCCGTTGTACTCCTTGTACTGACCAGGTTAACTGAAAAGCTCTTCTTTGTTATCTTCGGACCCATTGATGTTGCTTTGCGTAGCGACGAATTATATTTTGCTTCGGTAGATCTTTTTTCAGCTACCGGTACCCTGCTCCGCCTCATTATTTACAATTGTTGTTATTTACAGTATTATTATCTACAAAATTTCTACCCTAAGGTTAAAAACTCTAAGTAAAAAGAAATTGAAAATTCGCTAAAAACAATTTTTCTTAAACTTTTGAAAACTTTTATGTGTTAGGTTAGGATAGGGAATGTGTTGTTATAATTGGTTACTTCAACCTAACTTAGTACTCTTGTAGTACCTCCTTCCTAATACTGTTCCAAGACTTTCTGTCTACCGTCCCAAGACTATTCAATGTTGTCCCAGTACTTCTTATTGGTATCCTCAGACCAATGTCCCAAGACCAACGTCCCTAGACCAACGTCCCAAGACCAACGTCCCAAGACTAACGTCCCGAGACCAATGTCCCAAGACTAACGTCCCAAGACTAATGTCCCAAGACCAATGGCCCAAGACCAACGTCCCAAGACTAACGTCCCAAGACCAATGGCCCAAGACCAACGTCCCAAGACTAATGTCCCAAGACCAACGTCCCAAGACTACCGTCCCAAGACCAATGGCCCAAGACTAACGTCCCAAGACCAATGGCCCAAGACCAACGTCCCAAGACTAATGTCCCAAGACCAACGTCCCAAGACTAACGTCCCAAGACCAATGGCCAAAGACCAACGTCCCAAGACTAATGTCCCAAGACCAATGGCCCAAGACCAACGTCCCAAGACTAATGTCCCAAGACCAACGTCCCAAGACTAACGTCCCAAGACCAACGTCCCAAGACTAACGTCCCAAGACCAATGGTCCAAGACCAACGTCCCAAGACTAATGTTCCAAGACCAACGTCCCAAGACTAACGTCCCAAGACCAATGGCCCAAGACTGTTTCGTACCAAGACTGCTCTGGTCCAAGACTGCCCCAAGGCTGCACTGTCCCAAGACTGTGTTGCCCCAAGACTGTCCCCAGACTGCAATGTCCCAAGACTTCTTTGGTACTGTCCCAAGACTCGTCACTGAATGTCTGGATATCGGATCTCTTTCTTCTTCGTTTTAGGGACTTCTTGATTCACTGTACCTTGTACCACCACTCAAGCTCTAGTGAAAATTTTACCAAAAACCCTCTCTTAAGGGCCAAATGCTAACCCCCCTTTTTGAATTACCTCTTTTTCTATGTTCCAAGTAACTTAAAACCAAAACCTGTGCGCAGGTATCTTGTGATCACCTGTTCGTATAAAAACCAATCGCAAATCCTCACCAAAATGCAACAATATATGTATATAAAAAAAATTTTTAAACAAGAAAAATAATAAAACAGAGAAATCAACCCACCTAAAATTCAAAGGAGACAAATGTCGACCTTCTGTCGAAAAAAAAAATTGTCTGGTACCTAACTGCCACGCGTTTTCCTCCCCCCACTAGCGATCTTATGGTACCAATCCAACCAACGTACCAATCTTAACTCGAGTCAAATTTTGGAGATCCACCTATTATTACCAACGCGTGTTGATGGCTAATGTAACTAAATCAACGATGTCGATTAATTAGTTACTCTAATTTCCCCCCTTTTTTACAATTTACAACCGCCAACCTCTAACCTAACCAGCCCCCCTACTAACCTCCCCCCTCTTTAGCCCCCCTCTTAAGCCGAAAAATCACTTAAGCGCCAGGTGCTAAACCTCTCGAGAGAAAACCGTAGACCTGTTTCCAGGCCTGCTTGAGTAAAAACTGCCTCAAAACAATGGGACTCCGCTTATCCAATTTTACACTTATTTCCTATAATGTAATGTGGATTCTAACGATACCCGTTGCTCGACTTGAGAACACCCCTGTGCGTCCTCTTGTAGTGGTCCTGTGCTGGTTGTCTCTCTTCTGCACTTGACAGCAGAACCACTTTCCCACTCGACTGGTCACCTCTTCCAATCAAGTCTCCTAGTGGTCCGTTTCGATCCTTGTGAACCACTTTCCCACTCGACTGGTCACCCTTTCCAGTCAAGTCTCCTAGTGGTCCGGTTGGGTCGCAATCTATCTGAAAACCCTTAACAACGCCCCCCACTCGGGCACCTTACTGAAGTCACTGGTTTAAATTGCTAGATTGATCGAAGCGATCGGTCTTATAAAACAGTATGTGTATACTATTTAATTAATACAAAGGTTTGATCCAACTAATTTGGTATCAAAGTCACTGTCTTTTTTCGTTTTATGGTTTTTGTTCCTATTTGTATTCTTTTTTGCTCGTGTTTTTGTCCCCCTAGTTGCCCCACTTCACTCGGTTAGCTAAGCCTCGTTCGGAGAGCGTACCAGGAAGTTTTCTTGAGTTTTCTTAAAAAGCTATCACGGTACAACCGGAAGGTTTACACGTTCCCGCTGAACCGTACCACCGGTACTCTAGAATGGGCATGTAGCCCGGAGCTGTGTCAAGCCCGGAGCTGTGTCAAGTGGGTTCGACTCCGTAGTCATGATGTCGTAAAAACACCCAGGAGCGCCATAAAAACACTATGTAACATTCGTCTACTGTAGTCACACATGAGGCTTAAGAAAAATAGGCCCTATAACCATTGGCTCAAGAGTCAGGGACACTATCTCTTGTGTTTTTCTACCTCAAGAACGGTCGGAGCCAATTCGGTTCGCTTGCGACATGAGACTGGAACCCGTTACAGCTTGAAGGCCACTACCAAAATACCCCCCCACTCTAGAAATAAAAACGTCCCCATACTTAGGTCTCGAAATACCCAAAATACATGAACGCCGTTAAAAACCGGGTCGGAACAATCCGCTTAGTTACTTTTTATTGGACAGTGGAACTTTGATCCATTTCAGATGGATCAACCTAAAACTCGCCTTATCTCAACATAACTATCATAAAATACACTCGAGAAATATAAATTGAGAACTCACATGTCGATGCACTTGAGTATGAGGAATAACTAAAAGATAAGCAGCTTGAGAACTAAATAATATAACTGAATAAGTTTGATGCTAATTAGTTTTAACAACAGAAGTAAGTTCTGTCTCAAGAATCAAAGTTTCTGAATGAACCATTGGGACACTCGAGTTGTCCACTCTTCCATTGAATGTTCACTCCTTTCCGTTCGAATAGTCTTCCTTTCTCAAGTTTGTATTCTATTCTCCTGTTTTCAGGATGAGACAGCTCTACTCTCTGATTACTCCGTATCGAGAAATTGCGAATAGCAATTTCCTGCCTTTTTCTTGAGTAGTTTCCCGCCATTGTTAATTCGGTCGTTCTGATTTTGATTTTTGCGTTTTCAGTTGGTTCGAGAAAACTGAGCATGACAGGCTCCATTCGAAATTTTTAAAATTAAAACTTCACTCCAAAATTACGTGTTTCTCAAGGTCAAACCTCCAGACATGACCGACTGGCACAAAGTGGTTTTTATTAAGTTCACTGTATAGGCATTAGGATTAAGTTTTAGGTTAGCTACCAGGAATCATGCCTTATTTAAAAGTGTGAATATGTGATGCCTATGTGTTATGTTATTGTTAGGATATGTTTTATGTGATGTCTGTATCATAGAGACCTGGAACACTCCAGGTACTGAAGGTGACAGCGCTCATTTGTGTTATCTTCATAAGTTTGCAGGTGGACGATCCACCTTGGTGCTAATTGTTAACTCAAGAACGAAAAGAGAATTTCAATTTATAGCGTTTGAAAAACATGAATAATGTTTTATCCTGGAAATGACGGTTTTAAGTCGTGACTTGCTTTTTAGATCTTGATTGATCCAATTTTGTTTATTGACCTACCTTGAATAATCAAGAGAACACGACGACAAGAAACACACAATGGAAAGATGGTTGACACAAATGATTTGATGGACTTTGTCTCTGGACGAGATATATCAGCGGCTGATTGATTGTGATTTTGCACGAGAAGACCCGGGAGTGGCGATGTTCGTGGTCGCACTCCTCAATGCATTAGTACGAGAGGGTCGAGAGAATCGCCCCACTGAAGTAGTGCTGATGCTGGCCTTCAGTGAGTCCGGGACCGCCGAGAGAGGTCAAAACCGACTAATGAGATGGCGGCGAGGAGAAGTGTCTGGCCACGACTTGGCTCGTGAGCCGGGACTAGGGGATTAGAGAGATCACCGGCTAGGTGAGATGCCCCTACCTGTTCAGCCAATGCAGCCGCTCATCGGAGCAAAGAGACTACGCGATGGGCCCGACCCGTCACACTCAACAGATTCTCCAACGGCTGCTCCTCCACTGAAGAGAGTGAGGATGAATGAGATAGAAATCCAGACCTCGGAGACGATTGAGACGTTGGAGAAAAAGGAAAAGGATCAGAGGGAGCTGTGTGCCAAGCTGCAGGAATGCAGGGCAGTAGCTCGAGAAAGAGACGAAAGGAAGAAGAAGTTCGAGGAAATGCAAAAAGCCTTCAAAGAACGAGAGATGAAACACCTGAAAGAGTTGTATATGGCAAGGGTGAGCCAAGTGTCGGCAGAGGTTCTAGCGACGATGAGCTCTTCGGATGGATTCAGGGACACACGTTCCAAGACGAAAGCACAAGAGCTGTGTGCTCCGAGAGAGCCCGGGGCTCCTCACCAGACGTCTCAGTCTGTTCTGAACCCGAGGAACACGATACCAGATCCTTCAGACACCTAACTGGCTCCCCATCGCGGCGATGAATGAGATCAACAGGACCACTGGCCGGACGCTGGGTAGGGTCGTCCCTTCCCAACGCCTTGATCGTTCCTCGAGCATCTCGGAGCGAATACCGGAGCCATAGTACCAACGGGGACTGCACATGGCGGAACGACTCAGAAGTATCGTGTAGTGGACATCAGGAAGAACCTGACGGTACGCAACCAGTTCATGCAAGTAGCCGCGGAGGATCCTCGAGCTTGTCTGAATGGAAGGGGCTGGATTCCCGCCATAAGCAACCAGGCAATTCCCCTAGGGAGTCGTCATCTGGTTGTGGGAGATAGTCTAGTGAGGGACCTGGATGAGATCTTTGTCAGTGGTCGGACCACTGTTCTATCTTTTGGAGGGGCCTCCGTGGCTCAGGTTATCAAGATGATGGAGTTCCAGGGCGAGGATCACCTAGACACGTTGGTGATAATGCTCGGGACCAATGACGTTTCGAGGGCCCCGGTTACCCCAGAGGGCAAGTGGGAGCCCCTACTGGTCTGCCTTCTGAACGAACTGAAGGAGAAATATAGGCCCAGACTCGTGGTGCTGTGCACGATACCGCAGAACCCGGAGGTGGGTACACCGGTGGCGGATTTTCTGAATGGCAACGTGACCCGGTGGAACGAGTTGACTCGCAGTCTGGTGAGAAATAATCCCAGCGAGCTGCGGCTCATGGATCTTGAAAACATGCTGCGCATGATTGATCATCTCGCGCTCACCCGAGATGGAATACACTTTAACACCCAGCAAGGGAGAAGCTGGATAAACGACGTGTTCCAGACACGGATAAGGGAAATGGAGCAAGAATTGAGAAAAACCAGCTCACTGGCTCGGAATAGTTCGACTGGAGGAGGTAGAGTGAGGGGCAATGTGCCGGAAACACTCGCCAATTGCCTCGGGCCCCTGGCAATGGAAACGGGTTCAACCGCTCCCGTTGCTCCAAGTTCAGATGTGAGAGAAAGGTTGGGGACTGCTCCTCCCACCAGAAGACAACCGCTGGAGAGCCGACATGGGAGATCAATTGATTCGAGTCAGACCAGCTCTCAGACTATAACGAGGACGAGTAATCAGCCAGCCACGACAACTCCTGCTTCTATAGGAAACCCCTTGACGCGCGCCCCGCCGGCGGAAGGAGTTGAGCCAGGCAGCGTGTTGCTTTGGAACAGTCCAGAACCCAGCGGCTGGGGACAGTACAAAACGGACATGTCAACAAACTTGAACATGAACACATTGTCAAGTCGAGTGGATGCAAGGAGGATGATGAGTGGAGATGGTCCCACAGTCTCGGGATTATATCGAATGCCGGGCGTGGATTGGCTGTTAGCGGAACAGGAACAGTTTAGCTCCGCGACCACGCTCAAGTTCGTGGTCCTTGATGGATTGCCTCAGGACAACACCTTTGGGCCCCTGAACACCCGATCTCTCACGGACGTCCGTCGGAGAGCCAGGGAATTGACACCACCTTCTCAGAGGGGCAAATTTCTTGCAGAGAAAAAGCCCAACAACAAGCATCATAATGGTATAGGCAGTTCTCTAAACCACCCGGCCAGGCGCCTGGTGAGTATTCGAGAGACTATCCCCGAGCGACCTCGGTGGAAGGGGACGATAGGAGATACGCGGGACTGAAGGCACCAGTCGGTGACAGCCTGTTTGCTGCCTATGATCCCCTGGATATAAAGGCTGCCAAATACCTAATAGTGGCCAGTTCGGACTATCTCTACACGCCCCGTTCCCTCTTTGGGCCGACGTGATTTTCTTGACAGCGCCTAAGTTAGACTGGGGGAAGTCGATGGAAATCTATTGCTGATGACACCATCGTCTTTCATGTCCCCTTTCACGAGGAAGGCGCCGGTCAGCTTATCCCCAGTGGGTCCAATAGGCCTGGCAATGGACTACCGGAATAGGGACATACAGAAACTGCTCCATGAATCACCAAGAAGGAGGAGAATTGACGAGACCATGAGGGTATCCTTCCCGAGTACGCTACCTGAAGAGGAATGGGAGAGATACCAGAGTGAGCTTGAACGCAAGGCAGGAGTGACCTGGAATCGAGTGACCTTCATGGAAAGGACATGATACGTGATACGCAGGTACGGGACGCAGTCCGTAATGAAGGTGGGGTTGAGCCAACCCATCATGCGCGAGGTTCTGGAGAAACTAATGATCTCTGTAGAGTCTGATGTTCTGACCAAGTCAGTTACAGAGGACAGTGCCGATGATCAACAGAACACGAGAAAATTACCCGTCAGGCGAGCCAAGAAAGGGCTAAAGCGGTTGAAAGGGAAGACGGGAAGCAGACTTGTGAACCAGAAAGTGGTGAAGTCGAAAGCCAGTGCAGTGGTGGCCTCGTTGGCAAGAGCAGCTCGTCCAAGTGAGAGTGGACAAGGAGATGGTGCGAAGATGGTCGGGGGAGAAAGAGAGAACCTGATACCCTCTATGCTACTGGCAGGTTTGACCACAACGGCCACAAGATCAACAAAGAGCGCAAGGACTTTGGCGGACACGAAAGTCGAAATGGAAGTCATC
>NC_087067.1:1330394-1467048 GCF_963678635.1 Symsagittifera roscoffensis
ATGAGTTGAGGTGGAGAAGATAAATTTCAATTTCTAATGCGATTTGTAAGGTTGATTATAGAGAACTGGAACACTACTTGACGATAACCCGGGGTTATGCGATCAATGAGGACATTGATGGGGGACTGTCCGGGGAGTATGTGCCATTTTGCCAGAATGGCACAGCTGCAACCTTCCAACACAGTACGAAAATAGAATCAGAGGCCTTAATGGTTGGAAATTATTGCAAAGGAGGGTCAGAATATTCGGGAATTTTGAATTTTCAAAATTTCGATTGGCGAATGAATATTTCTGCGAAATACGAAAAATGGCCACTTTTTGATTGAAAAGTGACGAAAAACACAACAACAGCTAAGTAGTGAAAAACAGTCGGACGAGAAAGATATAAAACACGAAGCCTTTTATCGTGACGATCACGCACGATAAGACACTTAGGGGAAGGAAAAAAGAGCAGTACCTTCCCGTGCCATGATATAGGAGTAATAACGAAGTTTTTACAGGAAAATCACGAAAGCGGAGGCTTGGCCCCCCAGAGACAGTATATGTTGAAGGACTATAAAGAACTGACTTTTTGGCTACTCTGATGCAATAAACAATTGATTTAACACCGTAATTACTGGATATTTTAGAATATGAGTAGCTAGAAAGAGGAAAGAGTCATTCCATCTCCAATGGATTTAATACAGAACTGCTGTCACCAAAAACATAGTAAAATAGGATATTCAAGCCGTTTTTAATAGCAATCACGTAGTCTGAGGATCCGAGACCCAGCTATGTGGTTGTGTTCGCATGTAAACCAAAGCTGATTAAAAGTCGTTTGACTAATGGCCTGAAAATAGTAACTTTTTACTTAGCCCTTAACAGACCAGAAAGTCAACTGGCTAGGTCGAGACGGTGAAAAACGAGTAGAATTAAGGTAATTGACGCCTGCCAGTCGTTAGTAGTTACTTTTTCTACGCTCCGTCACTGTGTAGTATTTGGGCGAATTTTACAGTAAAAATTTTGCTTAATTTCGAAGGAAATGTTGCCCGAAATGTACATAGAAAACAGGCACTTGACTGAGTAAAATCTTGAATTTGCGCTTAGTTGTGTCCACTATTGTATGAAGAACAAAGAGTTATGGAAAAGCAATATCAAAGGTTTGCTATAATCCACAATCAAATTACAAAAACGAATAATTAAATTCTTTAAAGGTAAATATTCTTTATTGGTTTTAATTTCTTTATATTCATATTTAAATATTCTTTGTAATTTCTAATTTCTTCAATTTTTTTAATTGAAAACAAAATTTAAAAAAAAATCGCTATTACAAAAAAACTCTAGAAAGCTCATAAAAAACCCCGGAATTACATTACTACATATAGAAATCATTACTACCTGAGTGTAACATTACTACCTTTGAATGTCCCACTCAAGGAAGCAATTGATACAGCGGTCAGAAAACTATATGCGCAGGAAAGACCACCGGCAATGGGAAGAAAGACAATGAAAAGATTATAAAATATGGCCGTCAGCGAGGTGCATTTTGAATGCAATGAAACTTGGTTTGTTCAAAAAATTCGTTTGGCCATGGGTGCCTCTCTGGCCGTGATTTTAGCAAATATTTGGCTTAAGGAGTATGAACAAGCACTGAAAATGGAGATTCCAGAATTGACAACATGTGCCAGTCGGTCATATTCGGAACTTTGACCTTTAGAAAACGTTTAGTCTTTTGCATTTTGGGCTGAAATGCAATTTTTCAAAAATTTGATTTGAACATGTCGGGCTCAAGTTTCTCGCGACAACTGAAAAAACCAGAATAATTCGAAAAAAATTCGAACTACAATCGCGGGAAAAAAGTCAAAAATAGCAGCGGGAAATCGCAAATGACAACTTCGGATACATAATTTGAACGAGAGTAGATCTGTCTTATTCTTGGCAGAAGACGGAAAGTGACCGCGAGTGGAAAAGAAATAAATTAGATTGGACCAGAGTGAACCTTCGGTGGAAAGTTGAACAGCTGAAGCTGCGCAATGGTACAGACCAAAAACTTGTTTCTTGATTTAAAACTTGCTTATATCAAACCTCTCGAGTTAAACTTTGGTACCCAATCAATTCTAGAGTTGCTTTATAGTTTAGTTACTTAATTCTAGAAGTCAAGTCGGTATGCGAGTACCTAATTTAATTTTCTTGAGTGTGTTTTATGTTGTTATGTTGAGTTAGGGAGAGTTTTTAGGTTGACCCATCTGAGATGGATCAAAGGTCCACTGTCTAATAAAAAGTAACTATACACAAGGTTCCGACCTTGTTTTTAAAGGCGTTCGCGTATTTTGGGTACTTTGAGACCTGAGTATGGGGGCGTTCTTATTTTCTAGTGTGGGGGTGGGTATTTTGGTAGTGGTCTTTAAGCTGTAACCCGAATTGGCTCCAACCGCTTGAGGAAGAAAAACACAAGATATAGTGTCCCTTCTTGAGCCAATGGTTATAGGGCCTATTTTTCTTTGACCTCATATGTGACTTAAGTAGGCGACTGTTACGTACTGTTTTTTATGGCGCTCCTGGGTGTTTTTACATCATCAAGACTACGGGATCAAACCCACTTGACACAGCTCCGGGCTACATGCCCATTCTAGATTACCGGTGGAATGGTTCAACGGGAACGTGGCCACCTTCTGGTTGTACCGTGTTAGCTTTTGAGAAAACTTGAGAATGTTTCCCGGTGTGCTTTCCGAAAAGAGGCCTAGCTAACCGAGTAAAGGGGGCAACTAGGGGGACAAAAAGAACTAGTAAAAGTCGAAAAGCGAAACAAAAAATCAAAAAAGATTAGAAATAGGAACAAAAAACGATAAAACCTCAAAAAGGACAGTGGCTTTGACTTCCAAAATAGGTGGATCAAACCTTTATATTAATTAAAATAGTATACCCATACTGTTTTCCAATAAGACCGATCGTCTCGATCAAACCAGCAACGTTGTATAGGTACCCAAATGTGGTGCGTTATAAGATTTTCAGATAGCTTGTGACATCAGCGGACCACTGGGAGACTTGACTGGAAGAGGTGACCAGCGAAGTGAGAAAGTGGACAACTCGGAGACTTGATTGGAACAGGTGACAAGCCCAGGGGGAAAGTGTGACCAACCAACATAGCAGAACAGAGCAAACGGAGGAAAGGAGGTCAGAGGTGTTGTTTGGTCAACCGGGTATCGTTGAAATCCACGTTACATCAAAGGAAATAAGTTTAAAATTGGATAAGCGGATACCCACTGTTTTGAGGAAACGTTTTTACTTGAGCAGAGCTTGGAAACAGGCTCTACGGATTTTCTCTCGAGAGGTTTAGCACCCATTGTGCTTATGGGTAATTTTCGGCTTGAGTGGGGGTCTAGATAGGGGGGAGGTTCGAAGGGGGGGGGGGTGGTTAAGATAGAGGTTGGCGGTACAAAATTGTAAAAAGGGGGGACACATTATAGTAACTATACAATCAATATCGTTGATTTAGTTACATTAGTAGACCCAGAATCTAGAGCGATCCATCTATAGACTCAGAACAAGAGTTGCAACGCGATAAGATCCAAATTTATGATCGGATTAAGGTTTTATCGAATCGGCTAAAGTTACAGACTAACAAACAAGCCGTATTTCGACTTTCATCGGATTGAAACAGTGTAGGTATTTTTAGGGGACTTAGTAAAGAAAATTTTGTTGAACAGAATTGGGTTTTGGGGATTATTTTTTATACTAGAACTCTAGAGGTGGTACTCGGATAGTGGATCAGGTATCCCAATACTCGACATAAGGCACATTGGAATTCTTCAATCAGGCTAAGAAACACTTGAGCTACAAGGTTGGAAAAAGTACAAGAGTCTTGCCGGCAGTCTTGGGATAGTGATCTAAGTGTCCCAACAATCAGTCTTGGGATAGTGATCTAAGTATCCCGACACTTCAGCGAAGGGTCCTAGTAGAGTTCAGAAGAGTCCTGGGACAGCAACGAAGTGTACCAACACTTGGGCGAAGGGTCCTAGGAGGGTTCAGAAAAGTCCTGGGACAGCGACGAAGTGTACCAAAACCTGAGCAAAGGGTCCTAGGAGGTTTCAGGAAAGTCCTGGGACAGCAAAGAAGTGTACCAACACTTGAGCGAAGGGTCTTAGGAGGGTACACAAAAGTACTAGGACCGTACCAAAGTGTACGAAGACCCCATCGAAGTATCCCAACCTTTGAGAGAAAGGTACTAGGAGAGTACCAAGAAATCTTGGGACAGTATCAAAGCATTCCATAACTAGAGCGAAGGATCCTAAGGCCTGAAACTGAATTAGATTTAAAACTGATTTAGCAATTTCGACTGGTTTTAGTTTTTAATGCATTAGGGAGTTTTTTTTATAATTTCAATCGTATTTTACAATAGGGACTTTTAAATATTAAATTTGTAGGTAAAGAAAATTGTATATAAAAATCATGAAGCGAAATAGGGTATCGATAACTGAAAGAAGGGGAACAGGACTTAAGCAAACTCAAACCTCGTCGCAATGGACACAAACACAATCAAATCCGAAAGTGAGGAAAAAGAATATTTCGGTGAACATGGTTAATACAAGAAGCATGAAAGAACACAAAGCCAAGGAGAAAGCAAGGGAAGGACCGACTATACCGGCTAGAGAAACCGATCTTGAGACACCAGATCAGAAAACTGACGGTGTGGAAAGAAAGACGACGGAATCAACACCAATGCCAAATGCAGAAGAACAGGAGAAGAAAACAATAGAGTGTCGCCAATAGGCAGTGTAGATGAAACAACAAACAACACACCGGAGGCGATAAAAGACGACTCTCAAAGGAAGAGAACGTCGTTTACCTAGAAAATTGCTGTAATGGTCGGAATGAAGCCAAGCGAGAAGGAGGAGATAACGACAGTGACCGAAAAAAGTAAAACCTTTGGGACAGTTTTGACGATAACGACGGAAACCAGGAAGGGTAAGGAGGAAGCCACGCAAGAAGCAACAGCTAGCCAAGATAAGCGAGCTGATGGAACGAAAACAGCTTCAGTAGAGCTGGGAGACTTAATGACAAAGTTAAGTGAAATAGACAAAAAGTTGAAGTGCAGTGAGGAGGCCCGCCAATAGCTGAAAAGCTGAAAAAGGAAATAAAACACAACAAAATGGAGAAATTGGATAACTACTGCGTCTGAGCAAGGGCCACAGAAAAAAAGCTACACCAGATGTCGGACCATTGAGGCTACCGACAAAGAGCGAGAGAAACATATCAAGAAGGATATGGAAGAAATGAAGAAACGGTGTGACACCGTGAATGAGCAGTTGTGGAATCTGAAGACCAGAATGGATACAGTGAGCAAGGATCAAACTGAAAATTTTTGTGCAATACATTCCAAACTGGACGCACTCTTGAGAAACTCTAAAGCACAAGATAAATTAGTGGCAGACAAACCACAGGGAACTAGGGTCGACTTTGTAGAACCGCAGCGGAAGAAAAGTGAGTCCACACCGCTATCTGAGATGGATCAAAGGTCCACTGTCTAATAAAAAGTAACTATACACAAGGTTCCGACCTTGTTTTTAAAGGCGTTCGCGTATTTTGGGTACTTTGAGACCTGAGTATGGGGGCGTTCTTATTTTCTAGTGTGGGGGTGGGTATTTTGGTAGTGGTCTTTAAGCTGTAACCCGAATTGGCTCCAACCGCTTGAGGAAGAAAAACACAAGATATAGTGTCCCTTCTTGAGCCAATGGTTATAGGGCCTATTTTTCTTTGACCTCATATGTGACTTAAGTAGGCGACTGTTACGTACTGTTTTTTATGGCGCTCCTGGGTGTTTTTACATCATCAAGACTACGGGATCAAACCCACTTGACACAGCTCCGGGCTACATGCCCATTCTAGATTACCGGTGGAATGGTTCAACGGGAACGTGGCCACCTTCTGGTTGTACCGTGTTAGCTTTTGAGAAAACTTGAGAATGTTTCCCGGTGTGCTTTCCGAAAAGAGGCCTAGCTAACCGAGTAAAGGGGGCAACTAGGGGGACAAAAAGAACTAGTAAAAGTCGAAAAGCGAAACAAAAAATCAAAAAAGATTAGAAATAGGAACAAAAAACGATAAAACCTCAAAAAGGACAGTGGCTTTGACTTCCAAAATAGGTGGATCAAACCTTTATATTAATTAAAATAGTATACCCATACTGTTTTCCAATAAGACCGATCGTCTCGATCAAACCAGCAACGTTGTATAGGTACCCAAATGTGGTGCGTTATAAGATTTTCAGATAGCTTGTGACATCAGCGGACCACTGGGAGACTTGACTGGAAGAGGTGACCAGCGAAGTGAGAAAGTGGACAACTCGGAGACTTGATTGGAACAGGTGACAAGCCCAGGGGGAAAGTGTGACCAACCAACATAGCAGAACAGAGCAAACGGAGGAAAGGAGGTCAGAGGTGTTGTTTGGTCAACCGGGTATCGTTGAAATCCACGTTACATCAAAGGAAATAAGTTTAAAATTGGATAAGCGGATACCCACTGTTTTGAGGAAACGTTTTTACTTGAGCAGAGCTTGGAAACAGGCTCTACGGATTTTCTCTCGAGAGGTTTAGCACCCATTGTGCTTATGGGTAATTTTCGGCTTGAGTGGGGGTCTAGATAGGGGGGAGGTTCGAAGGGGGGGTGGTTAAGATAGAGGTTGGCGGTACAAAATTGTAAAAAGGGGGGACACATTATAGTAACTATACAATCAATATCGTTGATTTAGTTACATTAGTAGACCCAGAATCTAGAGCGATCCATCTATAGACTCAGAACAAGAGTTGCAACGCGATAAGATCCAAATTTATGATCGGATTAAGGTTTTATCGAATCGGCTAAAGTTACAGACTAACAAACAAGCCGTATTTCGACTTTCATCGGATTGAAACAGTGTAGGTATTTTTAGGGGACTTAGTAAAGAAAATTTTGTTGAACAGAATTGGGTTTTGGGGATTATTTTTTATACTAGAACTCTAGAGGTGGTACTCGGATAGTGGATCAGGTATCCCAATACTCGACATAAGGCACATTGGAATTCTTCAATCAGGCTAAGAAACACTTGAGCTACAAGGTTGGAAAAAGTACAAGAGTCTTGCCGGCAGTCTTGGGATAGTGATCTAAGTGTCCCAACAATCAGTCTTGGGATAGTGATCTAAGTATCCCGACACTTTAGCGAAGGGTCCTAGTAGAGTTCAGAAGAGTCCTGGGACAGCAACGAAGTGTACCAACACTTGGGCGAAGGGTCCTAGGAGGGTTCAGAAAAGTCCTGGGACAGCGACGAAGTGTACCAAAACCTGAGCAAAGGGTCCTAGGAGGTTTCAGGAAAGTCCTGGGACAGCAAAGAAGTGTACCAACACTTGAGCGAAGGGTCTTAGGAGGGTACACAAAAGTACTAGGACCGTACCAAAGTGTACGAAGACCCCATCGAAGTATCCCAACCTTTGAGAGAAAGGTACTAGGAGAGTACCAAGAAATCTTGGGACAGTATCAAAGCATTCCATAACTAGAGCGAAGGATCCTAAGGCCTGAAACTGAATTAGATTTAAAACTGATTTAGCAATTTCGACTGGTTTTAGTTTTTAATGCATTAGGGAGTTTTTTTTATAATTTCAATCGTATTTTACAATAGGGACTTTTAAATATTAAATTTGTAGGTAAAGAAAATTGTATATAAAAATCATGAAGCGAAATAGGGTATCGATAACTGAAAGAAGGGGAACAGGACTTAAGCAAACTCAAACCTCGTCGCAATGGACACAAACACAATCAAATCCGAAAGTGAGGAAAAAGAATATTTCGGTGAACATGGTTAATACAAGAAGCATGAAAGAACACAAAGCCAAGGAGAAAGCAAGGGAAGGACCGACTATACCGGCTAGAGAAACCGATCTTGAGACACCAGATCAGAAAACTGACGGTGTGGAAAGAAAGACGACGGAATCAACACCAATGCCAAATGCAGAAGAACAGGAGAAGAAAACAATAGAGTGTTGCCAATAGGCAGTGTAGATGAAACAACAAACAACACACCGGAGGCGATAAAAGACGACTCTCAAAGGAAGAGAACGTCGTTTACCTAGAAAATTGCTGTAATGGTCGGAATGAAGCCAAGCGAGAAGGAGGAGAGAACGACAGTGACCGAAAAAAGTAAAACCTTTGGGACAGTTTTGACGATAACGACGGAAACCAGGAAGGGTAAGGAGGAAGCCACGCAAGAAGCAACAGCTAGCCAAGATAAGCGAGCTGATGGAACGAAAACAGCTTCAGTAGAGCTGGGAGACTTAATGACAAAGTTAAGTGAAATAGACAAAAAGTTGAAGTGCAGTGAGGAGGCCCGCCAATAGCTGAAAAAGGAAATAAAACACAACAAAATGGAGAAATTGGATAACTACTGCGTCTGAGCAAGGGCCACAGAAAAAAAGCTACACCAGATGTCGGACCATTGAGGCTACCGACAAAGAGCGAGAGAAACATATCAAGAAGGATATGGAAGAAATGAAGAAACGGCGTGACACCGTGAATGAGCAGTTGTGGAATCTGAAGACCAGAATGGATACAGTGAGCAAGGATCAAGCTGAAAATTTTTGTGCAATACAGTCCAAACTGGACGCACTCTTGAGAAACTCTAAAGCACAAGATAAATTAGTGGCAGACAAACCACAGGGAACTAGGGTCGACTTTGTAGAACCGCAGCGGAAGAAAAGTGAGTCCACACCGCTACCCCGGATTGCAACGAGCATAGGAGCAAAAGGGTCCAAGACTACTATGAAGGGTGGAACCAAAGGCTCGACGAATGCACCGGGGAACTAAGGGGGAAAAGTGTAACACCTGACGCCATGACGTGGGCGAGTACCTGGGAAATATTGAACAGAACACTTGAAGCATTTGCTACAAGGAGTACAGAGTCGAGTGACCGGGGAAGTGATAAATCCAGGAAGACATTCAAGAAACCAAAAAAATTTAAAGACGACTCGGATGGCTGCATTGACACCTGAGTAGAAGTCGTGAGTCGACATCTAGAACAGGACAACCTGAATGACAAAAAGCAGGCCTGCACCGCATTACTAAGCAATTTAGAAGGCACCGCACAAAAACGCGTGGTAGCAAAGAAAAAGGAGGAGCGTGATACAGCGGACAAAGATTTCGAGATACTGTTTTATCGATTCGGATGAGGAATGAAGGGTCATCAAGCGATGATGAGATTTGAAAAAAGAAGACAAAAGTAAGACGAGTCAATCGATCGATTCCTGTATGATCTTGAGTGCTTGATGAGAAGAAGCGACCCGGAAGATTCGACGACCAAAAGAAAATTCAGCATCGCTTCAAAGTTTATTGGCGGGTTGAGAAGTGACGACTTGAGAACGATGCTGGCAACACATTATACACTATCAAAGGATAATGCACCAACCCCAGAAGAAATGAGACAAAAGTCAAGAGAGTACATGTTGATGAAACCAAAACAGTACTCGTTCTCAGAACGCAGGAACATGCAAAGTGGAGCAAGCTACAAAGGTCGTCATGGTACAAGCCTAGAGACGACAGGGACAAACGTAGTTCATGCGCCAATTGTGGATCAGCGGATCATCATGTGGCAGGTTGCACGACATACAAGCAAGGTATGAAAAGCTTGTGATACGCATCAGGGGAAGAGGATAAGAATCAAACCGAGTAACATGAGTTTTAGAGTGGCTTGATTATTAAGATAGACGCGAGGTGTTTTCTGTAACCAAGAAGGCCATTTCAGGATGGACTGTCCTTTGTTTTAGGAGGCGGTGAAGAATCAGAATCACCCGAAACACAAACTGGCACTGGCTGCAGTGCAAAATACCAGGAATACACAAGCTGAAAATGATTTGAACAAAAAAGCAGCAGCTGGTGGTGAATTATCAACAAAGACAGTGAAGGCCGTGACACAAAAAAAAGATGCCACGGGGCCGAGATGAGAAATTCTCTAGAGATAAACTACGAGAGAGCAGCTGCAGAGGCAATCAACAAAGTGATGCAAGACTTGGCGACCAAAGAAATCGAGCAACAGCTGAAACAGGAAAAAGAAAAACAGAGATTGAATGATTGAATGAAACACTCTCTATGACAAGACCAGAACCAGAGACCGGAGAGAACTCAAGGACTGCATCACAAAAATTTGGGCAAGAATCATGTCAATAATCACAGTGGGCGGCCACGAAGTAACAAGAAACTTGAGTGAACTGAGTGATCAGA
This sequence comes from Symsagittifera roscoffensis, assembly GCF_963678635.1. Lineage (NCBI taxonomy): Eukaryota > Metazoa > Xenacoelomorpha > Acoela > Convolutidae > Symsagittifera > Symsagittifera roscoffensis. Next base: position 1,340,613 of record NC_087067.1, read on the forward strand.
CAAAAATGCACATAGATGTGTACGCGGATTACTTGAGCGCAATAAGCCCGCAAACTCCTTCTAGAGCTTTAAGGGCATTACTCAGTGAAGTGGTAGTAAATCAGTTGGCATAGACAACAGATAAACGCAAGTCTAGGGTCCAAATGAGGTCATGCCGAATATAGATGGAATAAACATCTACACAAAAACGATGATAACATGTGATGAGGATCTAGTCGGGCAAATCTACGTTGGTAGAGAAGAACTAGAAGTGAGATCGATCGGACACTGCGCTATGTTAGAAGAAGATGCAATGTATCTGGGAACAGAGGCAGACGTATCGGCACACGAACTGGAAAATAGCATAAAAAAGACTCAATTGCGTGGGTTATTGGACACAGGAGCCGTCTTGAGTGTCATACCAATTGAAACATGGAAAAGAATGGGGTTTGACAAAGTTGACTTGATAGACTCAAGAAGACGGTTGTCAGCGGCAAATAAAGTTGCGCTACGGGTTCTAGGAAGGACACCAATATTAGCCTTAAATCCGGCGGAACGCAGTTTGTGAATGAGCTTTCTGGTAGTTGAGAATCTAAATGTATCTGACCAACTTATTTTAGGCAGAGATTCCATCAGGAGTTTCTATGTAACAATTAATCTTAACAATGCGATGTTCAGGATTCGGGACCCGGAAAGAAAGTGCGTGATTAAACCGGTAAATTTGGTAATGGTGAATTAAATTAAGACTCCAGTTTTCTTGAATTGGACGGTAAGGCTGAAAAGCAAATGAGCCAGCGATAGTAAGTTTGCGGATGAAAAATTTCAATGAATTAAGTGACAAAACACAAGTATGCAAAATGCCGAATCCGAATAATCAAAGTGCTGCTTTTTGAGGAAGATCCTTCTCGATAATCAAGAGTGGCCTCTGCGTCAGTGTCTTGTTGAATACTCTTGATATACCAATCACAACCAAGAGGGGAAGGAAGCTGGGATACGCACTACCTTTGAAAACTAGATATGAAATGACTGAAAATGTGAAAGAAAAAGAAGTTATTCATTGCCCGAATCATAGGGATAAGATTTGTATCTTGAGAAGGTTGAAGAAAATTAAATAATCATCAAGGCTTATGAAGTCGCTTAAATCAGAGACGGACGATGGATTTTCGAGCTCTTCGAATTTTCCGGAAAGACCCACATTAGAGTAATTAGAAATGGATAAACCGGTATTACCAGAAATAAAACACTTGGGGGGTAAAATAACGGACGAACAGCTCGAGGCCATCAAGGATGTGTTAGATCGGAATCAAGACGTTTTTTCGAAACATAGGGCAGACATTGGATGCTGTAATTTCGTTGAACATGAAATAGAGCTCGAGGAGTCGGCGGTACCGCATAGGGATGGGGCGAGGCGTATGACCCCTATCAAACTGGATGCATGTAGAAAAGAGATAGAGACCATACTAGAATATGATATGATAGAACCATCCAAATCACAGTGGGTGTGTGGAGTAGTGATGGCTAAGAAGAAAAGAGACCAACTAAAACTTTGTTGTGGCTTTCGGTATCTGAACTCCGTCATAGTGAAGGATGCCTATCCCGTACCTAGAATCGATGAGAGCCTCTCGAAATCAGGAGATGCAAAATTTTTTACAACACTTGATTTAGGTTCGGCTTTTTGGCAGGTACCCCTGAGGAAACAGGATTCTGGGACAAGACAGGATTTTCTTGCGGGCTGGTGCTGTTTCAATGGAAGAAGATGCCCTTTGGCCTTTGCAATGCCACAGCCACGTTGCAACGATTGATGGCACATGCACTGACAAGTGTAACGAAGAAATATGCTAATTTGGTAATGTGTTACGTGGATGACGTGGTGATTGTGACACCTACTCCAATGGATCACACCGAAGGAGTAGACGAGGTGTTCGCTTGCATGAAAAGAGCAGGACTAAAATGCAAGCCATCGAAGTGTTAGATTCTCAAGGATTCGGTCAAATACCTGGGAGGATGTCGGACAAGCATGGCATTAGGTCAGACCCAGGCGCGGTAGATGCGGTGCTGACTTGGAAATCACCGAAAACGGAGCATCAAATAATGAGCTTCTTGGGTTTTGCGAACTATTACAGGGAGTGTATCAAGGGCTAAGCAGACGAAGTATATCGAATGCATCAACTCATGAGGCACAAGGACAAGAAAATCACGTAGAATAACGCGGCAGAGGAACCATTTCAAATAATAAAGAGAGAGCTGTGCGAAGCATCTGTGCTATGGATGCCCACGGAAAAGGAAATGTACGTGCTGGACACGGATGCATCGGTGGTAGCGATCTCTGGAATACTCAACCAAGAACAGGAGTGGAATGGGAAGACAGTTTTGAGACCGATTGCTTACAGGAGCATAGTCTGTCTTGTAGAAAAATACAGGGCATACCTGAATAGCGAGCCATTCAAGTTACGAGTCGAAAACAGAGCACTCAATTGGTTGAAAACGTAATCAATGGACCAGAGCTACATTGAGAGATGGATAGCGCGCCTGGTTGGTTATAACATGATTATTGAGCAAAGAACAAGGGACAAACATCAAAATGCCGACAGCTTGAGCAAGAGGACGGAATTCTATGAGAGACAGGAGCAAAGGGAGGCCGACAGGCCGGAAATCAAAGATGGTTTCTCATTTATGGACAAGGAGAGGTATGACAGTCTGCCACTCACGAGATGGCTTGACAAGTCAGGGAAACCAATAGAGGACCATCCCGGGCTGCCAGCTGAACATGAGACGGAGGAAATTCTCAAGAGAAATGCAGGGATGCCAATGGAAATGATGCTCAAGTCGAAGATAGTGAATGAAACACTAAAAGCAAAACGCTACGACCTCGATGAAGTGGAGACAAGAAGAGTGACGATAGGAGAGGATCTGAGGAGACTACTCGAGAAATTAGCAGTCGATAAACCGGTAATCCGGAGCAATGATAAAGAAAAACCGGAAATCACCATAATGAAAAGAGGGGAAGCGGCTAATGGCGAGTACTCAACGATAGGTAAGCAACCTGACTACAAAGAAGTTGTGCGAACATTGGTCGAGAAAAACTCAGAGGACATACTAAGACGGACTACGTTTTGGGAAGAAGAAAATTGCATTCAAGGAGGAAGCCGAACACCTAGGACCAGATCAAGAGTCCGGGGAGTGGTCGAAACCAAAAGGAGACAGTGAGGAAGAGAATTTGTCCGGGGAGTCGGAAGAATGGGATGATGACTCGGAGAAGAGTGGTGATGACCAAGACAATCTTTGCATGATATTAGTAGAAGAGAAAATGAGGCACCACGACAGAGAACTACAAACTGACCCTTTCTCGGGGACGTACAACCTAGAGCAAGAGGATGCGTATGGAGGAGAAGAGCTTGAGAATATAGCGGTGTCAAGGAAACCATTCAGGGAGCTATCGTGCAATTCAAATGTCAGGACGAAACTGGAACCGGACGATGAAAGGGAGGTCTTGAGAAGGATAGTTTGCTTTAAGCTAAAAGACGACATCCACAGTCCCGGAAAACTGAATGGTCAAATGATGGCATTGAAGGAACACGTCAAAACGAGATACAGACTGTCGGATCTGATACGAGCCCAGAAGAATGACAAGATGACGAGTAAACTCCCTACATGGATCCGGACGGGAGTCAAGGAGAAAGGAGACCTGGAGGAGGATAGTTACATCAAGATCTTGAGAAGCTCTACAAAGAGAAAAGGACTTACTCTATCACACAGCTGATGGTGTAGTAGCCTGTAGGAGGAAAGATGAAGAGAAGATATTACACATGCATAATCTCATCATACTGCCACAGCTATACCAGACGGAAGTGTTGTTCAGATCGCACGACCAGATGGGACATCAGGGGATAGACAAGGTACAACAAAGAATATCACACAAGTTTGATTGGCCAGGGTTGAGAAAGGCTTGTGAAAGTTGGGTGAACGCATGCTTGTCGTGTTTGCAAGTAAAAGACCCTAGAAAATCGAAATTCTCACTTAATTCCGTGGAAATCTCGGAGTTTAACGAGGTCGCGCAGATAGACCATCAGAAGATCTGCATAGCCGACTCGGGATACAATCAGATTCTGGTAATCATAGACCACGGTAACTCAGATTAATCATCGCCTTCAAATTTAGACCATTGGGACAACGTTTTAGAAGAATATCTGGGCACCGACTGTGGGGTTAACTTTAATTCTCATTCTTTCATTTGTGAAAGTACTTTAGATCATTCAAGGCGAACATTATCTGGCGATCACTCAACCTTGGTCTATTCAGTGTCAACTCCGGGCACGAGCAAAAACCCAATCGCTATAAAAAAATTCTCCGAGAAGCCAACAGACTTAGTACCAGAAACTCCCTCATACAGCTCGTCCCGTACGAGAAGTAACCCAGGTCCCCAAAAACTTTACGGAGAGAGGCGATTCATCCACCAAGTGTTACCATTGGTTGCCGTAAAAGACGTTGTTGGCTCAGAAGATATATCGTTGATGTTGTTTTCCTCAAACAACAGATGCCAGATCTCTACCTTTTTTTCCGTTCACCCTCGGCATTCTTGACGCCTTCGGAGGGCATCCCAGCAAGACCAACCTTTGTGGCCGAAACGACACAAGGCTCTCACTCGACCACATCTTCAATGAACCCGAAACTCGCGGTTTTGTTCTACTACGGAGGAACTCCCATTGGAGGATACAGAAGATGCGGGAGCGATATTTCGTCATCATTAGATACCGAAATAAGAGCAGAAGCAGATCTTTTCATCGAACATTTAACTCAGCAGTTTAAACTCTCGAAACTTATTCAGATTGATTCAGTACCATTTTCTTACCATTGGCTCATCTGGAACAATTTGTTAAATTTTTAATACGTTCGTTTCCTAATTATTAGCGGACATATTAGTGGGTTCTATGTTGACCGATTTTTTTTTTGCAATTGTCAATTTTAGTTAGTTTCATGATGTTTTATTTGTTAAACTATACATAAACCCTACTGTACATTGCACTTATTTTTACTTTCCTTCTTTAATTTTGAATTGCGGCATATATCTGTATCGAATTGTATGTAGCCTCTAAAAGATATCTCATTTTCATCTCCGTGTGCTTTTGTATATTCTTTTGTAAATTACATTGGTGCTGAAAATTGATTCTTTTTGTTTTAAACTTCGGATCCCGTGGGGCGAAAGGAGAATGGAGTATATCTGTGATATTGGCTACTTAGTAAAAAGGCAGATATAAATTTTTTGTGCATTGGGGAATTTTGTGATTGTGAATTTTAACGTAGTAACCTTGACTTGTAGCAACTAATTAGTTACCAGTCAGTTGTGCTTTATACGAAGTCCAGTGGACTTCGCGTCACGATTGTTCTCTTTAGACAACAGTCAGCTTCATTTCAACACAAATACGTTTACTCTTTAAACATAGCTTGGTTAGCTTTCGCATACCATTGGTGTCTGTACACTTCTTACTTCTTACTAGCTTGTGCCCTGCGCAACAAATGCACTATTTTGAGCGTTTTTTTGCTGGGATTTGAGCAATTTAACCGGTTTTGAACGGTTTGATTGTATTTAGAAAACTTAGAGCAGTTTTTGACCGTTTTGAGAGCAATCGTCAAAAATAACCGCTCAAACCGCTCAACCTTTTGTTCCAATCATTTGGTCAATACATAATTCGATCACCTCTACTCGGGGGACAAAACAGAAAGCGTTCACAATCCGCAAGATTGATGATAACGTAATTATTCAAAAACCTGGCTTACTGGAACACTAAATTTGAAAAACTTCTAGTAAAATTTATACAGTTTTTTCATCACTATTCTTGTTCTGTCATTTCTCTATTTTTTCATAGGTTCTGATTGACGATAAAACCAGCAACAACCGAATTCAAATTGTCGTGAAACTTTCAATGGAAATCGATCCAAAAATCTTTAATCTACAGTAAAAACTCCATTGGTTGCAAGCTTGCGGAGATTTTGTAACGAAAAATTTGTAGTAGAATTGAATCACATACGCTGATGAGAGCTTAAGTATTTGTTGAAAAAACTGGATATTCATAAAACATCGATTAATGGAAAGGTTTTACCTTGTGACCATATCAAAATTTCCTTGCTTTTTGCTTGTAAAAGTAATCATAGAGTAGTACGTAGCAGATATTGGGGATTGATTTGCTAAGAACTATAGTTTTCTCTTATTTTTTTCTATGGTTCAGAAAGGAAATTGATAACTGACCTGGAAAAGATGAAAAAATTTATGTTTTGCTAACAATTGAAAATTTCAAGATAATAATGTACATCATTCTCAACCAAAAAGTTACTTCAATTTAGAAATTTAGAGTTGAAACAGCAACTTAAAAATATCAGGTCGAGAAAATAAGTTGAAGCTTATTTTTTGAAAAGGATTTATGGTATTAATTCTGCTTCTGATTAATGAACATTCGTTGAAATGATACGTTCGTAAAAGTAATCATAGATTAGTGCGTAGCAGATATTGGGGATTGATTTGCTAAGAACAATGGTTTTATCTTGTTTTTTTTCTATGGTTCAGAAAGGAAATTGATAACTGACCTGGAAAAGATGAAAAAATGTATGTTTTGCTAACATTTGAAAATTTCAAGATAATATTATACATCATTCTCAACCAAAAATTTACTTCAATATAAAAATTTAGAGTTGGAACAGCAACATACAAATATCAGGTCGAGAAAATAAGTTGAAGCTTATTTTTTGAAAAGGATTTATGGTATTAATTCTGCTTCTGATTAATGAACGTTCGTTGAAATGATACATTTTCACCTCTAAAACTCAATTTTCAAATGGAACTTTGTTCAAATTGGTTTCAGTTGGAAGATAGTAGATGGAGCAGAAACTGAGAAATTATCATATTGAGATAGAAACTCAATTTAATTCATTGGTACTTTAGCGATTTTTTATTAAAACTTAGCTTATATTTTACATCTTCAGAAAAAATCTAACGTAAAAGTGTAATGCTTGGAACATTTTTTATCATTTGATATACTCGGTTAACTTATATGAAAATTCAGATTTTTTGAGAATAATTTGTAGTGAAGTAAACCAAACTGCCACATATTTTTGAAGATGATACATGAAGCATGAATCAAAAATTTACTTTCAAGATCTACATTGCATTCTTTTGGATAAAATAATTTGATGTAGAAAGATTTTTAGAGAAAATAATATGGAGCCTGCTGAAAAATTCTGAACAAACTAATACTTTAGCAGAACCAGATGTATGATCTCCTAATTCTATGAATTTTAAGCAGAATAATTTCAATTAGATGCACAGTAAAAATTTAGTCCTGTTTGGCTTCAGTTTTTTTTTTCAATTAGAAAATTACGATGAATTATAATAATAAATTTAGCAAAAATATTCAATTGTTACAGTTTCCACCTTGATTTCGTTTCCTTAACCGATGTCAGATCGATGTGAGAGGGGTCTTTTCGATGTTATAAATGTTGCAGAAATATGGAACTAAGTTCCCTTGTGTATATCTAGTTCCGAAGGTTTTGCAGATTATAAACAATAGAGCTGCTCTTAATTGATTGTAAGATATCAACGTAAAAATACACCTTTATAAATTAAGTTTATACATGTGCTTTCGAATGCTTACAATAGCACCGATTTTTTTGCACTTCGACATTTTTGAGAAAACTTTCGACAAAAATCAAGAACAAAAAGAGATTTACAATTTTTTTTGCAAGAAAAGTGATGGTTAATGATTCCAAAAGTTAGGTTTTTGCTGAAATAGTTTGCTGTAGCATTTAAACAAGGGAACCAAAAGGAAAACATGTACAAATTACATGGAAATAATTAGCAGTTATCAGTTAAATTGACACTATTTTCTCCTAAACTCCTCAGTTTTGACTAATTTTTCTTGCAAAATGAGTTCAAGAGCGAAATAATGCAAGAAGCAGAAAGCAAGAATAAGCTTAAGACACAGAAAATTTTTAGGGAAAATCAATGAAAAATATGTTGTAGAAGGAGCAATGATAAAGAAAAACCGGAAATCACCATATTGAAAAGATGGGAAGCGGCTCATGGCGAGTACTCAACGATAGGTAAGCAACCTGACTACAAAGAATTTATGCGAACATTGGTCGAGAAAAACTCAGATGACATACTAAGACGGACTACGTTTCGGAAGAAGAAAATTGCATTCAAGGAGGAAGCCGAACACCTAGGACCAGATCAAGAGTCCGGGGAGTGGTCGAAATCAGAAGGAGACAGTGAGGAAGAGAATTTGTCCGGGGAGTCGGAAGAATGGGATGATGACTCGGAGAAGAGTGGTGATGACCAAGACAATCTTTGCATGATATTAGTAGAAGAGAAAATGAGGCACCACGACAGAGAACTACAAACTGACCCTTTCTCGGGGACGTACAACCTAGAGCAGGAGGATGCGTATGGAGGAGAAGAGCTTGAGAATATAGCGGTGTCAAGGAAACCATTCAGGGAGCTATCGTGCAATTCAAATGTCAGGACGAACCTGGAACCGGACGATGAAAGGGAGGTCTTGAGAAGGATAGTTTGCTTTAAGCTAAAAGACAACATCCACAGTCCCGGAAAATTGAATGGTCAAATGATGTCATTGAAGGAACACGTCAAAGCGAGATACAGACTGTCGGATCTGATACGAGCCCAGAAGAATGACAAGATGACGAGTAAACTCTCTACATGGATCCGGACGGGAGTCAAGGAGAAAGGAGACCTGGAGGAAGATAGTTACAAGATCTTGAGATAGCTCTACAAAGAGAAAAGGACTTACTCTATCACACAGTTGATGGTGTAGTCGCCTGTAGGAGGAAAGATGAAGAGAATATATTACACAGGCATAATCTCATCATACTGCACAGCTATACCAGACGGAAGTGTTGTTCAGATCGCACGACCAGATGGGACATCAGGGGATAGACAAGGTACAACAAAGAATATCACACAAGTTTTATTGGCCAGGGTTGAGAAAGGCTTGTGAAAGTTGGGTGAACGCATGCTTGTCGTGTTTGCAAGTAAAATACCCTAGAAAGTCGAAATTCTCACTTAATTCCGTGGAAATCTCGGAGTTTAACGAGGTCGCGCAGATAGACCATCAGAAGATCTGCATGGCCAACTCGGGATACAATCAGATTCTGGTAATCATAGACCACGGTAACTCAGAATAATCATCGCCTTCAAATTTAGACCATTGGGACAACGTTTTAGAAGACTATCTGGGCACCGACTCTGGGGTTAACTTTAATTCTCATTCTTTCATTTGTGAAAGTACTTTAGATCATTCAAGACGAACATTATCTGGCGAGCACTCAACCTTGGTCTATTCAGTGTCATATCCGGGCACGAGCGAAAACCCAATCGCTATAAAAAAAAATCTCCGAGAAGCCAACAGACTTAGTACCAGAAACTCCCTCATACAGCTCGTCCCGTACGAGAAGTAACCCAGGTCCCCAAAAACTTTATGGAGAGAGGCGATTCATCCAGCAAGTGTTACCATTGGTTGCCGTAAAAGACGTTGTTGACTCAGAAGATGAATCGTTGATCTTGTTTTCCTCAAACAACAGATGCCAGGCCTCCACTTTTTTCCGTTCACCCTCGGCATTCTTGACGCCTCTGGAGGACATCCCAGCTAGACCAACCTTTGTGGCCGAAACGACTCAAGGCTCTCACTCGACCACATCTTCAATGAACATGAAACTCGCGGTTTTATTCACCTACGGAGGAACTCCCATTGGAGGATAAAGAAGATGCGAAAGCGATATTTCGTCATCATTAGATACCGAATTAAGAGCAGAAGCAGATCTTTTCATCAAACATTTAACTCAGCAACTTAAACTCTCGAAACTTATTCAGATTGATTCAGTAACATTTTGTTTTACCATTGGCTCATCTGGAACAATTTGTTAAATTTTTAATACGTTCGTTTCCTAATTATTAGCGGACATATTAGTTGGTTCTATATTGACCTTTTTTTTGCAAATGTCAATTTTAGTTAGTTTCATGATGTTTTATTTGTTATATTATACATAAGCCCTAATGTACATTGCACTTATTTTTACTTTCCTTCTTTAATTTTGAATTGCTGCATATATCTGTATCGAATTGTATGTAGCCTCTAAAAGATATCTCATTTTCATCTCTGTGTGCTTTTGTATATTCTTTTGTAAATTACATTGGTGCTGAAAATTGATTCTTTTTGTTTTAAACTTCGGATCCCGTGGGGCGAAAGGAGAATGGAGTATATCTGTGATATTGGCTACTTAGTAGAAAGGCAGATATAAATTTTTTGTGCATTGGGGAACTTTTTGATTGTGAATTTTAACGAGTAACCTTGACTTGTAGCAACTAATTAGTTACCAGTCAGTTGTGCTTTTCACGAAGTCCAGTGGACTTCGCGTCACGATTGTTCTCTTTAGATAACAGTCAGCTTCATTTCAACACAAATACTTTTACTCTTTAAACATAGCTTGGTTAGCTTTCGCATACCATTGGTGTCTGTACACATCTTACTTCTTACTAGCTTGTGCCCTGCGCAACAAATGCACTATTTTGAGCGTTTTTTTGCTGGGATTTGAGCAATTTAACCGGTTTTGAACGGTTTGATTGTATTTAGAAAACTTAGAGCAGTTTTTGACCGTTTTGAGAGCAATCGTCAAAAATAAACGCTCAAACCGCTCAACCTTTTGTTCCAATCATTTGGTTAATACATAATTCGATCACCTCTACTCGGGGGACAAAACAGACAGCGTTCACAATCCGCATGATTGATGATAACGTAATTATTCAAAAACCTGGCTTACTGGAACACTAAATTTGAAAAACTTCTAGTAAAATTTTTACAGTTTTTTCATCACTATTCTTGTTCTGTCATTTCTTTATTTTTTCATAGGTTCTGATTGACGATAAAACCAGCAACAACCGAATTCAAATTGTCGTGAAACGTTCAATGGAAATTGATCCGAAAATCTTTAATCTACAGTAAAAACTCCATTGGTTGCAAGCTTGCGGAGATTTTGTAACGAAAAATTTGTTGTAGAAGTGAATCACATACGCTGATGAGAGCTTAAGTGGTTGTTGAAAAAACTGGATATTCATAAAACATCGATTAATTGAAAGGTTTTTGCCTAGTGACCATATTAAAATATCCGTGCTTTTTGTTTGTAAAAGTAATCATAGAGTAGTGCGTAGCAGATATTGGGGATTGATTTGCTAAGAACTATGGTTTTCTCTTATTTTTTTCTATGGTTCAGAAAGGAAATTGATAACTGACCTGGAAAAGATGAAAAAATGTATGTTTTGCTAACAATTGAAAATTTCAAGATAATAATATACATCATTTTCAAACAAAAAGTTACCTCAATATAGAAATTTAGAGTTGAAACAGCAACATAAAAATATCAGGTCGAGAAAATAAGTTGAAGATTATTTTTGAAAAGGATTTATGGTATTAATTCTGCTTCTGATTAATGAACGTTCGTTGAAATGATACGTTCGTAAATAGTAATCATAGAGTAGTGCGTTGCAGATATTGGGGATTGATTTGCTAAGAAATATGGTTTTCTCTTGTTTTTTTTCTATGGTTCAGAAACGAAATTGATAACTGACCTGGAAAAGATGAAAAAATGTTTGTTTTGCTACCATTTGAAAATTTCAAGATAATATTATACATCATTATCATCAAAGATTTACTTCAATATACAAATTCAGAGTTGAAACAGCAACATAAAAATATCAGGTCGAGAAAATAAGTTGAAGCTTATTTTTTGAAAAGGATTTATGGTATTAATTCTGCTTCTGATTAATGAACGTTCGTTGAAATGATACATTCGTAAAAGTAATTATAGAGTATTGCGTAGCAGATATTGGGGATTGATTTGCTAAGAACAATGGTTTTCTCTTGTTTTTTTTCTATGGTTCGGAAAGGAAATTGATAACTGACCTGGAAAAGATGAAAAAATGTATGTTTTGCTAACATTTGAAAATTTCAAGATAATATTATACATCATTCTCAACCAAAAATTTACTTCAATATAAAAATTCAGAGTTGGAACAGCAACATACAAATATCAGGTCGAGAAAATAAGTTGAAGCTTATTTTTTGAAAAGGATTTATGGTATTAATTCTGCTTCGGATTAATGAACGTTCGTTGAAATGATACATTTTCACCTCTAAAACTCAATTTTCAAATGGAACTTTGTTCAAATTGGTTTCAGTTGGAAGATAGTAGATGGAGCAGAAACTGAGAAATTATCATATTGAGATAGAAACTCAATTTAATTCATTGGTACTTTAGCGATTTTTTATTAAAATTTAGCTTATATTTTACATCTTGAGAAAAATTCTAACATAAAAGTGTAATGTTTGAAACATTTTTATCATTTGATATACTCGGTTAGCTTATATGAAAATTCAGTTTTTTTGAGAATAATTTGTAGTGAAGTAAATCAAACTGCCACATCTTTTTGAAGATGATACATGAAGTATGAATCAAAAATTTACTTTCAAGATCTACAATCTTTTGGATAAAATAATTTGATGTAGAAAGTTTTTTAGAGAAAATAATATGAAGCCTGCTGAAAAATTCTAAACAAACTAATAATTTAGCAGAACCAGATGTATGATCTCCTAATTCTATGAATTTTAACCAGAATATTTTCAATTAGATACACAAAAAAAAATTAGTCGTTTGGCTTCAGTTTTTTTTTCAATTAGAAATTTACGATGAATTATATTAATAAATTTCGCAAAAATATTCAATTGTTACAGTTTGCACCTTGATTTTATTTCCTTAATCGATGTCAGATCGATATGAGAACAGGTCTTTTCGATGTTATAAATGTTGCAGAAATATGGAACTAAGTTCCCTTGCGTATTTCTAGTTCCGAAGGTTTTGCAGATTATAAACAATAGAGCTGCTCTTAATTGATTCTAAGATATCAACGTAAAAATACACCTTTAAAAATTCAGTTTACACATGTGCTTTCGAATGCTTACAATAGCACCGATTTTTTTGCACTTCGAAATTTTTGAGAAAACTTTCTACAAAAATCAAGAACAAAAAGCAATTTACAAATTTTTTTGCAAGAAAAGTGATGGTTATTGATTCCAAAAGTTAGGTTTTTGCTGAAATAGTTTGCTGTAGCATTTAAACAAGGGAACCTAAAGGAAAAAATGTACAAATTACATGGTAATAATTAGCAGTTATTAGTTAAATTGACACTATTTTCTCCTAAACTCCTCAGTTTTGTTAATTTTTCTTGCAAAGTGAGTTCAAGAGCGAAATCATGCAAGAAGCAGAAAGCAAGAATAAGCTTAACACACAGAAAGTTTTAAGGGAAAATCAATGAAAAATATGTTGTAGAAGGAACAGAGAGATTGTTCGAATTGAATTAAGTTGGAAGATAGTAGATGAAGCAGAAAATGATAAAAAATCAAATTGAGATAGAAACTCAATTTGATTCATTAGGATCTTAGAGACTTTTTAAGAAAAATTTAGCCTATATATTACATCTTGAGAAAGAATCCAACATAAATATATATGTTTGGAAATTTTTTTATCATTTGATATACTAGGTTATATAACTTATATAACCTAGGATATAACCTAGGATATAACTCATATAAAAATTCAGATTTTGTGAAAATAATTTCTTGTCAAATAAACTCAACTCCAACATCTTTTAGAAGATTATACACAAAACATAAATCAAAAATTTGCTCTCAAGATCTACATTTCATTCTTTTGGGTAAAAAAATTTGATGTAGAAAGATTTTTAGAGAAAATAATATGGAGCCTGCTGAATAATTCTAAGCAAACTAAGACTTACCTATTACAAGCAGTATTCGTTATACAAGCAGAACCAGATATATGATCTCCTAATTCTATGAAGAAAACTTTCAATTAGACACACAGTAAAAAATTAATTCTGTTTAGCTTCAGTTTTTTTCAATTAGAAAACTATGTTGAATTATAGATTTTTTTTGCTTAATAAATTTCGCAAAATTATTAAATTTTTACAGTTTGCACCTGGACTTCCTTTCCTTAATCGATGTTTTTAAGAACAGATCTTTTATATGTTATCAATATTGCAGAAATAAGTTCGCTTGCGTATTTCTACTTCCGAAGGTTTTGCAGATTATAAACAATAGAGCTGCTCTTAATTTATTCTAAGAAATCAACGTAAAAATACACATTTATATTCTCGATTTATACATTTGCTTTCGAATGCTTAAAATAGCACCAATTTTTTCTCACTTCGACTTTTTTGAGAAAACTTTCGACATAAATCAAGAACAAAAAGCGATTTACAAACTTTTTTGGAAAAAAAAGTGATAGTTAATGATTCCAAAAGTTAGGTTTTTGCTGAGATAGTTTGCTGTAGCATTTATACAAGGGAACCTAAAGGAAAACATGTACAAATTACATGGTAATAATTAGCAGTTATCAGTTAAATTGACACTATTTTCTCCTAAACTCCTCAGTTTTGACTAATTTTTCTTGCAAAGTGACTTCAAGAGCGAAATCATGCAAGAAGCAGAAAGCAAGAATAAGCTTAAGACACAGAAAATTTTTAGGGAAAATCAATGAAAAATATGTTGTAGAAGGAACAGAGAGATTGTTTGAATTGAATTAAGTCGGAAGATAGTAGATGAAGCAGAAACTGATAAAAAATCAAATTGAGATAGAAACTCAATTTAATTCATTAGGATCTTAGAGGCTTTTTTGTAAAATTTAGCCTATATATTACATCTTGAGAAAGAATCCAACATAAATATGTAATATTTGGAAAAATTTTTATCATTTGATATTCTAGGTTATATAACTTATATAACCTAGGATATAACCTAGGATATAACTTATATAAAAATTCAGATTTTGTGAAAATAATTTGTTGTCAAGTAAACTCAACTCCAACATCTTTTGGAAGATTATACACAAAGCATAAATCAAAAATTTGCTTTCAAGATCTACATTTCATTCTTTTGGGTAAAAAAATTTGATGAAGAAAGATTTTTAGAGAAAATAATATGGAGCCTGCTGAATAATTCTAAACAAACTAAGACTTACCTATTACAAGCAGTATTAGTTATACAAGCAGAACCAGATAAATGATCTCCTAATTCTATGAAGAAAACTTTCAATTAGACACACAGTAAAAATTTAATTCTTTTTAGCTTCAATTTTTTTCAATTAGAAAACTACGTTGAATTATAGATTTTTTTTGCATAATAAAATTCGCAAAATTATTAAATGTTTACAGTTTGCACCTGAACTTCCTTTCCTTAATCGATGTTTTTAAGAACAGATCTTTTATATGTTATAAATGTTGCAGAAATAAGTTCGCTTGCGTATTTCAAATTCCGAAGGTTTTGCAGATCCAAAACAATAGAGCTGCTCTTAATTTATTCTAAGAAATCAACGTAAAAATACACATTTATATTCTCGATTTATACATTTGCTTTCGAATGCTTAAAATAGCACCAATTTTTTCTCACTTTTTGAGAAAACTTCCGACAAAAATCAAGAACAAAAAGCAATTTACAAACCTTTTTTGCAAGAAAAGTGATAGTTAATGATTCCAAAAGTTGGGTTTTTGCTGAAATGGTTTGCTGTAGCAACTAAACAAGGAAAATTAAAGAAGAGCATGTACAATTTACATGGTAATAATTAGCAGTTATCAGTTAAATTGACACTATTTTCTCCTAAACTCCTCAGTTTTGACTAAATTTTCTTGCAAAGTGAGTTCAAGAGCGAAAGCATGCAAGAAGCAGAAAGCAAGAATAAGCTTAAGACACAGAAAATTTCTAGGGAAAATCAATGAAAAAATATGTTGTAGAAGAAACAGAGAGATAATTATCAGTTTTGCAGAAAATTTTGTTGAATATCGTACAATCTAATTTACTGTTAAGAGAAATATACCCCATTTTCATTCATTTTTAGCAGTAAAATTTTCAATTTTTATCAATGATCTGAAACTTATTTTTATTAAATGTTTTAAAAACTTCTCAGAAATTGTAATTTTTGTACAAGTTTGGGTTAAACTCTGAGAAGAAACTGAGAAGGAAATGGATCATGGAGTTTGATCTAGAAATTCCAATGAATTTTTCCCCTATTGTTCGTTTGAAGTGAGACTCTTAAGTAAATTCTCCTTGAATTGAACCAAAAGCCAGTTAATTACACAAATGAGAGGTTAAAAAATGACAACGTTGGATAGATTTGATTAATTTTTACTTTCTCGAAAATTACGATTACTTACACTATTCCCCTGAGAAATCGGAAGTATCAGTATTGATTCAGCTAATATGAGTTTTATATGTTCACAGCATTATATAAATCACTTTTTAGATAAAATTAGGGTAAAATGTATCGTATTCCCCTACTTAAAAAATTTATGGGAAAAAATATAAATATTTTTCAAACTTTTATATCACTGTCTCAACATGATACCAATTAAAATGAAATTTGAAGTTAATTTTAAATTCTACACATATTTACGTTTTTTTCAATTAGATCAAGAGCAACAAAAAAACTATCCGAAACCTAGAGATATCTGCATTTTTTTCAAAACTTTGAAATTTTTGCAATTTTTTCCAAAAACTTGAAGTTTTTCAAGTTTCAGTAGATTTCAGCAAAAATTTAGCAGGATAAACTACTGTTTGATAAAATAAAATCATCTAATATAATAGTAGTTATGTCGAATTATACCAATTCTTATCGTGTTTTGATGTTTTTTGAAAAAATTTTCAATTTTCTTGATAAAAATTCCAAGTTTTTGCACATCTTACCATTGACTTACATGAACGAAAAAACATAACACCTTCATTACACAATCTACACGTAATATCAAATACAACACAACGCGTGCCGATGTTTTTGCGAAAAAACTAGACATTTCCACACAAAAACCGAAAAAATACGGTTTTTCTTACCATTCTCTTACTATCACACTGTCACACTGAAACCTTTTCATTCCCTATCTTAATACATTGGGAAACCTATTCCCTATGTTAATACAATGCATTTCTAAACCTTATACATAGGGATATCTATAAAGTATCTTAATACATGGGAAATCGAAACACTATCTTAAAACATGGTAAGATCGGGTGCCAAAAATTTTTCTGAAATTTACCATCTGAAACCTTACCATCTTATTACATAGGAAACCTAATCCCTATCTTAATACATAGGATAATTTGTTCCCTATCTTAATACATAGGTTGCTGACCGGATACTCTATAGCCTATGTTAAAACATGGGGGTCAGCAAGCACCCTACCCCCCCCCCCCCCCCCAACCCCCCCCCCCCATTATCGCCTCACACATATATTCTTCTTTTATACATTTTTTCTCAAATTAATTTGTTCACTTTGATCTTTTTCTAGCGTTTTTTTTATGATTGTGATTTTTTCGTAGCCCAACAAAAAGCTCATAGTTTACATTAGGACCATGTGTAGGCGTAGGACATGCTGTGGTCCTGGGTATGTTCAGCAATTACGATGGTCTAGCTGACTGCCCGTTAAAAAAACATATATACATCAAAGTTAAATCAAAATTGTTTCAGAGCTAAAGTAACACTTGCTGTTTGTCACTTGTTCTGTTTTCAATTAGATCAAGAGCAACAAAAAAACTAGCCAAAACCTTGAGATGTCTGCATTTTTTTCCAAAAACTTGAAATTTTTGCAAACTTTTCCAAAAACTTAAAGTTTTTTCAAGTTTCAGTAGATTTCAGCAAAAATTTAGCAAGATAAACTACTGTTTGATAAAATAAGATCATCTAATAAAATAGTAGTTATGTCGAATTATTTCCATTCTTATCGTGTTTTGGTGTTTTTTGAAAAAATTTTCAATTTTTTTGATAAAAGTTCCAAGTTTTTGCTCATCTTACCATTGACTTACATGAACGATAAAACATAATACCTTCGTTACACAATCTACACGTAATATCAAAAACTACACAACGCGTGCCGAGGTTTTTGCGAAAAACTAGACATTTCCACACAAAATCCGAAAAAATACGGTTTTTCTTAATATTCTCTTACTATCACACTGTCACACTGAAACCTTTCCATTCCCTATCTTAATACATTGGGAAACATATTCCCTATGTTAATACAATGCATTTCTAAACCTTATACATAGGGATATCTATAAAGTATCTTAATACATGGGAAAACGAAACACTATCTTAAAACATGGTAAGATCGGGCACCAAACATTTTTCTGAAATATACCATCTCAAACCTTACCATCCTAATACATAGGAAAACTAATCCCTATCCTAAAACATAGGGTAATTTATTCCCTATCTTAATACATAGGTTGCTGACCGGATACTCTATAGCCTATGTTAAGTTAAAACATGGGAATCAGCAAGCACCCTCCCCCCCCCCCATGATCGCCTCACACATATATTACTCTTTTATACATTTTTTTCTCAAATTAATTTGTTCACTTTGATCTTTTTCTAGAGTTTTGTTTATAATTGTGATTTTTTCGTAGCCCAACAAAATGCTCATAGTTTACATTAGGACCATGCGTAGGCGTAGGACATGCTGTGGTCCTGTGTATGTTCAGCAATTACGCTGGTCTAGCTGACTGCCCATTAAAAAAACATATACAAATCAAAGTTAAATCAAAATTGTTTCAGAGCTAAAGTAACACTTGCTGTTTGTCACTAGTTCTGTTTTCAATTAGATCAAGAGCAACAAAAAAAATTAGACGAAACCTTCAGATGTCTGCATTTTTTTCCAAAAACTTGAAATTTTTGCAAACTTTTCCAAAAACTTTGAAATTTTTGCAATTTTTTCCAAAAACTTAAAGTTTTTTCATGTTTCAGTAGATTTCACCGCTCAACTTTTTGTTCCAATCATTTGGTTAATACATAATTTGATCACCTCTTCTCGGGGGACAAAACAGACAGCGTTCACAATCCGCATGATTGATGATAACGTAATTATTCAAAAACCTGGCTTACTGGAACACTAAATTTGAAAAACTTCTAGTAAAATTTATACAGTTTTTTCATCACTATTCTTGTTCTGTCATTTCTTTATTTTTTCATAGGTTCTGATTGACGATAAAACCAGCAGCAACCGAATTCAAATTGTCGTGAAACTTTCAATGGAAATCGATCCGAAAATCTTTAATCTACAGTAAAAACTCCATTGGTTGCAAGCTTGCGGAGATTTTGCAACGAAAAATTTGTTGTAGAAGTGAATCACATACGCTGATGAGAGCTTAAGTGGTTGTTGAAAAAACTGGATATTCATAAAAAACATCGATTAATTGAAAGGTTTTTGCCTAGTGACCATATTAAAATTTCCTTGTTTTTTGTTTGTAAAAGTAATCATAGAGTAGTGCGTAGCAGATATTGGGGACTGATTTGCTAAGAACTATGGTTTTCTCTTATTTTTTTCTATGGTTCAGAAAGGAAATTGATAACTGACCTGGAAAAGATGAAAAATGTATGTTTTGCTAACAATTGAAAATTTCAAGATAATAATAATATCATTCTCATACAAAAAGTTACCTCAATATAGAAATTTAGAGTTGAAACAGCAACATAAAAATATCGGGTCGAGAAAATAAATTGAAGATTATTTTTTGAAAAGGATTTATGGTATTAATTCTGCTTCTGATTAATGAACGTTCGTTGAAATGATACGTTCGTAAAAGTAATTATAGAGTAGTGCGTAGCAGATATTGGGGATTGATTTGCTAAGAACTATGGTTTTCTCTTATTTTTTTCTATGGTTCAGAAAGGAAATTGATAACTGACCTGGAAAAGATGAAAAAATGTTTGTTTTGCTACCATTTGAAAATTTCAAGATAATATTATACATCATTATCATCAAAAACTTACTTCAATATACAAATTCAGAGTTGAAACAGCAACATAAAAATATCAGGTCGAGAAAATAATTTGAAGCTTATTTTTTGAAAAAGATTTAAGGTATTAATTCTGCTTCTGATTAATGAACGTTCGTTGAAATGATACGTTCGTAAAAGTAATTATAGAGTAGTGCGTAGCAGATATTGGGGATTGATTTGCTAAGAACTATGGTTTTCTCTTGTTTTTTTTCTATGGTTCGGAAAGGAAATTGATAACTGACCTGGAAAAGATGAAACAATGTATGTTTTGCTAACTTTTGAAAATTTCAAGAGAATATTATACATCATTCTCAACCAAAAATTTACTTCAATATAGAAATTCAGAGTTGGAACAGCAACATACAAATATCAGGTCGAGAAAACAAGTTGAAGCTTATTTTTTGAAAAAGATTTATGGTATTAATTCTGCTTCGGATTAATGAACGTTCGTTGAAATGATACATTTTTACCTCTAAAACTCAATTTTCAAATGGAACTTTGTTCAAATTGGTTTCAGTTGGAAGATAGTAGATGGAGCAGTAACTGAGAAATTATCATATTGAGAAAAAACATCGATTAATTGAAAGGTTTTTGCCTAGTGACCATATTAAAATTTCCTTGCTTTTTGTTTGTAAAAGTAATCATAGAGTAGTGCGTAGCAGATATTGGGGATTGATTTGCTAAGAACTATGGTTTTCTCTTATTTTTTTCTATGGTTCAGAAAGGAAATTGATAACTGACCTGGAAAAGATGAAAAAATGTATGTTTTGCTAACAATTGAAAATTTCAAGATAATAATAATATCATTCTCATACAAAAAGTTACCTCAATATAGAAATTTAGAGTTGAAACAGCAACATAAAAATATCGGGTCGAGAAAATAAATTGAAGATTATTTTTTGAAAAGGATTTATGGTATTAATTCTGCTTCTGATTAATGAACGTTCGTTGAAATGATACGTTCGTAAAAGTAATCATAGAGTAGTGCGTTGCAGATATTGGGGATTGATTTGCTAAGAACTATGGTTTTCTCTTGTTTTTTTTCTATGGTTCGGAAAGGAAATTGATAACTGACCTGGAAAAGATGAAACAATGTATGTTTTGCTAACTTTTGAAAATTTCAAGAGAATATTATACATCATTCTCAACCAAAAATTTACTTCAATATAGAAATTCAGAGTTGGAACAGCAACATACAAATATCAGGTCGAGAAAACAAGTTGAAGCTTATTTTTTGAAAAAGATTTATGGTATTAATTCTGCTTCGGATTAATGAACGTTCGTTGAAATGATACATTTCACCTCTAAAACTCAATTTTCAAATGGAACTTTGTTCAAATTGGTTTCATTTGGAAGATAGTAGGTGGAGCAGTAACTGAGAAATTATCATATTGAGATAGAAACTCAATTTAATTCATTGGTACTTTAGCGATTTTTTATTCAAATTTAGCTTATATTTTACATCTTGAGAAAAAATCTAACATAAAAGTGTAATGTTTGGAACATTTTTTATCATTTGATATACTCGGTTAGCTTAAATGAAAATTCAGTTTTTTTGAGAATAATTTGTAGTGAAGTAAACCAAACTGCCACATCTTTTTGAAGATGATACATGAAGCATGAATCAAAAATTTACTTTCAAGATCTACAATCTTTTGGATAAAATAATTTGATGTGGAAAGTTTTTTAGAGAAAATAATATGAAGCCTGCTGAAAAGTTCTAAACAAACTAATACTTTAGCAGAACCAGATGTGTGATCTCCTAATTCTATGAATTTTAACCAGAATATTTTCAATTAGATACACAGTAAAAATTTAGTCGTTTGGCTTCAGTTTTTTTTTCAATTAGAAAATTACGATGAATTATATTAATAAATTTCGCAAAAATATTCAATTGTTACAGTTTGCACCTTGATTTTATTTCCTTAATCGATGTCAGATCGATGTGAGAACAGGTCTTTTTGATGTTATACATGTTGCAGAAATATGGAACTAAGTTCCCTTGCGTATTTCTAGTTCCGAAGGTTTTGCAGATTATAAACAATAGAGCCGCTCTTAATTGATTCTAAGATATCAACGTAAAAGTACGCCTTTGAAAATTCAGTTTACACATGTGTTTTCGAATGCTTACAATAGCACCGATTTTTTTGCACTTCGATGTTTTTGAGAAAACTTTCGACAAAAATCAAGAACAAAAAGCGATTTACAATTTTTTTTGCAAGATGGTTAATGATTCCAAAAGTTAGGTTTTTGCTGAATTAGTTTGCTGTAGCATTTATACAAGGGAACCTAAAGGAAAACATGTACAAATTACATGGTAATAATTAGCAGTTATCTGTTAAATTGACAATATTTTCTACTAAACTCCTCAGTTTTGACTAATTTTTCTTGCAAAGTGACTTCAAGAGCGAAATCATGCAAGAAGCAGAAAGCAAGAATAAGCTTAAGACACAGAAAATTTTTTGGGAAAATCATTGAAAAATATGTTGTAGAAGGAACACAGAGATTGTTCGAATTGAATTAAGTTGGAAGATAGTAGATGAAGCAGAAACTGATAAAAAATCAAATTGAGATAGAAACTCAATTTGATTCATTAGGATCTTAGAGGCTTTTTTTGTAAAATTTAGCCTATATATTACATCTTGAGAAAGAATCCAACATAAAATGTAATGTTTGGAAAATTGTTTATCATTTGATATTCTAGGTTATATAACTTATATAACCTAGGATATAACCTAGGATATAACTTATATAAAAATTCAGATTTTGTGAAAATAATTTGTTGTCAAGTAAACTCAACTCCAACATCTTTTGGAAGATTATACACAAAGCATAAATCAAAAATTTGCTTTCAAGATCTACATTTCATTCTTTTGGGTAAAAAAATTTGATGAAGAAAGATTTTTAGAGAAAATAATATTGAGCCTGCTGAATAATTCTAAGCAAACTAAGACTTACCTATTACAAGCAGTATTAGTTATACAAGCAGAACCAGATAAATGATCTCCTAATTCTATTAAGAAAATTTTCAATTAGACACACAGTAAAAATTTAATTCTGTTTAGCTTCAATTTTTTTCAATTAGAAAACTACGTTGAATTATAGATTTTTTTTGCTTAATAAATTTCGCAAAATTATTAAATTTTTACAATTTGCACCTGAACTTCTTTTCCTTAATCGATGTTTTTAAGAACAGATCTTTTATATGTTATAAATGTTGCAGAAATAAGTTCGCTTGCGTATTTCAAATTCCGAAGGTTTTGCAGATTATAAACAATAGAGCTGCTCTTAATTTATTCTAAGAAATCAACGTAGAAATACACATTTATATTCTCGATTTATACATTTGCTTTCGAATGCTTAAAATAGCACCAATTTTTTCTCACTTCGACTTTTTTGAGAAAACTTCCGACAAAAATTAAGAAAAAAAAGCAATTTACAATATTTTTTTGGAAGAAAAGTGTAGTTAATGATTCCAAAAGTTAGGTTTTTGCTGAATTAGTTTGCTGTAGCATTTATACAAGGGAACCTAAAGGAAAACATGTACAAATTACATGATAATAATTAGCAGTTATCTGTTAAATTGACAATATTTTCTACTAAACTCCTCAGTTTTGACTAATTTTTCTTGCAAAGTGACTTCAAGAGCGAAATCATGCAAGAAGCAGAAAGCAAGAATAAGCTTAAGACACAGAAAATTTTTTGGGAAAATCATTGAAAAATATGTGGAGGAAGGAACACAGAGATTGTTCGAATTGAATTAAGTTGGAAGATAGTAGATGAAGCAGAAACTGATAAAAAATCAAATTGAGATAGAAACTCAATTTGATTCATTAGGATCTTAGAGGCTTTTTTTGTAAAATTTAGCCTATATATTACATCTTGAGAAAGAATCCAACATAAAATGTAATGTTTGGAAAATTTTTTATCATTTGATATTCTAGGTTATATAACTTATATAACCTAGGATATAACCTAGGATATAACTTATATAAAAATTCAGATTTTGTGAAAATAATTTGTTGTCAAGTAAACTCAACTCCAACATCTTTTGGAAGATTATACACAAAGCATAAATCAAAAATTTGCTTTCAAGATCTACATTTCATTCTTTTGGGTAAAAAAATTTGATGAAGAAAGATTTTTAGAGAAAATAATATGGAGCCTGCTGAATAATTCTAAGCAAACTAAGACTTACCTATTACAAGCAGTATTAGTTATACAAGCAGAACCAGATAAATGATCTCCTAATTCTATGAAGAAAACTTTCAATTAGACACACAATAAAAATTTAATTCTGTTTAGCTTCAATTTTTTTCAATTAGAAAACTACGTTGAATTATAGATTTTTTTTGCTTAATAAATTTTGCAAAATTATTAAATTTTTACAATTTGCACCTGGACTTCTTTTCCTTAATCGATGTTTTTAAGAACAGATCTTTTAAATGTTGCAGAAATAAGTTCGCTTGCGTATTTCAAATTCCGAAGGTTTTGCAGATCAAAAACAATAGAGCTGCTCTTAATTTATTCTAAGAAATCAACGTAAAAATACACATTTTTATTCTCGATTTATACATTTGCTTTCGAATGCTTAAAATAGCACCAATTTTTTCTCTTTTTTTGAGAAAACTTCCGACAAAATTCAAGAACAAAAAGCAATTTACAAACTTTTTATGCAAGAAAAGTGATAGTTAATGATTCCAAAAGTTGGGTTTTTGCTGAAATGGTTTGCTGCAGCAACTAAACAAGGAAAATTAAAGAAGAGCATGTACAATTTACATGGTAATAAGTAGCAGTTATCAGTTAAATTGACACTATTTTCTCCTAAACTCCTCAGTTTTGACTAAATTTTCTTGCAAAGTGAGTTCAAGAGCGAAAGCATGCAAGAAGCAGAAAGCAAGAATAAGCTTAAGACACAGAAAATTTCTAGGGAAAATCAATGAAAAAATATGTTGTAGAAGAAACAGAGAGATAATTATCAGTTTTGCAGAAAATTTTGTTGAATATCGTACAACCTAATTTACTGTTAAGAGAAATATACCCCATTTTCATTCATTTTTAGCTGTAAAATTTTCAATTTTTATCAATGATCTGAAACTTATTTTTATTAAATGTTTTAAAAACTTCTCAGAAATTGTAATTTTTGTACAAGTTTGATTTAAACTTTGAGAAGAAACTGAGAAGGAAATGGATCATGAAGTTTGATCTAGAAATTTCAATGAATTTTGCCCCTATTGTTCGTTTGAAGTAAGATTCTTAAGTAAATTCTCCTTGAATTGAACGAAAAGCCAGTTAATTACACAAATGAAAGGTTAAATTATGACAACTTTGGATAGATTTGATTAATTGTTACTTTCTCGAAAATTACGATTACTTACACTATTCCCCTGAGAAATCGGAAGTATCAGTATTGATTCAGCTAATATGAGTTTTATATGTTCACAGCATTATATAAATCACTTTTTAGATAAAATTAGGGTAAAATGTATCGTATTCCCTTACTTAAGAAATTTATGGGAAAAAATATATATATTTTTCAAACTTTTGTATCACTGTCTCAACATGATGCCAATTAAAATACAATTTGAAGTTAGTTTTAAACTCTACACATATTTATGTTTTTTTCAATTAGATCAAAAGCAACTTAAAAACTAGCCGAAACCTAGAAATATCTGCATTTTTCTCAAAACTTTGAAATTTTTGCAATTTTTTCCAAAAACTTGAAGTTTTTTCAAGTTTCAGTAGATTTCAGCAAAAATTTAGCAGGATAAACTACTGTTTGATTAAAAAAAAATCATCTAATATTATAGTAGTTATGTCGAATTATATCAATTTTTATCGTGTTTTGATGTTTTTTGAAAAAATTTTCAATTTTTTTGATAAAAATTCCAAGTTTTTGCACATGTTACCATTGACTTACATGAACGAAAAAACATAATACCTTCATTACACAATCTACACGTAATATCAAAAACAACACAACGCGTGCCGAGGTTTTTGCGAAAAAACTAGACATTTCCACACAAAATCCGAAAAAATACGGTTTTTCTTACCATTCTCTTACTATCACACTGTCATACTGAAACCTTTTCATTCCCTATCTTAATACATTGGGAAACCTATTCCCTATGTTAATACAATGCATTTCTAAACCTTATACATAGTGACATCTATAAAGTATCTTAATACATGGGAAATTGAAACACTATCTTAAAACATGGTAAGATCGGGCGCCAAAAATTTTTCTGAAATTTACCATCTGAAACCTTACCATCTTCTTACATAGGAAACCTAATCCCTATCTTAATACATAGGATAATTTGTTCCCTATCTTAAAACATAGGTTGCTGACCGGATACTCTATAGCCTATGTTAAAACATGGGGGTCAGCAAGCACCCCCCCCCCCCCCCCCCATGATCGCCTCACACGTATATTACTCTTTTATACATTTTTTTTCTCAAATTAGTTTGTTCACTTTGATCTTTTTCTAGCGTTTTGTTTATGATTGTGATTTTTTCGTAGCCCAACAAAATGCTCATAGTTTTTATTAGGACCATGAGTAGGCGTAGGACATGCTGTGGTCCTGTGTATGTTCAGCAATTACGATGGTCTAGCTGACTGCCCGTTAAAAAAACATATATACATCAAAGTTAAATCAAAATTGTTTCAGAGCTAAAGAAACACTTGCTGTTTGTCACTTGTTCTGTTTTCAATTAGATCAAGAGCAACAAAAAAACTAGCCGAAACCTTGAGATGTCTGCCTTTTTTTTCCAAAAACTTGAAATTTTTGCAAACTTTTCCAAAAACTTAAATTTTTTTCAAGTTTCAGTAGATTTCAGCAAAAATTTAGCAAGATAAACTACTGTTTGATAAAATAAGATCATCTAATAAAATAGTAGTTATGTCGAATTATTTCCATTCTTATCGTGTTTTGATGTTTTTTGAAAAAATTTTCAATTTTTTTGATAAAAGTTCCAAGTTTTTGCTCATCTTACCATTGACTTACATGAACGAAAAAACATAATACCTTCGTTACACAATCTACACATAATATCAAAACCTACACAACGCGTGCCGCGGTTTTTGCGAAAAAACTAGACATTTCCACACAAAATCCGAAAAAAAACGGTTTTTCTTAATATTCTCTTACTATCACACTGTCACACTGAAACCTTTCCATTCCCTATCTTAATACATTGGGAAACCTATTCCCTATGTTAAAACAATGCATTTCTAAACCTTATACATAGGGATATCTATAAAGTATCTTAATACATGGGAAATCGAAACACTATCTTAAAACATGGTAAGATCGGGCACCAAACATTTTTCTGAAATATACCATCTCAAACCTTACCATCCTAATACATAGGAAAACTAATCCCTATCCTAATACATAGGGTAATTTATTCCCTATCTTAATACATAGGTTGCTGACCGGATACTCTATAGCCTATGTTAAAACATGGGGGTAGGCAACCACCCCCCCCCCCCCCCCATGATCGCCTCACACATATATTACTCTTTTATACATTTTTTTCTCAAATTAATTTGTTCTTTTTGATCTCTTTCTAGCGTTTTGTTTATGATTGTGATTTTTTCGTAGCCCAACAAAATGCTCATAATTTACACTAGGACCATGTGTAGGCGTAGGACATGCTGTGGTCCTGTGCATGTTCAGCAATAACGCTGGTCTAGCTGACTGCCCATTAAAAAAACATTTATAAATCAAAGTTAAATCAAAATTGTTTCAGAGCTAAAGTAACACTTGCTGTTCGTCACTTGTTCTGTGTTATTTGATAACTGTTCTCTAAATTTCTGTCAAATTTTTTAGCAACGCCCTGACTAGTTTGCGACAACGCCCTGACTAAGTTTTCGACCGCAGCGACTGATTTTTTGACCATGCCGCGACTAATTTTTCGACCACTGCGACTAATTTCTCGACCACCTTGACTAATTTTTTGACCAAAGTGACTAAATTTTTGACCACCGCGACTATTTTTTCGACCACTTCGACTAATTTTTCGACAACCGTGACTAATTTTTCGACCACCGCGACAAACTTTTTGACCGTCGCGACTATTTTTTGACCGCAGCGACTAATGTTTCGACCGTTGCCACTAAGTTTTTGACCGCTGCGATAATTTCTCGACCATTCCGCGACTAATTTTTTGACCGCCGCGGCTATTTTTTTGACCGCAGCGACTAATTTTCTGACCACCGAGACTAGTTTTTGACATCTACAACTATTTTTTTGACTATCGAGACTAATTTTTCGACCATCGCCACCGAGATACGGTATTACCAGAGTTTGTCCGCAAATAAAGCCCTGTTCAGGCTATGGAATTTTGGTGGCGGAATTAAAGTTTCAGCGATCGGAAAAGTAAAAAAAAAAAAAATAGGTCGCGGACCTCGACCCGAGCTGACATTTTGAATATATCTTTTTAGATAGGTGGACGTTTCATTTTCAACTAAAGTTGAGTTTTTTTTATCTGAAACCTATAAAGCGCTGAAGATATAGTGGAACCAGATCTAAACTTGATTTATACTATTGGTTATTATTATGATATATTATCTCTATAAAATATTAAATACTAACCAATCATACTCCAGCAAACTAATACCCCACTTATTTGTAAAGGGTTGAAACTGCTTGTAGTTTCAACACCACAACAGTTTGAATTAAAATTAGAATACAGTTGTTCTCCTTCTGGAACTAACTTTTGCAAACCGGTGTACACTAGATATATTGAGACTAGGAAAAATAAGAGTCAGATTAAGAATGGTATTAGTAGTTGCACGAATCTATCCGGCCAAAAAACAGATAGCGTGACAAGCAGACGGAGTACCTTATCTGAAAAAACTCTATGAGTACAGTAACCTATACATAACTCATCTGGTGCGACCTCAAGATTTAAATAAAAACCAAAATTTAAAATCAAATTAAAACCATAAGATACAGAAAGTACACGTTTACAAGAAATAACACTCATGAACAACACCTATTTTGGCGCAATTCACTATGACATACCTTTAGATATGAAATTAGATTACACAATAAGTAGAGTTTTTCAAGAAATGTCTTTGACAGAATTTGAAACACTCCATCAATTATGCAAACTAAAAATGCCTTATGCAGGATATTCATTGTCAGGAAACAGATCAAATTTTATTGATTACGAGGAAATATATTATGGTATTACACCTGTACCAAAAAAGTATCACCTTTATATGTGTTTGAAGATAAAAGATGCTATAAAAGAATCCCAATATTCTGCAAAAATAAAATACATTTTGTTGATACACTCTCCCGCAGAACTTAGTTTTGGGATACAGCAGTCCCATGTGGATCACAAAGCAGCCACAATGTAGTACAATTAAACCCTGACGAGGATAATACTATCTTCTCACACCATACCCTACACTCATGCAACCATTCAAAAACTTTTCCGCATATCGGCATATACTCTAAATCAGACATTCAACATCACATTCGAACACAACAATTCTAGGAAACACTCACGAAAATGGACATAATCCAAAGACAATCCGTAAATCAAAACCTGCACAAACTTGCAGAAAAATCAGGATTTTCAGACATATACGCACAACACTATAGCGGATAATTTAAAAATATAAAAGATTACATTTACTTAAAGGGCGAAAAATACAGACCACAAGATATATCACCAATAAATATTTTTAGTTTTGTAAATTTGAAAAACGAGCTTCTTGCCTTTCTAGGACGGCCCTACTACATCTTAGAAAGATTGACTATATTATACGCAATGTTTAATTTTCTTGGATTTTTTTCCTCTCTCTTGAAAGGAATTTACAATACATGCACAGTACATACACAAGTAAATGAAAAAGCAAGCGTAGCACGCATTCTTTTCGCAGGATTTTTTGGAATATTTTCAACATCAATCAATAGAAATCTTCATGACGCTCAAATAAAAGAATACAACACTAAGTTATCAACAACACCAAACACGTACGACGAATCAAGAAACAATACAAACTTGAAACACTCCATCAATTATGCAAACTTGAACGTACACAAATTTTACAATCACTTGCACTAGCAGTACTAAAAATGCCTTATGCGGGATATTCATTGTCAGGAAACAGATCAAATTTTATTGATTACGAGGAAATATATTATGGTATTACACCTGTACCAAAAAAGTATTACCTTTATATGTGTTTGAAGATAAAAGATGCTATAAAAGAATCCCAATATTCTACAAAAATTATATACATTTTGTTGATACACTCTCCCGCAGAACTTAGTTTTGGGATACAGCAGTCCCATGTGGATCACAAAACAGCCACAATGTAGTACAATTAAACCCTGACGAGGATAATACTATCTTCTCACACCAACCCTACACTCATGCAACCACTCAAAAACTTTTCCGCATATCGGCATATACTCTAAATCAGACATTAAACATCACATTCGAACACAACCATTTCAAGAATCACTCACGAAAATGGACACAATCCAACGACAATCCGTAAATCAAAACCTGCACAAACTTGCAGAAAAATCAGGATTTTCAGACATATACGCACAACACTATAGCGGATAATTTAAAAATATAAAAGATTACATTTACTTAAAGGGCGAAAAATAACCACAAGATATATCACCAATAAAAAATTTTATTTTTGTAAATTTGAAAAACGAGCTTCTTGCCTTTCTAGGATGGCCCTACTACATCTTAGAAAGATTGACTATATTATACGCGATGTTTAATTTTCTTGGATTTTTTTCCTCTCTCTTGAAAGGAATCTACAATACATGCACAATACATACACAAGTAAATGAAAAAGCAAGCGTAGCACGCATTCTTTTCGCAGGATTTTTTGGAATATTTTCAACATCAATCAAAAAAAATCTTCTAGACGCTCAAATAAAAGAATACAACACCAAACACGTACGGCGAACCAAGAAACAATACAAATATAACGCCCACAGCACCATAATTACAAATCTTAACCATAACCACCCCTTATCATTGGTACCACGAAATTTTAGAAATATTGCCCTATCAGACCTCATAACTTCGCGATCTAATTATCCACAAAGCCCAATTCAACACATAATAACCCAACAACCCAACATAGACGACAAATATGAACAAATTATAGAACAACCACACACCACTAAATTCCGTTCTCAGAACAACCATCTTTTTAGCACACGATGAGCCGCCAAATTGGATCCCTCCATTGATCAATTTCCCACCCAGCAAACCTTCAGAACAACATCCCCATCATCCCACTTTTTGCTTTCCCCCCACCTCAATCACCTCTTCCTAACACCTCACCCAGCGTGGAATCAGGAAATTTTTCCAACCCAACAGTATATAACACCGTCTCCCAATTCAACAACTCCGATATCGAAACACCCAACGAATTTGCAACCTCTGAACCCAGCCCATCTACATTTTCTCAAAACCCTTTCAACCTCTACTTTCAACCCCCCTTCTCAACCCCCCTTTTCAACTTCTACAGGTTCACCAGCTCTACAGACGAGAACTGAAGCAGGTCTACCGAGAACTCGCACCATCGCCGAAGCAGAAGGAGCCAACCTGCTGTCGAAGATCGAGTGCCTGCCAGAAGGCCATCACTTGAAGCCCCTACTCGCGCCTGTCTGAAATCGAGAGGAGAAACTACTTTCAGACCCGACCGGAGATCGGTCAACAGGAAAAGACTAAACAAAGTTGGCCCAGGGCAATGCGTGAGACAAAAGATCAGAGATGACACCATTGACATCGAAGACCAATTTTACAATGACAACATGGACCAAGAAAGCTTTCACGCCAGAGCAACAAAAGGCAAGAGACTCCCACAAGACGAAAACAGAACCCGTAAAGAATAAATCACGCTACACCAGCTGAGACCGAACAGAGCACCCTGGCTCCAACAGGTCGCACACCGCTTCGGGTGGGAAAAATCGGATATTTGCCCACACTGCGACGCAAACGAGCCTGGGAGTGCCGAATATATGCTAGTCAGGTGCCAGAAATGGAATGAAGAAAGACAAGAAACCCTTGAAGACAACCCGTCGGTCTCGGCCCTCCAAGACAACCCCGACAGAATTATCCACTTCTTCCGGCGGATAGGGAGACTCTAATCTCCCCCCTGATCATCGAAGAGGGCGCCAACAACACACACACACACACACACACACACACACACACACCTCTACATTTCCAAATAAAAATTGAACCTCCTTCACCTCCCTCCTCTATTTCACATGTCACACCCACATATTACCCTCTTACTAGCGAATCATCCGATAACAATGACCAAGATCTCACACAAATATCACACGAACTTGATAACTTCATAACACTACAACAGCAATTACAACACCCTCACACACTAACCATTCACCAAGTCTCACGATCTTTAACATCAACCAATCCATCAACTCTAACCCCCTCTTCAGCTTATACACCCTCCCAAAATTCCACTTCCCCATCAACCCCATCCACTAGTACCAACCGCGCTTACCGAACCGTTAAGCGAAAATTCCCAAAAACCCCATTCCCATCTAACGCAGGAACATCCACCACATTTATCAATCATCCACTTCACGCTAATACCAAAGAATTTCTACAAATATTTCTTTTTCCCCCAATATACATACTTCCATTCCGACCCCCACGATGAAATACCAAATAACGTAAACGAGCATGTCTTATACCCACACTCTCATGGACCTCTCATTACCTTTTTACGAATCCATTAACATTACCACTATATAGCACTGAATAATGAAATATCCAGCACCCTATTCTACCGTCTCACAACAGCAGTAACCTCAAGCCAGTTCACGCAAAATAGGATTCAGAGAATCCCTGACCAAATTCTCTGAACCTAAAGCTAATACCCACTCCATCGATTACTACTATCGTAATATCATCCGCCCCAATGAAGACATTTGTCTACTTGGCGATCCAAATACTAACTAACCCTCAATTAACCAAAAAAATTTTCATAAAAACCTCATACACCTTCACCCTTAACATCTCAGATAAAAAAAATGACAAAGTCAGCTCTGCAGCACCACGTCATACAACTGCTTACGAATCATACTTTACCAAATTCAATCATTTTTCACTAACTTTTTTTTTCCTCACACCAAAAGAACGAGATCTGCACTGTTCACACAAAATCATGTTACGAACTAAACAAACACATCCGCACACTTATTATAGATTCATTGAAAGTCATTACATCAGCACGACAACTTCACCACAGATTTCAATACCTTAACTCAAAATACACATCACTTTTTTCTTTAACTTCACATATTGCATTAAAGACACTAACCAACAAGGCACCATCCGAAATTATGATCTCATCACCCAGATGTATATCTTCTGCCCACTAAACAAACTAATAAACGTAGACGAATCCCGCCTAATGATAATCTCTCATGAATTCCTTCAGCCCGTCGAAGTCGCAATCCTAGAATTTATATATAACACTCGCTATAACAACAAAAATACATCACCTAAATCAAAACACACCGTATGAACAATCACCTAACACGGAAGAATGTAACATCATTAAAGCACTTTAATTGCTTTGGCCACTCTTGCAGACTAAAAACATCATTCGTTTGTTCGATAAACTACTAACCTCCTCTGATATAAACCACGATGTTTTTCCTCATGGCTTCTTCAACGACAATTAGGTAATATGAATTCAATATTTTACTAACAAATTCAAAAAACACTAACAATTAAGATTCAATGTTTTCTTTTTTTCTTTATAGGCACAATCATCAATCATCTGCAAAACAAAAAGCAAAATAAAAAACAGAAACTCTTTTTCAAATAAATAATTTCTCTTAACCTATCCTATAATTGAAGTAATAAATTATCCCGTACAAAGCAGTAAATTAATATATAAATACTTTCTCCCACAAACAGCAAATATTCATTAAAATGAAAGTAAATTAATATTTTTAACCCCTAAATCAAGCAGTAATTTTCTAATTTCCAATGTAGTAAATTGATAAAAGTTTTTCATAAATAACAAAAGCAGTACTAACCTTTTCAAGCGACGCTTCTTTATATTTTCTCGCACAAATATTCTATCCAATTTCGCGTTAAAATTTTTCGACTTAAAATAATGGATTCAAGTTTCAACCTTCACTGATAACAACTCTAACAAGTCTTAACACGTTTCAAACTTTCCTTCAACCTTGTGCTTCAACCTTGTGCTTCTTAATTCTGCTTCGGATTAATGAACGTTCGTTGAAATGATATATTTTCACCTCTAAAACTCAATTTCCAAATGGAACTTTGTTCAAATTGGTTTCAGTTGGAAGATAGTAGATGGAGCAGAAACTGAGAAATTATCATATTGAGATA
Organism: Symsagittifera roscoffensis; assembly: GCF_963678635.1. Lineage (NCBI taxonomy): Eukaryota > Metazoa > Xenacoelomorpha > Acoela > Convolutidae > Symsagittifera > Symsagittifera roscoffensis. The sequence goes on from NC_087067.1 coordinate 1,374,890, forward strand.
GAAACTCAATTTATTTCATTGGTAGTTTAGCGATTTTTTATTAAAAATTAGCTTAGATTTTACATCTTGAGAAAAAATCTAACATACAAGTGTAATGTTTGGAAAATTTTTTATCATGTGATATACTCGGTTAACTTATATGAAATTCAGATCTTTTGAGAATAATTTGTAGTGAAGTAAACCAAACTGCCACAACTTTTTGAAGATGATACATGAAGCATGAATCAAAAATTTACTTTCAAGATCTACATTTCATTCTTTTGGATAAAATAATTTGATGTAGAAAGATTTTTAGAGAAAATAATATGGAGACTGCTCAAACATTCTAAACAAACTAATACTTTAGCAGAACCAGGTGTATGATCTCCTAATTCTATGAATTTTAACCAGAAAATTTTCAATTAGATACACATTAAAAATTTAGTCCTGTTTGGCTTCAGTTTTTTTTCAATTAGAAAATTACGATGAATTATATTAATAAATTTCGCAAAAATAATCAATTATCACAGTTTGCACCTTGATTTTGTTTCCTTAATCGATGTCAGATCAATGTGAGAACAGGTCTTTTCGATGTTATAAATGTTGCAGAAATATAGAACTAAGTTCCCTTGCGTATTTCTAGTTCCGAAGGTTTTGCAGATTATAAACAATAGAGCTGCTCTTAATTGATTCTTAGATATCAACGTAAAAATACACCTTTATAAATTCAATTTTTACATGTGCTTTCGAATGCTTACAATAGCACCGAAAACTTTCGACAAAAATCAAGAACAAAAAGTTATTTACAAAATTTTATTTTTGCAAGAAAGTGATAGTTAATGATTCCAAAAATTAGGTTTTTGCTGAAATAGTTTGCTGTAGCATTTAAACAAGGGAACCTAAAGGAAAACATGTACAAATTACATGGTAATAATTAGCAGTTATCAGTTAAACTGACACTATTTTCTCCTAAACTCCTCAGTTTTGACTAATTTTTCTTGCAAAGTGAGTTCAAGAGCGAAAGCATGCATAGCAGAAAGCAAGAATAAGCTTAAGACACAGAAAATTTTTAGGGAAAATCAATGAAAAATATGTTGTAGAAGGAACAGAGAGATTGTTCGAATTGAATTAAGTTGGAAGATAGTAGATGAAGCAGAAACTGATAAAAAATCAAATTGTGTTAGAAATTCAATTTTATTCATTAAGATCTTAGAGACTTTTTTATTAAAATTTAGCCTATATATTACATCTTGAGAAAGAATCCAACATAAATATGTAAAGTTTGGAAATTTTTTTATCATTTGATATACTAGGTTATATAACTTAGCTTATAAAAGCTAGGTTATAAAATAACTTCCGAAGATTTTGCAGATTATAAACAATAGAGCTGCTCTTAATTTATTCTAAGAAATCAACGTAAAAATACACATGTATATTCTCGATTTATACATTTGCTTTCGAAAGCTTAAAACAGCCCCAATTTGCTCTCACTTCGACATTTTTGAGAAAAATTCCGACAAAAATCAAGAGAAAAAGCAACTTACAAACTTTTTTTGCAAGAAAAGTGATAGTTAATGATTCCAAAAATTGGGTTTTTGCTGAAATAGTTTGCTGTAGCAACTAAACAAGGAAAATTAAAGAAGAGCATGTACAAATTACATGGTAATAATTAGCATTTATCAGTTAAATTGACACTATTTTCTCCTAAACTCCTCAGTTTTGACTAAAATTTCTTGCAAGGTGAGTTCAAGAGCGAAAGCATGCAAGAAGCAGAAAGCAAGAATAAGCTTAGGACACAGAAAAATTCTAGGGAAAATCAATGAAAAATATGTTGTAGAAGGAACAGAGAGATTGTTCGAATTGAATTAAGTTGGAAGATAGTAGATGAAGCAGAAACTGATAAAAAATCAAATTGTGTTAGAAATTCAATTTTATTCATTAAGATCTTAGAGACTTTTTTATTAAAATTTAACCTATATATTACATCTTGAGAAAGAATCCAACATAAATATGTAAAGTTTGGAAATTTTTTTATCATTTGATATACTAGGTTATATAACTTATATAACCTAGGATATAACCTAGGATATAACTTCTATAAAAGTTCAGATTTTGTAAAAATGATTTGTTGTCAAGTACTTTCAACTCCAACATCTTTTGGAAAATTATACTAAAGCATAAATCAAAAATTTGCTTTCAAGATCTACATTTCATTCTTTTGGGTAAAAAAATTTGATGTAGAAAGATTTTTAGAGAAAATAAAATGGAGCCTGCTGAATAAATCTAAACAAATTAAGACTTACCTATTACAAGCAGTATTAGTTATACAAGCAGAACCAGATATATGATCTCCTAATTCTATGAAGAAAACTTTCAATTAGACACACAGTAAAAATCTAATTCTGTTCAGCTTCAATTATTTTCAATTAGAAAACTACGATGAATTATAGATTTTTTAAAAATTATTAAATTGTTACAGTTTGAACCTGGACTTCCTTTCCTTAATCGATGTTTTTAAGAACAGATCTTTTATATGTTATAAATGTTGCAGAAATAAGTTCGCTTGCGTATTTCTACTTCCGAAGGTTTTGCAGATTATAAACAATAGAGCTGCTCTTAATTTATTCTAAGAAATCAACGTAAAAATACACATGTATATTCTCGATTTATACATTTGCTTTCGAAAGCTTAAAACAGCCCCAATTTGCTCTCACTTCGACATTTTTGAGAAAACTTCCGACAAAAAATCAAGAACAAAAAGCAACTTACAAACTTTTTTTGCAAGAAAAGTGATAGTTAATGATTCCAAAAGTTGGGTTTTTGCTGAAATAGTTTGCTGTAGCAACTAAACAAGGAAAATTAAAGAAGAGCATGTACAAATTACATGGTAATAATTAGCAGTTATCAGTTAAATTGACACTATTGTCTCCTAAACTCCTCAGTTTTGACTAAACTTTCTTGCAAGGTGAGTTCAAGAGCGAAAGCATGCAAGAAGCAGAAAGCAAGAATAAGCTTAGGACACAGAAAAATTCTAGGGAAAATCAATGAAAAATATTGATTTTCCCTGTTCCTTGTAGAACAGGGAAAATCAATTGTAGAACCTTCGGATTATCTATCTGTTCCTTGTAGAAGGAACAGATAGATAATCATCAGTTTTGCAGAAAATTTTGTTGAATATCATACAATCTAATTTACTGTTAAGAGAAATATACCCCATTTTCATTCAATTTTAGCAGTAAAATGTTCAATTTTTATCAATGATCGGAAACTTATTTTCATTAAATATTTTAAAAACTTCTCAGAAATTGTAATTTTTGTACAAGTTTGGGTTAAACTTTGAGAAGAAACTGAGAAAGAGTTGGATCATGGAGTTTGATCTAGAAATTTCATTGAATTTTGATCCTATTGTTCGTTTGAAGTGAGACTCTTAAGTAAATTCTCCTTAAATTGAACCAAAAGCCAGTTAATTACACAAATGAAAGCTTAAAAAATGAAAACTTTGGATAGATTTGATTAATTTTTACTTTCTCGAAAATTAAGATTACTTACACTATTCCCCTGAGAAATCGGAAGTATCAGTATTGATTCAGCTAATATCAGCTTTATATGTTCACAGCATTATATAAATCACTTTTCAGATAAAAATAGGGTAAAATGTAAAACGAACTAAACAAACACATCCGTACACTTATTATAGATTCATTGAAAGTCATTACATCAGCACGACAACTTCACCACAGATTTCAATACCTTAACTCAAAATACTAATCACTTTTTTCTTTAACTTCACCTATTGCATTAAAGACACTAACCAACAAGGCACCATCCGAAATTATGATCTCATCACCCAGATGTATATCTTCTGCCCACTAAACAAACTAATAAACGTAGACGAATCCCGCCTAATGATAATCTCTCATGAATTCCTTCAGCCCGTCGAAGTCGCAATCCTAGAATTTATATATAACACTCGCTATAACAACAAAAATACATCACCTAAATCAAAACACACCGTATGAACAATCACCTAACACGGAAGAATGTAACATCATTAAAGCACTTTAATTGGTTTGGCCACTCTTGCAGACTAAAAACATCATTCGTTTGTTCGATAAACTACTAACCTCCTCTGATATAAACCACGATGTTTTTCCTCATGGCTTCTTCAACGACAATTAGGTAATATGAATTCAATATTTTACTAACAAATTCAAAAAACACTAACAATTAAGATTCAATGTTTTCTCTTTTTCTTTATAGGCACAATCATCAATCATCTGCAAAACAAAAAGCAAAATAAAAAACAGAAATTCTTTTTCAAATAAATAATTTTTCTTAACCTATCCCATAACTGAAGTAATAAATTATCCCGTACAAAGCAGTAAATTAATATATACACTTTCTCCCACATACAGCAAATATTCATATAAATGAAAGTAAATTAATATTTTTAACCCCTAAATCAAGCAGTAACTTTCTAATTTCCAATGTAGTAAATGGATAAAAGTTTTTCATAAATAACAAAAGCAGTACTAACCTTTTCAAGCGACGCTTCTTTATATTTTCTCGCACAAATATTCTATCCAATTTCGCGTTGCTCGCCCACAAAGAATTGTTTAAAATAATGGATTCAAGTTTCAACCTTCACTGATAACAACTCTAACAAGTCTTAACACGTTTCAAACTTTCCTTCAACCGTGTGCTTCAACCTTGTGCTTCTTAATTCTGCTTCGGATTAATGAACGTTCGTTGAAATGATATATTTTCACCTCTAAAACTCAATTTTCAAATGGAACTTTGTTCAAATTGGTTTCAGTTGGAAGATAGTAGATGGAGCAGAAACTGAGAAATTATCATATTGAGATAGAAACTCAATTTATTTCATTGGTAGTTTAGCGATTTTTTATTAAAAATTAGCTTAGATTTTACATCTTGAGAAAAAATCTAACATACAAGTGTAATGTTTGGAAAATTTTTTATCATGTGATATACTCGGTTAACTTATATGAAAATTCAGATCTTTTGAGAATAATTTGTAGTGAAGTAAACCAAACTGCCACAACTTTTTGAAGATGATACATGAAGCATGAATCAAAAATTTACTTTCAAGATCTATATTTCATTCTTTTGGATAAAATAATTTGATGTAGAAAGATTTTTAGAGAAAATAATATGGAGACTGCTCAAACATTCTAAACAAACTAATACTTTAGCAGAACCAGATGTATGATCTCCTAATTCTATAAATTTTAACCAGAAAATTTTCAATTAGATACACATTAAAAATTTTGTCCTGTTTGGCTTCAGTTTTTTTTCAATTAGAAAATTACGATGAATTATATTAATAAATTTCGCAAAAATAATCAATTATCACAGTTTGCACCTTGATTTTGTTTCCTTAATCGATGTCAAATCAATGTGAGAACAGGTCTTTTCGATGTTATAAATGTTGCAGAAATATAGAACTAAGTTCCCTTGCGTATTTCTAGTTCCGAAGGTTTTGCAGATTATAAACAATAGAGCTGCTCTTAATTGATTCTTAGATATCAACGTAAAAATACACCTTTATAAATTCAATTTTTACATGTGCTTTCGAATGCTTACAATAGCACCGAAATCTTTCGATAAAAATCAAGAACAAAAAGCGATTTACAAACTTTTTTTGCAAGAAAAGTGATATTTAATGATTCCAAAAATTAGGTTTTTGCTGAAATAGTTTGCTGTAGCATTTAAACAAGGGAACCTAAAGGAAAACATGTACAAATTACATGGTAATAATTAGCAGTTATCAGTTAAACTGACACTATTTCTCCTAAACTCCTCAGTTTTGACTAACTTTTCTTGCAAAGTGAGTTCAAGAGCGAAAGCATGCATAGCAGAAAGCAAGAATAAGCTTAAGACACAGAAAATTTTTAGGGAAAATCAATGAAAAATATGTTGTAGAAGGAACAGAGAGATTGTTCGAATTGAATTAAGTTGGAAGATAGTAGATGAAGCAGAAACTGATAAAAAATCAAATTGTGTTAGAAATTCAATTTTATTCATTAAGATCTTAGAGACTTTTTTATTAAAATTTAGCCTATATATTACATCTTGAAAAAGAATCCAACACAAATATGTAAAGTTTGGAATTTTTTTTATCATTTGATATACTAGGTTATATAACTTATATAACCTAGGATATAACCTAGGATATAACTTCTATAAAAGTTCAGATTTTGTAAAAATGATTTGTTGTCAAGTACTTTCAACTCCAACATCTTTTGGAAGATTATACTAAAGCATAAATCAAAAATTTGCTTTCAAGATCTACATTTCATTCTTTTGGGTAAAAAAATTTGATGTAGAAAGATTTTTAGAGAAAATAATATGGAGCCTGCTGAATAAATCTAAAAAACTAAGACTTACCTATTACAAGCAGTATTAGTTATACAAGCAGAACCAGATATATGATCTCCTAATTCTATGAAGAAAACTTTCAATTAGACACACAGTAAAAATTTAATTCTGTTCAGCTTCAATTATTTTCAATTAGAAAACTACGTTGAATTATAGATTTTTTTAAAATTATTAAATTGTTACAGTTTGCACCTGGACTTCCTTTCCTTAATCGATGTTTTTAAGAACAGATCTTTTATATGTTATAAATGTTGCAGAAATAAGTTCGCTTGCGTATTTCTACTTCCGAAAGTTTTGCAGATTATAAACAATAGAGCTGCTCTTAATTTATTCTAAGAAATCAACGTAAAAATACACATGTATATTCTCGATTTATACATTTGCTTTCGAAAGCTTAAAACAGCCCCAATTTGCTCTCACTTCGACATTTTTGAGAAAACTTCCGACAAAAATCAAGAACAAAAAGCAACTTACAAACTTTTTTTGCAAGAAAAGTGATAGTTAATGATTCCAAAAGTTGGGTTTTTGCTGAAATAGTTTGCTGTAGCAACTAAACAAGGAAAATTAAAGAAGAGCATGTACAAATTACATGGTAATAATTAGCAGTTATCAGTTAAATTGACACTATTTTCTCCTAAACTCCTCAGTTTTGACTAAACTTTCTTGCAAGGTGAGTTCAAGAGCGAAAGCATGCAAGAAGCAGAAAGCAAGAGTAAGCTTAGGACACAGAAAAATTCTAGGGAAAATCAATGAAAAATATTGATTTTCCCTGTTCCTTGTAGAACAGGGAAAATCAATTGTAGAACCTTCGGATTATCTATCTGTTCCTTGTTGAAGGAACAGATAGATAATCATCAGTTTTGCAGAAAATTTTGTTGAATATCATACAATCTAATTTACTGTTAAGAGAAATATACCCCATTTTCATTCAATTTTAGCAGTAAAATGTTCAATTTTTATCAATGATCGGAAACTTATTTTTATTAAATATTTTAAAAACTTCTCAGAAATTGTAATTTTTGTACAATTTGGGTTAAACTTTGAGAAGAAACTGAGAAAGAGTTGGATCATGGAGTTTGATCTAGAAATTTCAATGAATTTTGCTCCTATTGTTCGTTTGAAGTGAGATTCTTAAGTAAATTCTCCTTGAATTGAACCAAAAGCCAGTTAATTACACAAATGAAAGCTTAAAAAATGAAAACTGTGGATAGATTTGATTAATTTTTACTTTCTCGAAAATTAAGATTACTTACACTATTCCCCTGAGAAATCGGAAGTATCAGTATTGATTCAGCTAATATCAGCTTTATATGTTCACAGCATTATATAAATCACTTTTCAGATAAAAATAGGGTAAAATGTATCGTATTACCTACTTAAGAAATTTATGGGAAAATCTATATATATTTTTCAAACTTTTGTATCACTGTCTCAACATGATGCCAATTAAAATACAATTTGAAGTTAATTTTAAACTCTACACGTATTTATGTTTTTTTCAATTAGATCAAGAGCAACAAAAAACTAGCCGAAACCTGAGATATCTGCAATTTTTTCCAAAAACTTACAGTTTTTTCAAGTTTCAGTAGATTTCAGCAAAAATTTAGCAAAATAAACTACTGTTTGATAAAGTAAGATCATCTAATAAAATAGTATTTACGTCGAATCATATCAATTCTTATCGTGTTTTGATGTTTTTTGAAAAAATTTTCAATTTGTTTGATAAAAGTTCCAAGTTTTTGCTCATCTTACCATTGACTTACATGAACGATAAAACATAATACCTTCGTTACACAATCTACACGTAATATCAAAAACTACACAACGCGTGCCGAGGTTTTTGCGAAAAACTAGACATTTCCACACAAAATCCGAAAAAATACGGTTTTTCTTACTATCACACTGTCACACTGAAACCTTTCCATTCCCTATCTTAATACATTGGGAAACCTGTTCCCTATGTTAATACAATGCCTTTCTAAACCTTATACATAGGGATATCTATAAAGTATCTTAATACATGGGAAATTGAAACACTATCTTAAAACATGGTAAGATCGGCGCCAAAAACTTTTCTGAAATTTACCATCTCAAACCTTACCATCTTAATACATAGGGTAATTTATTCCCTATCATAATACATAGGTTGCTGACCGGATACTCTATAGCCTATGTTAAAACATGGGGGTCAGCAAGCACCCTCCCCCCCCCCCCCCTAATTTGTCGACTGCTGCGACTAATTTCTCGACCACCTTGACTAATTTTTGACCACAGTGACTAAATTTTTGACCACCGCGACTACTTTTTCGACCACCTCGACTATTTTTTCGACAACCGTGACTAATTTTTCGACCACCGCGACAAACTTTTCGACCGTCGCGACTATTTTTTTTGACCACAGCGACTAATGTTTTGACCGTTGCCACTAATTTTTTGACCACTGCGATAATTTCTCGACCATTCCGCGACTAATTTTTTGACCGCCGCGGCTAATTTTTTTTACCGCAGCGACTAATTTTTTGACCACCGAGACTAGTTTTTTGACATCTGCAACTGTTTTTTTGACTGTCGCGACTAATTTTTTGACCATCGCCACCGAGATACGGTATTACCAATGTTTGTCCGCAAATAAAGCCCTGTTCAGGCTATGGAATTTGGGTGGCGGAATTAAAGTTTCAGCGATCGGAAAAGTCAAAAAAAATAGGTCGCGGACCTCGACCCGAGCTGACATTTTGTATATATCTTTTTAGATAGGTGTACGTTTCATTTTCAACTAAAGCTGAGTTTTTTTTATCTGAAACCAACAAAGCGCTGAAGGTATAGTGGAACCAGATCTAAACTTGATTTATACTATTGGTTATTATTATGATATTTTATCTCTATAAAATATTAAATACTAACCAATCATACTCGATCAAACTAATACCCCATTTTTTTGTAAAGGGTTGAAACTGCTTGTAGTTTCAACACCACAACAGTTTGAATTAAAATTAGAATACAGTTGTTCTCATTCTGGAACTAACTCTCGCAAACCGGTGTACACTAGATCTATTGAGACTAGGAAATATAAGAGTAAGATTAAGAATGGTATTAGAAAGAGTAGTTGCACGAATCTATCCGGCCAAAAAACAGATAGCGTGACAAGCAGACGGTGTACCTTATCTGAAAATACTCTATGAGTACAGTAACCTATACATAACTCATCTGGTGCGACCTCAAGATTTAATTTAAAACCAAAATTTAAAATCAAAATTAAAACCATAAGATACAGAAAGTACGCGTTTACAAGAACTAACACTCATGAACAACACCTATTTTGGCGCAATTCACTATGACATACCTTCAGATATGAAATTAGATTACACAATAAGTAGAGTTTTTCAATAAAGGTCTTTGACAGAACTTGAAACACTCCATCAATTATGCTAACTTGAACGTACACACAAACTTAACAATCACTTGCACTAGCAGTACTAAAGATGCCTTATGTAGGATATTCATTGTCAGGAAACAGATCAAATCTTATTGATTACGAGGAAATATTTTATGGTATTACACCTGTACCAAAAAATATCACCTTTATATGTTTTTGAAGATAAAAGACGCTATAAAAGAATCCCAATATTCTACAAAAACAAAATACATTTTGTTGATACACTCTCCCGCAGAACTCAGTTTTGGGATACAGCAGTCCCATGTGGATCACAAAACAGCCACAATGTAGTACAATTAAACCCTGACGAGGAGAAATACTATCTTCTCACACCATACCCTACACTCATGCAACCACTCAAAAAATTTTCCGCATATCGGCATATACTCTAAATCAGAACTTCAACATCACATTCCAACACAACAATTTCAAGAATTATTCACAAAAATGGACACAATTCAACGAAAATCCGTAAATCAAAACCTGCACAAACTTGCAGAAAAATTAGGATTTTCAGACATATTTGCACAAGACTATAGCGGATAATTTAAAAAAAATATGAAAAATTACATTTACTTAAAGGGCAAAAAATACAGACCACAAGATATATCACCAATAAATAATTTTAGTTTGGTAAATTTGAAAAACGAGCTTCTTGCCTTTCTAGGATGGCCCTACTACATCTTAGAAAGATTGACTATATTATACGCGATGTTTAATTTTCTTGGATTTTTTTCCTCTCTCTTGAAAGGAATCTACAATACCTGCACAATACATACACAAGTAAATGAAAAAGCAAGCGTAGCACGCATTCTTTTCGCAGGGTTTTTTGGAATATTTTCAGCATCAATCAAAAAAAATCTTCTAGACGCTCAAATAAAAGAATACAACACCAAACACGTACGACGAACCAAGAAACAATACAAATATAACGCCCACAGCACCACAATTACAAATCTTAACCATAACCACCCCTTATCATTGGTACCACGAAATTTTAGAAATATTGCCCTATCAGACCTCATAACTTCGCGATCTAATTATCCACAAAGCCCAATTCAACACATAATAACCCAACAACCCAACATAGACGACACATATGAGCAAACTATAGCACAACCACATACCACTAAATTCCGTTCTCAGAACAACCATCTTTTTAGCACACGATGAGCCGCCAAAATGGATCTCTCCATTGATCAACTTCCCACCCAGCCAACCTTCAGAACAACATCCCCATCATCCCACTTTTTGCTTTCCCCCCACCTCAATCACCTCTTCCTAACACCTCACCCAGCGTGGAATCAGATACTAATTCCAAACCAACAGTATATAACACTGTCTCCCAATTCAACAACTCCGATATAGAAACACCCAACGAAATTGCAACCTCTAAACCCAGCCCATCTACATTTTCTCAACCACCTTTCAACCTCTACATTCAACCCCTCTTCTCAACCCCCCTTTTCAACCTCTACAGGTTCACCAGCTCTACAGACGAGAACTGAAGCAGGTCTGCCGACAATTCGCATCATCGCCGAAGCAGAAGGAGCCAACTTGCTGTCGAAGATCGAGTGCCTGCCAGAAGGCCATCACTTGAAGCCCTACTCACGCCTGTCTCCAGACCCCGCCTAAAATCGAGAGGAGAAACTACTTTCACACCCGACCGGAGATCGGTCAGCAGGAAAAGACTAGACAAAGTTGGCCCAGGACAATGCGTGAGACACAAGATCAGAGATGACACCATCGATATCGAAGACCAATTTTACTATGACAACATGGACCAAGAAAGCTTTCACGCCAGAGCAACAAAAGGCAAGAGACTCGCACAAGACGAAAACAGAACCCGTAAAGAACAAATCACGCTACACCAGCTGAGACCGAACAGAGCACCCCGGCTCCAACAAGTCGCACACCGCTTCGGGCGGGAAAAATCGGATATTTGCCGACACTGCGACGCAAACGAGCCTGAGAGTGCCGAATATATGCTAGTCAGGTGCCAGAAATGGAATGAAGAAAGACAAGAAACCCTTGAAGACAACCCGTCGGTATCGGCCTTCCAAGACAACCCCGACAGAATTATCCACTTCTTCCGGCGGATAGGGAGACTCTAATCTCCCCCCTGATCATCGAAGAGGGCGCTCACAACACACACACACACACACACACACCTCTACATTTCCAAGTAAAAATTCCTTCCCCTCCCTCCTCTATTTCACATGTCACACCCACATATTCCCCTCTTACTAGCGAATCATCCGATAACAATGACAAAGATCTCACACAAATATCACACGAACTTGATAACTTCATAACACTACAACAGCAATTACAACACCCTCACACACTAACCATTCACCAAGTCTCACGATCTTTAACATCAACCAATCCATCAACTCTAACCCCCTCTTCAGCTTATACACCCTGCCAAAATACCACTTCCCCATCAACCCCATCCACTAGTACCAACCGCGCTTACCGAACCGTTAAACGAAAATTCCCAAAAACCCCATTCCCATCTAACCCAGGATCATCCACCACATTTATCAATCATCCACTTCACACTAATACCAAAGAATTTCTACAAATATTTCTATTTTTCCCCCAATATACATACTTCCATTCCGACCCCCACGATGAAATACCAAATTACGTAAACGAGCATGTCTTATACCCACACTCTCATGTACCTCTCATTACCTTTTTACTAATCCATTAACATTACCACTATATATCACCCCTCATAATAATGAAATATCCAGCACCCTACTCTACCTTCTCACAACAGCAGTAACCTCAAGCCAGTTCACGCAAAATAGGATTCAGAGAATCCCTAAACAAATTCACTGCACCTGAAGCTAATACCCACTCTATCGATTACTACTATCGTAATATCATCCGCCCCAATGAAGACATTTGTCTACTTGGCGATCCAAATACTAACTAACCCTCAATTAACCAAGAAATTTTTCATAAAAACCTCATACACCTTCACACTTAACATCTCAGATAAAAAATATGACAAAGTCATCTCTGCAGTACTACGTCATACAACTGCTTACGAATCATACTTTACCAAATTCAATCATTTTTCACTAACTTTTCATTTCCTCACACCAAAAGAACGAGATCTGCACTGTTCACACAAAATCATGTTACGAACTACACAAACACATCCGTACACTTATTATAGATTCATTGAAAGTCATTACATCAGCACGACAACTTCACCACAGATTTCAATACATTAACTCAAAATACACATCACTTTTTTCTTTAACTTCACCTATTGCATTAAAGACACTAACCAACAAGCCACCATCCAAAATTATGATCCCATCACCCAGATGTATATCTTCTGCCCACTAAACAAACTAATAAACGTAGAATCCCGCCTAATGATCATCTCTCATGAATTCCTTCAGCCCGTCGAAGTCGCAATCCTAGAATTTATATATAACACTCGCTATAACAACAAAAATACATAACCTAAATCAAAACACACCGTATGAACAATCACCTAACACGGAAGAATGTAACATCATTAAAGCACTTTGATTGCTTTGGCCACTCTTGCAGACTAAAAACACCATTCGTTTGTTCGATAAACTACTAACCTCCTCTGATATAAACCACGATGTTTTTCCTCATGGCTTCTTCAACGACAATTAGGTAATATGAATTCAATATTTTACTAACAAATTCAAAAAACACTAAAAATTAAGATTCAATGTTTTCTCTTTTTCTTTATAGGCACAATCATCAATCATCTGCAAAACAAAAAGCAAAATAAAAAACAGAAACTCTTTTTCAAATAAATAATTTTTCTTAACCTATCCCATAATTGAAGTAATAAATTATCCCGTACAAAGCAGTAAATTAATATATAAATACTTTCTCCCACAAACAGCAAATATTCATATAAATGAAAGTAAATTAATATTTTTAACCCCTAAATCAAGCAGTAACTTTCTAATTTCCAATGTAGTAAATTGATAAAAGTTTTTCATAAATAACAAAAGCAGTACTAACCTTTTCAAGCGACGCTTCTTTATATTTTCTCGCACAAATATTCTATCCAATTTCGCGTTGCTCGCCCACAAAGAATTGTTTAAAATAATGGATTCAAGTTTCAACTTTCACTGATAACAACTCTAACAAGTCTTAACACGTTTCAAACTTTCCTTCAACCTTGTTGGAAAGAAATTATATAATCATGCAAGCTAACCAAGGCAAGCTTTTTAAATACCATAAGACACAACCTAATAGCATGACTAAGAAAAGAAAACCCACGGTACCCAGACTGGATTCACACCAGCTTAAAACCGGATAAATTATTCTTTTAAAGACTATCTTTAAGTCTGAACATAAAAGAACAAAACACCGAAAAAGTCGGAAGACAAACCCAAAACAAACAATTTGATTTTTGAAGAAAAAACCAAACTAAGACAACAAAAGAAAACACTGGTAATAAAAAATAGCATGAAAACTTGAACTAACACAGGACCCCCCAAAAAGAGAGCACAAAATCATACCCTCACTTCTGGCCTAACCCACCAGAAGAGGACGTCCTGAGCAGGCTCTATAGCCGGCCTCACCCACCGTGCTACATCCACGCTTCGTGACAGCCACGACACTATTTTTGATGAGAGTTACTCAAGTGTGAGTAGCTCTTAAAAATAACCAAACTAAATACTAACGCTTTTGCGATAAAAACTATTAGAAAATCATAACCAAAAAACATAATTAAAAAAAGATTTGTATATGTAAATAATAAAAATGCAGTATAAAGATTATAAGAAAACCCAAAGACGAGCAGCAGGAAACTTGACAACCCAATCACACTCCAACTACGGAATGGTAAAACCCACCTGACAGGTTGAATGACGAAATGATATCCACCATTCCAACTTCTTGGAGCTTCCTCCTCCAAGAACGGAACAGAAATGATGCTCGCGACATACAACAAACTTCACCCATCCTCCACCGCAGATGAAGGAAAAGGAATCAAAAACTAAAACTCTCTAAACCCCGGATGGGTGGAACCAGATCTAAACTTGATTTATACTATTGGTTATTATAATGATATTTTATCTCTATAAAATATTAAAAACTAACCAATCATACTCCTTATTTGTAAAGTGTTGAAACATTTTTTTTGTTTCAACACCAGAACAGTTTGAATTAAACTTAGAATACAGTTGTTCTCATTCTGGAACTAACTCGCGCAAACCGGTGTACACAAGATCTATTGAGACTAGGAGATATAAGAGTAAGATTAAGATTGGTATTAGACTAAGAAGTTGCACGAATCTATCCGGCCGAAAATAAAATAGCGTGACGATCAGACGGTGCACCTTATCTGAAATTACTCTATGAGTGTAGTAACCTATACATAATTCAATAGTGTGAGGGAAGGGGAAGCAAGCTTCCAAAATTTAGATCAAAAGCTGTCATACCGCTACTGCAGTAGCAGTATTTATTATACGTATGTACATCTAACCTCTGGTGCTCAATCATTATTTTATGGTATTCTCAAGGTCATACGTAAGTGTTGACACTGAGATTAAGCGAGAGATCAGAGTACTTAACAATGATCTATCTCTCAGTACATAAGAAACCAAGGAAAGAGAAAATCTAAATTCAATATTCAGAATACAGTATTGAATTACAACTTGTTTTCAATTGATATCGCAACGCATATCACATGGCGCAGCCAGCAGGATTCGCAGCTCAAGACAACAGAACGGATATGGGAATTCCGGTATTTTGGGCATCAGCGAATCTAGACCCTCCGTGGCAATTCAAAATTTGGTTCGAACAATTTCTCATGGCGGTTACGGTCAAAGAAAATGTGAACCCAGAGATTATTTTGGAAGAACCAAAAGATATATTAGATTAACCACCACCACGCCCGGAAACGCCCAGGGAAGGGGAGAACGAAGATGCGAGAAACGCTAGGATTCTTAGAGATAAATTAGCAAGCGACAGAGTAGTATTGGAGAACGAAGAAAGAAAAACAAGAGGCCCACGAGTCGGACACAATGTCTTCTACAACGAAGTACAAAAGAAACTGGTGTCACGATTATTTCTATCTTTGGGCACAGAGGGAAAGAAGAGATTCCTACAAAAGAATCCGCACGCAGAAATATCGAAAATGACGTTCAGAGAAATAACAGAGTTGGCAGAAGTCTCATTTCAAAAGGTAAAATGTGTAACATACGAAAGATACAAGTTTTTTACGAGAATGCAAGAATCTGGAGAATCTCTTGTAGTTTTAACAAAATAGCTTTTTCTATTTTGTATAAAATTCAGCAACCGGCTGTTAGTTGTTAAACTAAAATCTGTTACCATCAAGCTCTATCAATAGAAGCCTTCTCTTACTTTTCAAAAATTTCTTCTCGTTCAAGGGCGTTAATTTTCTCAAATGTATTGCGAAATTTATCTTTTCATATTACCAATACAACGTTCTAAATAAGTGTTGTTATTGATTGACTTAAAGTAAATGTAGGTCATAACTATAAATGATGATATAATTCCTCAAAAAGTCAGCTCAAAATACTTCAGATAACTCGTTGATCACTTAATTTAAAGCAACTTCTCACTGAAAGCAAAAAGTGAGTTAGAAGTCAATGTCATTACAACTTCAAAAACACACTGGAGAAAAAATAACGCAACAAAAATTCAAAACGAGAGAGCAAGACAAAAAAAGATACACTAGTGGACAATATTGAACCCATAATCAGGTTTTTTCGCTCTAAAAAGCTTCGTTTTAAGGACCATTTTGGACACAGTTTTTATGGTATTTTATTCCATTATTTATATTTTCCAATTGCAAACTATCTGAACTATCCTCTCTGAAAGTCTCATTTTTTTTATTTATAGCACTTATCAGTTTTTTCCAGGTTGGAAAATGCCAGTTTTGACAATTTTTAATGCGTTTTCTATGGGGTAACTTCCCAAATGGCATAATTCCCAAATGGCATAAAGATGGAAACTTTTCCCAAATGGCATAAATTTCAAGTTTTCATTGTAATTTAAACATTTTCTATCTATTTCTAATTCTAACATTTTGTCAGGAACGAAAGCATGTGAACAAGATACAAGATTTGGAATTAATTGCTTCCAAACAAATTTACGCAACAAATTGTCAAAAAAGTTCACCACAAGAAGCTTATTAATAACCGCAAGCTAATGCTTCTTTCTTTTGATGAAAAAATTTCTACAACTTTTGTGAAGATAAAATGTCAATCAACATTTGGATTGACAATTTGAATTTTTTTCCCACATTTTTCACGAAAAAATTAATCTCGATTTTTTCAATGCAACAGTTGCATGTAATTTATGCCATTTGGGAAATTTTTCATTTTTATGGCATTTGGAAATTATGCCATTTGAGACGTAATCTTCTATGGTACTGAAGACTTTTTCGAAGAAGCGGAGCAGACAAACTTGATCATGCGGGGCGAAATAAATTAAACAAGAAACTTGCGTTGTTCAGTTTGACAGCTTTCCTCAATTCATTTGTTTCTTATAATTTCACACCTTCCAAAAAACTTATTAAAAATGGCAAAAGCTGGCAGTTTCAGACACAGAAAAAGTCACAAGGTGTTCAAATAAAAAAATTGAGCCCCTCAAGGATGGTAACTCTGATCATTTGCAGTCGATTGAAGTAAATTTTTGATGAAATTCCAATAAAGTATTGTCAAAATTGTCTTTGAAACTAAGAAATTCAGAAGTAATTTGGTGAATTTGCGTTTAACTTTGACCACTAGTGTATGAACTTTAGGACCTTGATTTTATATAGTTACTACAATAATGGTCAAAATTAGGGCCACTTTCAAGGTTTTTCTGCTCTAAAATGCTTGTTTTCAAGGATGATTTCGGACAACATTAATTTAAGCAAAAGTTTTACATAAACCAATAGGGAACAATCAGAGGAAACCTTGATAAAATGATAAAACTTCAGTACCCAACACTGAAAATTTGATTTTATTTTCTCAGAAATCATCCTCGTAACAAGCATTTTAGTGAGAAACAACTAGAGTTGGAATAGTTTGAAATACGTTTTTTTTGATATCGTGCAAAAAGAAAGTGACCAATTGTTGTCACGTTTGCAAGAAAGCACTTGTGAACAAAACTAAGCGCATCTTCAGGTGATTTTTCTTGAAAGTCGCTTTTGAAGGATAACTTTGTGCAACGTTTGCAGGAAGTCGAACAAACGTTTACCGAAGACTAAAAAAACGATTCGTGCGTGCTACCCTGTGAGTTAGGTCCTTTAGGTTAACTCATAGAGTAATTTCGGATAGGGTACACCGTCTGCTCGTCACGCTATCTTATTTTCGGCCGGATAGATTCGTGCAACTTCTTAGTCTAATACCGACCCTAATTTTACTCTTATATCTACTAGTCTCAGGGTGTTTAACTAGTCTCTGCTAGGCTCAATAGATCTAGAGTATACTGGCTTATTGGGGCAGCTGAAGTTCTCTTGGAGAGGCAACTAATTTCTAAGTTAAATTCAAATCTCTCTGGTGCTGAAATTACAAGTAATTTCAGCACTTACAAAAAAGTGGGTTGTTAGTTGGATGGATTATGATTGGTTAAAATTAAATATTTTACAGTGGTAAAATATCTAATTTATCCAATAAAAAAATGTAGTTTAGATCAGGTTCCACCCATCCGGGGTTTACAGAGTTTTTTAGAACTATCTTTCTTCTCTGCAGTTTGAAGGATGGATGATGAACGTTGATATTTGGCGAACATCATTTACTTATCCGGGTCCTCTTGAAAAAGAACGTTCCAGGACGCTGGAATCAGAAATAGGAAGTTATTATTTTGTCATTCGACAACGACTGTGATCCCCAATGAAATCAATCCGATTTCAAAACGGTTTGCTATGTCAGGTTTTTCTGTATTAGTAGAGAACTGTTTTGTGTACAGCCTTGTCTGGGAATGGCGTGAAGATCGTGTTTGGAAGGGATGCCTTGTAACTCGGACCTGTACGTATACTTGAGCATTGAGGTGGTCATTGGTCTAGTTCAATGAAGTCCTTTTCTGCGAAGTCAAGTCGTACTCTAAATCCTTTGAGTCGTGATTGTGGATGGCATGTCAGTTAATTTTAGCCATTCTTTTGTTCGAGTGTGATGGGATCATCTAGTCTTGGATGTTCGTCTTTGTTGTTGTGTATGATCTATATACTGCAAAGTATGATTTACATTTTATAAATTTATGTTAATTTGGTTTCTTAATCATGAATTTAGTTAGTCGTTTTCACAAAAGCATTTTGTTTCAGTTCAGTTATTTGGAAGTTACTCACCCTTGAGTACCTCTTATTAAAAATAGAAGTGTGGTCACAAAGCGTGGATGTAGCGCGGTGGGTTAGGCCGGCTATAGAGCATGCTCAGGACGTCCTTCTCTGGTGGGTTAGGCCAGGAGTGGGAGTATGATTTCATGCTGTTTCTTTGAGAGGTCCTGTTTTTTGTGATAACGTTTTATGTTGGTTTTATGTTGGTCTTTCTTATGTTACTTTGGTTGTGTCCTTTTTTCAAAAATCAAATTGTTTTTGGTATGGGTTTGTCTTGCGACTTTTTTGTGTTTTATTATTTCTTTCTTAGACTTTATAATAGTCTTCAAAAGAATAAATTATCCAGTTTTAAGCTGGGTTAATCCGGTTTGGGTACCGTTGGTTTTCTTTTCTTAGTCATGCTGTTATTTTATGATTTGTGGTGTTTAGTAAGCTGCGTTGGTTAGTTTGGTTTTTTTATATAATTCCTTTCCAACCGGGTTAAAGGAAAGTTTGAAACATGTTATCGTGTGTTAGAGTTGTTTATAGTGAAAGCTTGAAACTTAAAATCATTATTTAAACAATTCTTCGTGGGCGAGCTGTGCGAGTTTGGATAAAATTCTTGTGCGAATGAATGAAAATATTGAAAAGGTTAGTACTGCTTTCTAATTTTATGAATTTATTGCATTGAATTTGAATTTTATTGCTTTTTGGGGAAGTTTAAAATTATAAATTTTCATCGTATTTATTTTACTGCATCGAGGAAAATAATTTATAAATGAAATTACTACAACGGGTATGAATTTTACTACAGTATTTAGTGCTAGGGATTAAGGAGTTTGAATATAATTTAACAAGTTTGTATTTTTCTTTTTCTTTTTCTGTTTTTTAGATGATAGTGATGTGAAGACTAAAAGAATAAATCAAACATTGATAAAAAATGGTTAGTATACATTTGAATTTATTAGTTAAAAGTATTTTAATTTATAGTTACCGTAGTCTTCTGGGAAAAAGCCGTGGGGGAAGATGTCGTGAATCATGTCTGATGTTGTTAGTAACTTGGCTAGTATGCGTATGATGTTTTTAGTTTGTAGCAATGGCCAAAGCAATTGAAGTGCCCTGATGGTGTTTAGTTCTTCTGTGCCTACTGCGAACTCGTAAGGTGTGTTTTGGATGAGGTTATATATTTTATGGTTATATTTACTATTGTGAATGAATACTAAATATAGGTATTTCAATAGGTGTGATAAATTCATGCGGGATAAGGAATGGTCTTGAATCTTCGGTATTGAAGGTCTTTGTGATGGGACAGAATATATACATTTGGGTAATTGGTCATAGTTGCGGAGAATGCCGTGTAGGTTAGTATCTTTAATGCAATATGTAAAATTTAGAAAAAATTGTGACGTGTATTTTGAGTTAAGAAACTGAAAACGATGGTGAGGTTGTCTTGATGGGGTGTGCAAATCAAAATGATTTTGTATAAAACGATAATATGTATATGTGTGCGTTTGTTTAGTGCGTAACATGATAGGGCGGATGATATTATAATCGTAATGTTCTATTGCAAAATCGTTAGCTCAGGGTGCGGTGAATGTTTTTAATATTTTTTTATATCGAACGTAAGTAAATTGTCGAGGTGTTAGAGTTGTGGTTAGTATATATAACATGTTTTTATTTTTCTCGATACTTTCAGTAGTATTAGCTAATGGTAGGCAGAGGGGGTTAGTATAATCATAATAAGCTGTCCAATGGAGTGTTGGCATTAAAACGTGCTCATCAACAAAATTGCGTGTATCGTTAGTAATGGTAAAAGTAATTAGTGTATACTGCGGAAATGATGGTAGGGTAATGAAAAGAAAATTTTTCGTATTTGTGTGTTTTGGGTGGTTGATGTATTCTCGGGCTGTTCCGGGTTTGGTTGGGAATGGGTGATTTGGGAATTTTTGTTTAAAAGCTCGGTTAGTACTGGTAGATGTTTCAGTGGATGTGGATGACTGAGCTAATGAAGGAGTGTAAGCTGAAGAGGGTGTAGGAGTTGGTGGATTTGAGGATGTTATTGTGGATGATAGTTGATGTATTGTGAGAGTTTGTGGATGTATTAGTTGTTGTTGCAATGTAAAGAAATTGTCGAGTTCTGCGGAAATTTGGATGGTATCTGAGGAGTTATTATGTGATTTGTCGGAATGAAATGGAGAATAGGTTGGGGTTACTTGGGAAGCGTAAGAAGGAGTGGAAAGGGATGGGGTGGATGAGTGGATTGGATGGGTTGAAAAGGGGGTTGCGAAAAAACTGAGGAGTTGGTCTGGGTAGTATAGGTAGAGGGAGATGGTTCGGATTCTGTAAATTTGTCGGGGGTTTCTACATTAGCGTTATCAAATTGTGAGATAGTATGAAAAACTGAAATATCTGAGTTAGTATCAGAATTCGTGCTTGATGATATGTTAATAATTGGAAAATCGGGTGGTGGGAAAGCAAAAAGTGGTATTATTGGGATTGGAGTTTGGAGGTTGGCTGGGTGGGAATTTGAGCGATGGAGGGATCCAAGAGGCCGGCTCATCGTGGGCTAAAAAAAAGTGATTATTTTGAGATTGAAAAGTGGTGGTGTGAGGTTGTTCTATAATTTGTTCATATGTATTATCATTTTGTGAATGATGTGTCATTATGTGTTGGATGGGACTTTGTGTTGTATTTGGTCTAGAATTTGGATTATGTGTGATTGCTAGGTTTCGGAAATTACAGGGAATTAATGATAATGGATGATTTTGTGGTAGAGTTGGTATATGTGGTGCTGTAGGTGTTGTATCTACATTATTATGTTCTTCGTTATATGGTTTTGGTCTTGTGGATATTTTTGTGTTATATTCTTTTATTATCTAGAAGTATTTGGTTAATTGATGATGAAAAAAATCCAAAAAATCCTGCAAATAGTATACGTGCTACACTTGCTTGTCGGTTTACTTGTGTGTGTATAGCGCATGTGTTATAGATTCCTTTTAACAGTGAGAAAAGAAATCCTATAAAATTAAACATAGCGTATAAAATAGTTAATTTTTCTAAGATGTAATAGGGCCATCCTAGAAAAGCTAGAATTTCGTTCTTTAAGGTGACAAAAATGAAAATATTTATAGGTGAAATATCTTGTGATCTGTATTTTTCACCGTTTAAATATATGTAGTCTTTGATATCTTTAAAATATCCGCTATAGTCTTGTGTATAAATGTCTGCAAATCCTGCGGTTTCGGCAAGTTTTCTTAAATTTTGGTCAATTGATTGTCGTTGTATCCTGTCCATTTGTGTTAACAGTTCCTGAAACTGTTGTGTTCTAATGTGATGTTGGATATCAGATTTAGAATATATTCCAATTGATTGTAAATCAATATTTGGGTTACAAGCGATAGCTCTGATACTTTCGGGTGAAATTTTTTTGAGTGGTTGCATTAATGTAGGGTATGGTGTAAGTAGGTAGTATTTATCTTCATCAGGGTTTAGTTGTACTACATTGTGGCTATTTTCTGATCCACATGGGACTGCGGTAACCCAAAAATATGTTCGTCTTGAAAGTGTGTCGACAAAATGTACTTTATTTTTACAGAATATGGGGATTCTTTTATAACAACGTTTGTCTTCAAAAACATATAATGGTGATATTTTTTTGGTGCAAGTATAAAATGTTTCAAATGCTTCCTTTAAATCTTGTGGTAATGTGGGGTATAAATTATATGTTGGTTCACTTAGGGATGCTTGTCGCTGACCTGGTTCTAATGGTTCAGATAAGCGAGCGTGTCGTTCTTCGAAAGTGTATGGGTTATCTTGGAAAGAAATTCGTGTGGATGCTTGGGGGTTTTGAGTAGTTGTGGGTATGACTGGGTTTTCTTGGGAGGATGTCGGTGAAGACTGATGTTGTGGTGGTTGGTTAGCAATTTTGGAAATGTGTCCAACTAAAGTTTTTTCTAGTGGGAAGATTTATGTTTGTTGTAATATTCTCCGATGAAAAGGATTAAAAGTATTGTTGCTAAGGCGAATGTGATTACTGCCTTTTTTACACATTTGCACATTGTCATGATTAGGGATGATAAAAATGCGATGAAAATTACGAATAGTAAGAAAACATCTGTTCTACTAAATATTGTTCGTATCATTTAAATAGACTCTGAATTATCGTACCTGTAAATGTGGTTAATGATTTGGTAAACTTGGAGATATATTTCAAATAGGGAGTAGAAAATTAAAAAAAAATTGCAAAAAATTATTAAAAAGATTATGAAGGCTTCAAAAGTATCAATAAAAAATATTAGCAAAAATTTAAAGAGAATGAAAAATGTTATGAAAAGATTTAAGGTTGTATTTATTAAGATATTGACTGTTTGAGAGAAAAGCATTCAAGAAATGATTCGTTCGTCGAATATTTTTTGTTGTTTGGGGAGAGATTCGAGTGTGTTCGGATTATTTATTGGTTTTTTGTCAAGTGGGTTGAGTTTTTGTGAAAAATTGTTGGGGGCTAAATTTATGATGTTCGGGAGGTCTTCTTAGCTTTGTTTTTATTTGGTAGATAATCTGGGGTATTTTTGAAATATTTGTACATTAGGCCAAATGATTATGGTCCTTTTTGATTTTAGGCTAATTTGCCATTTTTGGTTGGAGGGTTTTTGAGGTCTGAGTTGGGAAAATATTGTTGATCTTTGCGTTATTAGATAGGGGAGGCTTGTAATACTATGGTGGTATTTATTTTAGTTGTCAAATGTTAGCGAGTTGCTTATTTTTGACCTGGAGGTTGTAAAGTTATAGTTATAGATATGCCTGGAGTTTAATATCTATCGGCTAATAGGTTGGTGTTAGAGATATAAAAGCTGACGGATTTGAGTGAATCCTATTGGCTGAATCTGAACTTAAATTGCTGCGTATGTTTCAGGATGTTATCTTGAAAATATGAAAGTTCAAAATGATTTAGAAGTTTAAAAATTATTAATTTTTAAAATCAAAGTTGTTTTTGAAATTCAACTTTCTTTAATATTTTAGATTGTGGGATGAATAATTTGTAATTTTTACGCGGTTGATTTCTAAGTCGTGATAATTCTTTGTGTTCTGATTTTTCTACTAGTTCTTGTGGTAAAACTTTTTTTATCATTTTCCTTTTTTTTTTCTTTTTGAGATATTTTTGAGTCTGGCGTTTTTGTATTGTTTTGATTTGTGGTTTGTTTTTGATGTTGTTTTTTATGATGAACGTTGTCCTGTTCATTTGTTTCTTTTTCTGTATGTATATGATTTTGATTACTTTTAAACCTGTAAAATAATATAATTGAGTTAATTCGCGTAATGCGTATTCTTTTGGGTAGTAAGGTAATAAATTGTTTTTATGTTGAACAATTTCTTTTTTGGTTGAATCTGTGAGTTTATACGTTACGTCAGTTGGTTTGGCAATTATTTGGTATGGTCCTTTTTGAAGTGGTTGTAATTTTTTAGAGATTCCTTTTTGTGTATTAAAGTTAGGTATTAAAACAAATGTTCCAATTTTTAAATCTGTGGCTGGTGTAAAGCGTGAATTAATTTGGTTGTTAATGTTTTGCCTTTGTAACAATTTCTTTGTTACTTTTTGGTAAATTTCATTGTGTTTTTTATCTCTATTTAATATCCATTCGGTATGTGTGCCGGAGGCTATTTAAGAATTTGTGGATGATGAAAATGATCTTCATCTTATGTGTGTAAAGGTAGGTTATAACAAATTGAATCTTTATTTGGTTGGCAATAATCTTGTGCATTTTTATGTGCATTTGCTGTAAACATAATTGGTTTTCGTGGCTTTTGATTCAAAACCATTTCATATGGTGACATTCCTAATGTTGTCGTAATTTGTGAATTATATGATGAGGGAAATAATTTTACATCTGCTGACCATTCTGTGTATCGTGTATCATTTCCAATAATGATACATCTAAGATATTCTTGTAGTGAATGGTTCATACCTTCGACTAAACCGTTTGTCCAAGGTGCATGAGATGTACGTGGTTTATGTTTAGTGTTGTATAAGTTGCATAGTGTGATAATTTCATTGTTAATAAATTCTGTACCATTATCTGTAATTAGGGGTTTGGGTAATCCGAATTTTGCTATCCAATGTTCATAAAGTGTTGTGTAAGCATAATGAGCATTACAATGTGGTACTGGGTTGAGTGCTACATAATGTGTGAATGCATCAACAATGACCATAATGTAGGAGTTTCCTTCAGAAGATGGTGAAATTGGTCCTTTTGTGTCGAATGAAATGCGATGGTTGAAAAATAAATTTTGTCCTTTAAAATCTTGTTTTTGTGCTATTTGTTTTTGTTTTGGATACGGTTTGTTCAATTGACATATTATAAAATCATTGCATAATACTTTTATCCAAATTGGTGCATTTGGGAAATAAAAATTTTGTGTAAAGTTTGAGTATGTTTTTTCTGATCCGGAAAGTCCCTTTGTATTTTGTGTTTGGGAGATGTTAAAAGCTATTAGTATCATAATTAAAGGTAGACAGTGAACTGTAGAATCATTTAATTTATATTCTAAAAGATCTGTATTTTCATTAATTGTTGTTTTGTTAAATTTTCTGAAATATCGGAGAAGTGTTTTGTTTCCTAAAACTGTGGTATCAGCTTTTACGGGCTTGGTTTTGTATTTGTGCCATGATTTTAGTTGTCTAATTACTGGATCGAGATTTTGATATTGTTTTAAAAGTTCAAGTGTAATTTTATCTGTTGCGGGGAGAAAATTATTGTCAATTTCTAGTTTTGACAGGGGAATTGTGTCAAGTGGGCCATGGAGGTCAAAAACTTGATTTATTGTGTATTTGGAATAATTTGTTTGTGGTCCTGATAAGTTTATTTTATTGGTCAAATTTTCTTTTTCAATTAGTGGAAAAAGGTCTTTTTTATGCGAGTGTTCTTTTTTTTTTTTTTTGAGTATTATTTTTTATCCATTGTGAGTATGGAATTGGTTGAAAAGTTGATGTTCCTAGTAAATCAACTCCATAAGGATTATTTTGGCATTCTAAGTAGAGTGAAAATGTTGTAGATTATTTATTTCTGATTGATCATTGTCAGTTTTTACTGCGTATTTGCATTCTAATTGGGGTGATGTTTCATTTTTTGCGTGATAGAATTTAATATTTTGTGGTATTTCAATTGTAGTTTTTCGTGTAAGTAATTCAGGTGGCTTATTTCTATTTAATGTATCTGGTAATGCAAGGTTTTTTCCTGCTGTCCAAACTTTATGTAAATTTGAGAACTTCATTAGAATTAATTGAAATCTATAAATTCTGTGATTAGGAATTGATTTTTGTGTAAAGAGAAATATAATTGGTTTGTGATCTGTAAATAGAACTGTTGCGTGTTTTGATCCAAGTATCAGAAATTCGTATTCTGTATGTGTGTAAATTATAGCTGTACATTTTCTCATTAGAGTTGAGAGTCGTAGCTCTGCTTGTGTAAATAATCGTGAATTTGCTGATATAAGATTCATTTTATTTGTTCCACTATGTGATTGTAGCAATGCTGCGCCGATGCCAAAATTTGAAGCATCGTACATTGCAAAGAATGGTTGATTTGGATCTGGGATTGTGTTTGAAAATTTTTCTGTCAAAAGCTTTTTAATTTCTTCAATTTGTGTTTGATGTTCAAAGGTCCATTAAAAATTATTTTGTTGTCTGAGGATGTTATAGAAAGGTCTTAAGTATAATTGCATTTTGTAAACATATTTACTTAAGAAATTTAACATTCCAAGGAATTCTTGGAATTTCTATTTATTTGCAGGTGGTTGAAGTTTTTGGATTGCATCAGTGCGTGATTTTAATGGAGTGATAGTGTTTCGTTCAATATGATGTCCTAAAAATTTAACGCGTGTTAAAAAGAAGTGTGATTTATCGGGGGTTGCTTTCAGATTTTCGTTCTGAAGTATTTTTTGATATTGTTCTAAAACTGTAAACATTTCGTCTTTCGTTTGTGATTGCATAAAAACATCGTCTAAGTAGGTGATTGCATTTTTCTTGAGCATTAATGATCTAGAAATTTTACTCATGAAAGCTGAAAAAGCTGCTGGTCCTATGGATATTCCATAGAATAAGCGATTAAATTCATATTGTTGATTTCCAATAACAAATTGAGTTAAACGTCGTGATTGTTCATCTAGTGGCATTTGATTATATGCACTATTCATATCTGCGGTTGTGAAGTATTTATTATTTATCTTTGTTAAGATAACTTGTATTGGTTCAATAGGCCATTTGCATTTTGATTCGTCAATTAGTGAATTGAGGTATATAGCGTCTAAAACTATTTTTAGTGATTCACCTTTTGCTAGAATGATAACAGGGTTAATGAAGGTGTTTTCTTTTGGTTGTTCTTCTTTATTTACTGGTGAGATAATTTTGTATTGTTCTAAAATGTCAAGTAATCGATTTACCTTGTCGTGTAAATGAATCGGTACTTTACTTGCTCTTTGTTTTTTGAAAACTGCGTCAAGTTTTAATGGGAAATGTAGTGATGAACTGATTTTTCCAACGTCAAATTTTGATGTTGCGTAGACTGTGGAAAATTTTAATAGTTGTTTTGCTAATTTATCAAATTCATCTTGTGTGATTTGTGAGTGTTGAAAATTAAACATTGTTAAAATTTTTTGTTGTTCTTTTGTGTAATTTGTTATATTGAATGTCGGTTTAAAATATGGTGTTTTTGTGAAATAATCTGTATTTTTTTTTCATTACTTATTAAATTATTTATGGATAATTCTTCGGCAAGAATTTTTGATTGACAAATATCTAATAGTTGTAATATATTATTTACTCGATAGGCTACTTCAATTATAGGTGAAATTGTACCATTTGTTTTGCAATATCCTAAAAGTCCTAAGAGTAATGTTATTTGATATGGTGTATTGTTATACACATGTAATGAAATAATATCGGAATTCGTATTTTTTGAGTATTTTATAGATGAGATTGTAATTTTGAAAAATTTGTGAATAGGTTTAAATTCGAAGTCTGACATAAAAAATTGTTGATTGTTTTGACTTTTGTCATACTGATGAACTTGTTCTTTTGAAAAATTATATAAATTTCCTGATAGTGGTTTCAAGTGTTTCCATTTTTGATTACAAATGGGGTAAAATTTTGAGAAAAATGGTGGTTGTTTGTTTAATCTTTGGAAGAACGTTAAGGCTGTACTTTTCGTTTTAGTATATTTATCTTTGATATGAATTTTACTATTTAAGATGTTGATTGTTGGTATATATTTACTAATAAATGGTATGCCAATGATGGTGTGCTTAATATCAGTAATATGAAATGTTTGTTTAAACGGCTTGCTCAAAATCTTGTTTTGTTCCATTGTTCTTGTGGGGAGAAGTAATAATTGGATTTTTCCATAGTTTACTAATGTTGATCCTTGTGCTGTTGCCAATTTACTAGATGTTTCAAGAGGTATTAAATTTGGGTGTAGTGTTTTAATTTCATTCCATGTGGGAATAATAATTATATTTGATTCTGCTCCTGAGTCGATTAAAAAATCAATTTCAAGATCTGGTGGTTGAAATTCTTTACTTCTTGGACTCTCTTAGAGAAATGGAATTGTCCAAACTTTTTCTCTTGGTTATTCTTTCTGTATATTTTGATAAATATTTTTTGTGTTTGAGCATTGTTTTTCATCTTTTTTATCAGGTTTAATTACCGTGTTAATTTCGTTTACTTCTTGTGTAGTTTGTGTATTATTATTAAAAGGTCCAATGTAATAATTATGAAGGAGTTCCAATTGATTTTCATTTATATGTGAAGTAAAAAGTTGTTCGTATATGATAGGTTCATAGTCATTTTCTACTGTTATCATATTTACAAAGATGGTGTTACCTGTATCACTTTCAGTATCTGATGATTCACAATTAATGTGATTTAGTTGTAGTTCATTACTTCCTGTGTCATCAATACCTGGGGGGTCTGATGTTGTTTCTTCATTTGTTTGCACTTGATTTATCTGTCTTTGATGTTTCGGTGTGTTACTTCTGTGTCGATTTTTAGAATCGGGATAACGGTTATTATTCCTATGAAGTGACTGGGAATAATTTCTGTGTCGATTATTGTAACTTGAGTTTCGGTTTTGTGAATTATTTCGTGATCTGTTTTGATAGTTATCATTTGATCTGTGATAATTCGATCTATTATATGAGTTATTCCTTGATCTATTGTTTGAATAGTTCTGATTTCGATTGTTTGAATAACTTCTATTTCTATTGTGTGAATAGTTTCTATTTCTGTTGTATGATGAGTTTCGTGATCTATTATTGGAGTAGTGTCTATTCCTTGGGTTGGAATGGGAACTGGATGCAGAAACAAATTCTGTTGTGTTTGAATTCGATCGTGAATAGTTATTTTGGTTATTTTGGCTATTCGATCGGCTATGTCTATTTTGTGAGAAATTTCGTGAATTTCTTCGTTCGGGCGATCTAACTCTATAACTTGAGTTATATGGTGATTGATTTCTTGAGTAATTTGAGTTGCTTGGAAGTGGTTTTCTTGAACTGTTATTACTATATATGTTTTTGTTTGGTAGATTTTGATCTTTTTTCAAGTATTGATAGAATGATTTATTTGGTTCTTTGTGCTTTTGAGGTTTATTCTGATTATCTTGGTGTTTTTGTCTACATTCGGCGATACTGTGTCCGTATCATCGGCAGTAATTACACCATTTTTTGAAAGATGGTTTGCCTTTAAAATTTGGTTTCCTTTCATAGATGTTTAATATTTCAGTGATTTTTTCGATCAGGTCTGTGTCTGATTCTTGTATATTATTTATATGTGTAGTATTTGTTTCAATTCGATTAACGTATTGTAGTTTTAGATTTTCTGTTTCTTCGAGTTTCATTGTGATTTCAGCTTGTTCTAGTTTATCTACTAATTTCCTAAAATCTAAGTCTGGTTCTCGAATTGAGGAAGGATGAGATGCTCTCTTTTTTATAGCTATTTTCCTTAATTGAGGTGTTAAGGTCATCATTAAAAAAAAACTGTCATTTTTGTGTTTTTGTAATCATGTGTATTAAGTGAATATGCTTTTCGAACTAGTTTTTCGATTCGTACTGCTAATTTTTTAATTGTTTCATTTGGTAATCTGCGTATTTCGTTGCATAAAACTCTTTGGTGTTGTTTGTTTCTTTCAGAATCAAACATTTTTGAAAACTCTTGTGTAAATCTTTTCCAATCTGATTTTATTTCTATAGGTAGTACTGAAAACCATTTTTGAGCTGCGCCATCTAGTGTTGTTCGTTTTAACGCTGTGCGTCTATGTATCCAATTTTGACGGAGTGGCGTATTAATTGGTTCAGGTCCTATATTTAAATTAAATTTGCTGTGACTGCGTTTAAATAGTCTTCTACAGAATATTCAGGGTCTGTTCCTGTGAATACCATCAGTGGTTTATTCGGTGTTATTGATGACCCACCCATGAGGTATGGATTCATAGTCATCTGTAGTGATTCTGCGGCATTTGGCATTTGTGAAAAATTTGAAAGTTGATTTTTGGTTATCTCGTGTTGCTGGAGGTAATATGGAAGCGCTATTTCATTTTGCATTTGAGTTGGTTGATACGAATGCATAGTCATTGGATTTTGTGGCTGTATTGGTTGAAACGATTGTGTATTAAACGGGTTTTGCATATGCATTTGTTGTTTGTATATCTGCTAGATTTTGTGGGTAAATTTTCATTTTTTGAGATGGTTGAGATTGTCGCGGTCTCTGTGTGCAATATTCTTTGGTATATGGTGCAAAAATATCTGGTTGATAGTAATCATCATCATCAGATGATAAGTAATTTGTGTTATAAGGTGTTTCTGTTTATTTTTATTTTGTTGAAGAAATGGATAGTTTTCACTATAATCCTGTGGAGGGTGTGGATTATCTGGAAAATTTACTGAATTGGTCGATGTATTTGGGAGATTCCAATAATGGGAACATACCTGATTTAAATTTGTGTATTTTTTAGGGGGGGGGGTTAATTTGTTTTTTGTTGGTGTGGATAATTATAATTATGTTCTGCAAATGTGTTTTTTGTGAACGTTTTTCGTGTTTTCGACGGTTTTGTCATTGGTCTTTACGTCTGATAGTCCATATGTGAGTATTTTGGAGCAACCGAAGGTTTAACGGTTGACTGTAAGGTTACTTGTGGTAGTAATGTATTTGTATTTTTTGGTGTTGTGAGATTTGGACGTATTGGTGAAATACTTTGTTGTGTGGTTGTTACTGTTGTTTAGACTACTTCTTCATTTATGAAGTGTGATGGTGTTTGAATATCTTGCTGTGTAAGATTTTTGGTTCCATTAAGATTTTCATTATGTATGACTGTTGAATTTAAGCTGTTATTTCGTGTATCGGGTAGAAATGTATTATAATTTAATGGTGTTGCGTCAATCGTTAATGGTATTACTTTTACATAATCTCTGTGAAAAGATATTGTACTTATCGCTTGACTCGAGATATCTTGTGGAATGTTTATAAATGCTGGATGAGACCATTCAGGGTACCAAACGTAATCTGATTGTTCTGCAATGACAGTGTCGTCATTGGTACTTTGGGGTCTGAAATTTTTTCTTGCTTGTGAAATTAAATCTAGGTTGTGGGTAAATTAATCTATTGTAAACCATGCTAAAATTTTCTGTAAATCATTTTTAGTGTTTTGTGAGACATCATTATTGGTGAATTTTTCACGGATTATATGTAAAAATGTTGAAAATATTGTGATTTTGTTTCTTATTTTTGTATGTTTGGATGTTTCTGTTGGTGACGTGCTTTGAACTTCTGTTTTTTCTAATATAGATATATAACTATATATTATCGCAAAAACTTTGTTAGTGATTATTGAGTTTGCACTTTGTGAATTATGATATTGTATGCTTTTGTTATATTCTATGAAAACTTTCGAAAATTCTAGATCTATATCGTCTGTTTGAATTACATATTTGTTATGAGCTGTTCGTGGTGTGCTGAATTCTATGGTGTAGATTCCGTATTGTTGTGTTAGGTTACATATGTCTTTTAGATAATGTTCTATAATTTGTCTTTTGATTTTTACATCCGGGAATTCTGCTTTGCACGGACTGATTCCTGGTTCAAACAAATTTACGAGTAAGTTTTTACAAAATCGTGTTTGTCCTCTATCATTGACTGAATCTATAAGAAAGGGAAAAACTGCTTCTTCATCTGGACTTTCGTCACTTTGAGTGTGGCTCATTTTTTCGTTTGATGACTGTTAATATATAACTATCAATATGTCTAATTGGTTGTTTCCAATTATGTAGGTGTACTGGTTTGTGTTTATATTGCGTTTTTATATTGCTATTTTATTTAACCTGGGTCTTTTTGTTCAGGGTTGGAGAGAAAAGTATATCAATTCCGAAGAATGATTTTTACTTTCTCGTGGCTAGTCTAAGTTAAGGTGTTAACTTGTTTAATCTTACTTAGGGGTAGTGATTGTGTTCAAGGGTTGGAGAATAGTAAATCGATCCACAAGGTTCAGGTATAAATAGAACGCAAGTAGTTCGTTAGATACTATTTTAAACTTACTAAGTTTAAGATCTATCCTGGGTCTGGTAAGAGGAGGGTTCAAGTGAAGGATGAATAACCGAAGTTCTTCACTGTTTAGCCTAATTTGAATGGTTAGTATTATTAAAAATTTCCATTAGTCCTGGGTCTTTTGAAAAGGTTGGGTAGTGAATCGACGTTTGAGGTCGTTAGACAATTAATAAGTGGGCGGGGGAGAACAAAAGTGTTCTTTTTGATCCAAGGATAAGCCTTGATGATCAGAATTAAAAATTAATGATATAGAAAAATTAACTAAGATCCAGGGATAAGCCTTGATGGTCTGGATTAAAATTAAGTAAATTTAAGTTTAAAATGGTTTAAATTTATTTGGTATAAAAATTTAGTTTTTTATGATGTTAGTTAGCTTATGATTGCTGTTATGTTTAGGTGATGAAGCTGGAACAATAGGATGATGTATAATTACTAACTATTTATTGTCATGCTACTAATTTTTATTTTTATTTTCAAAAAATATTTTTCAAATAAATGTGTACTGCAGAAAATGAGAAAACGATCTGTGATCTTTTTATCAATCGTTTTTGTACATTAGTAATTTTGTTTAGCGCCTGAAATAATCATGAAGATTTCCTTCAAAATTTTATGTTTGCAAATGAAAATCTAAATTCATTGCTAATAAGATTCTAAATATAAAAGTTTGTGTTGGATTTTGCCGTACAACCATGAAACTAAATGGTAAGTTTCTACGTAGTCGTATATCGTCTCTTGTCCGAGGTCTTCTTCCAATACCGGGTAGTTCTAGTATTGTGCGGAATATCGGCTCTGATCTATTGAGTCGTAGAGACATTTCAATTAAGTTATTATCGTGTAACATTTTGAAAATGTTTTGTCTAATTTCTAATCTATAGTTGGTTAATTCTAAGCTATTAAGGTCTTATTCGTGCCTCACTGGTCGCACCAGATGAGTTAGGTCCTTTAGGTTAACTCATTGAGTAACTTCGGATAGGGTACACCGTCTGCTCGTCACGCTATCTTATTTTCGGCCGGATAGTTTCGTGCAACTTCTTAGTCTAATACCGATCCTAATCTTACTCTTATATCTACTAGTCTCAGGGTGTTTAACTAGTCTCTGCTAGGCTCAACAGATCTAGAGTATACTGGTTTTTTGCGGCAGCTGAAGTTCTCTTGGAGAGGCAACTAATTTCTAAGTTAAATTCAAATCTCTCTGGTGCTTAAATTACAAGTAATTTCAGCACTTACAAATAAGTGGGTTGTTAGTTGGATGGATTATGATTGGTTATTATTAAATATTTTACATTATGATTGGTTATTATTAAAAATTTTATGCCCATGGTGAAAACTAGCTTTTTCATACCCGGAAAAAATTGGTAAGTGCTAGATATTAAGTTCACAGGGAAACTTTGATCATTTGCCGTTTGTCTATCTAAAAATTTCGTTTGAATTTCTAGCGAATGTTGTCCAGATTCAGCCTTAAAAACGGGCTCTTTTGAGAGCAAAAATCTGAAATTGCACTTATCTTTGTCCACTTGTGTATTTCATTTTTAAAGGCTTTTCCAGGTAAAAACAGGTAGAAATAGGTTTTTGGAAACGATATTAAATACTTTACTTTGCTTGCGATACTTTTTTCTTCCGTTTTTGCTAGAACATTTTTAGTTTTGAACCGACAATCTTAATTATCTGCTAAAATTCAAAATTTTATTTATTGCCGTTAAATATTTAGCCATGTTGTTGGGACTTGCAGGGAAAGCTCCACACTCGAACTGTGCTTTTTTCACTTCCGTGGGAGAGAAGTTGTTGCTACAAAGGAGTTCCGCATTCATAATAGCTCAAGGTAAACAAAAGTTCATAGTAAGAAGTTGTGAATGCAAATATGTGAAGCCTTAGATTATGTTTAGAAAATTCAAAAAATTTATTTGATATTCAAAATCTCTGTCGTAAACTTTCTTGTTCTGAAATGCCAAAAATCTGGAAATTGCCAAAAATTTGTCGCGAAAGTCGGGAAATGAATCGCGGACTTCAAACCGGCTTGATTTTTTCGGTTTCCTTGAAATAATATATATTTTACTCGGGGATTATAAATTTTGATTTTCTACAAAAAGATTATTGAACTTTGATTGCTTACTATTACCAATGATAATAGTATTTTTGGCAGTTAATTCGCAAATGGAAAAAATAAAGGTCCTGTTATATAATGATCTCTTCTTTGATGTTTTCTTTTTTGTTATTGGTTGCTCTGCGTGCTAATTAATGTGTTATTTGATTGTGATTTATCATTTACAGCTCATCAGACAAGAAATTTGGTCTGTTTGCGTGGTGCAAACAAACCAGCCCATCATCAGAAAAGTTCAATCTTCGCATCGGCAGTTCGTTCACACAAACTAACCAATCACATCTCAGCTTTGCAAGGATTCAACTTCACAGTCAGTTATCACAATTCTAATTCAGCTACCATCAAAATCGAAAACTTAGTCGCGGATTTTGACCCGGGCGGTATCTAAAAAAAAATAATTTTGGAGGAAAAGGTTTTCAAAACACCTTTTTTGATCGTTACACCCTTTCGAAGTCTCACAAAGTTGCACAAACTAGAGGTCGTTAGAGGGATACTGGCTGATACAAATAATTATAACGACACAAGAATTATATTAATTTCATTATTTCTTATTTCGTAATGATCATTATTAAAGGCTAGTGTGTTTTTTTGATTTCTAATTATCAATTAATGTACTTATAGTTTGAATTTCAGCAACTCCTTAAGATGTCGAGTGAGTCGCAATGTCGCCAGAACTTCCACGAGGAGTGTGAGGCGGGAGTGAACAGACAGATCAACCTAGAGCTGACAGCCTCCTATGTCTATGACTCACTCGCCTTCTACTGCCACAGAGACGACGTCGCCCTCCCCAACCTGCACAAGGTTGATGAACACCCCACCTCCCATTCATTACGAGGCCAAACTGTGCACTGGATAGGCGTACAATTTGGAGTTTTTGTCGAAACAGTCAAAGAAGACAAAAAAAACAAACGAAAAACAATTCCTTGTTGTGGAATCGATTTACAAGTAAAAAAAAAAACACAGTTTAGCCTCGTAATGCTTCAATAAAGTTTCCTCAGATAAACGACATGTTGCATACCGTATAAACAGTGGCTGTATAAAACACTCTCAAGAAAGACAACCCGATTCAAAACTGCCTGATATTTTTTGTAACAAAACACAGTTCGATACAAAACAGCGTGAACGCTCTTTGAGAACAAAAAAGCAAAATGAGGTTTAAGTTTACTCTCAAAATTACAGTGAGAAAAAAGTTGTCTGCTGTTTTTCTCCAAATTGATCATAACAAAACTGTCCGAAAACATCAAATGATTCCAGACTTTTGTGTCCCAGAAAAAATGACAAAACTTTTTGTCTGTGATATGACCTTGTCATCTTTAATAATTTGATGTTTTGCGTTCGTTTAGCCGTTATATAACTAGATTATTTGTGTACCAAATAAGCATCGATTAGTAAAGGCGAGATCAAATTTACAAAAAACAAAGAATTGCATTTTCAAAGAATTGCATTGGTTGTAAGTTAGAACGGTCGGAAGTTCCTATCTCGGGTGGGTCAAAATGTATCTCAATTTAGTTGAAACTTCGAATTTAGTTGAAGCTTGATTAACGGAAAAAAGAAACTAGAAAATCTAGTCTGCACTGATACTTGTTAACGTTTTAAAATTGAGATTAGCTCAGTTTTGAAATTTTCCAGGAAACGTTTTAACTTTGAAAAAATTATTGCTTTAGTTCTTGGAAAAACTTATCAAAATATGCACTTTTGCAAAATAAATTTTGGATAATTGGATAGAAATTTAAGTTTTAATCTCAGTTCAATATGATTGATGCACCGTTTTAGAAAATTGAAATGTTAACTCGGCTCATAGATCGCAACTAGCTTGGAAAGTTTTTTTTTTAAATTAAACATCACTCGGATTTCTCTTAACGGGACACTCTTTGCCTGGCTCACGTTTTTTCGAGCAGATCTTTGTCTTTTTTTGTTCTTCTGACAACGTTCAATAGGCTTCGGAAATTATGGGTGTTCAAGAACCATCAACTGCATTGTTGGTTCTTGAACGCCCCTATTGTGTCACATTAATGGCAATTCCAAATGTCAATGTCGACCAAGGTAGTAATCTTCAAAACAATTGAAGATCGAATGAGCTGTCATAGGAGTGTTTCAAATGCAGTGGAAGCGTCACTCACTGGTAAATAAACCTTATTTAGCAGCATTCGGTCATGCTCAGGGAACTCTAGATCAAGCCTATAATTATTTATAATTAGAATCATTTGAAAGTGACGCCAGACGCTTTGGCATGTCTGAAAATGGCAGTGCATACATAAAAGGAACCAGAAATCCTTCGATTAATTAGTGTATGGTGTATATCTGGAAGAAGACATTCGGAACGATTGAAAAAATGTCCTAGCAGAACCAATCATTAGTGCAACTAAGAACGCCCAAGCCATGTATTTTATTTTAAGGAACTTGAATTCTAAAAAAAGTTGGAAGTTATCAGAATTTTTCTTTTGTAATCATTAGGGAACAGCGAGATTTGCGTTTATTTATGTCTTGTGATTTTTGTTTTTTTTTCAGAGAGAAATAGTAAAAGTTGTTTTCGCCCAAATTTAGGCAAAAAACATTGTCATCTTCTTCCGGTATGCTCTTTTCCCCCTCAAATTTAACTAAGTTCTCTTTAACATTGATTTAGGTTAAATAATATTATTCAAATAATAAAATAAAAGTAAGTTTCCAAAACTAATTTTGTAATTTTTGGGCCACATAGCAGAAACTTATCCGACAGTTGAATCGCAATAACTGATTATTTTGCTGAAGCCTTTTGTGATTTTTTCGTTTGTGTTTTTTTTTCATTAAATAGTTCTTCCGGAAGAGTTCGGAGGAGGAGCGCGAACATGCGGAGAAGTTGATGAAATATCAGAACAAGAGAGGAGGCAGAGTTGTGCTGCAGGACATCAAGAAACCTGCACAGGTAAAAACACCAAATTAGCCACTCAGTTTGATCACGAACCATTACGATTGAAAAAGATTGTGAATAAAATTTTTTATGGCAACAAAAGACTCAATTTTTTATTAGTCAACCAATCCGGATGCCCCCTCTTCAGGGATTCGACCCCTCACCAACTTAAGGGTCCCTTGAGATTATGACTATCCTTTAAATTTTTCTAAAGGTGTCTTTGGCGCCGATATATACTAATTTTGAAGGGAAGCGCGCAGCGAAAAAACGCAATTGTTTGGTCAAAACTTTCCAAAAAGTGCCCAGAAACGACCTTTTTGACCTGTTTTTTTTTTTCAAAAATTTTCCTGCGGTGCAAAACGTTTGGTCAAAATAGGGTTTTCATAGTGCTATGGGAGTGCTTGAAAAATCAATTGGGTCGACCTAAAAAAAGCTACAAAATTTTCTGAAAAAATTTTAAATTCCGCCCCCCCCCTCGAGAAAATCCTAGATCCGCCCCCAACCACAATGCCAATTCATCTAGTTATGGATGTAACAGTAAAAGTAAAAACAATTTTTGCTCCTTTAAAAATATATGCCCGAAATTTTTCTGTCTTTAGTTGAAGGGTGAGTTTGCGAGTGTAGTGGAACTGCTCTCAGTGGCACTTCAGTTGGAACGAGATGTCAACCAGTCTCTGCTGGAACTACATGATCTGGCTGAGAAAAATGCAGACGCCCAATTCTCTGACTTCATAGAAGGAGAGTTTCTCAAAGAACAGGTTTGAGTTTGGTTTGAGTTTGGTTTGAGTTTGGTTTGAGTTTGGTTTGAGTTTGGTTTGAGTTTGGTTTGAGTTTGGTTTGAGTTTGGTTCGAGTTTCGTCTCATATATTTAGTTGGATAGAAGCTTAAATTAACAATTGAAGTGGATGTCGGAAAAATTATGCAACAGCTAAAATTTTTAACTTTCAAGGCTGAATAACCCAGTTCTGTTTTAGTGTTAAAGCTTCAAGATTTTACAGCGCTGATTTAAGCTATCCGGACGAAGCGCATAAAATATGAAAATTTCAACAAGTTTTTCTCATGTTGGGTTGATTTTCGTGAAAAATGATGGAGCCAAAACTTGCTAAGGATTTTAGCAGAATTATTACGTTCAAAAATTTTTAATCAATCATATACGCTAATTAACGGATCAATTAATGACATATTATATCAAAGTAAGCCACTTTCATAGCTCATTGACGTTTGAAAAAAGGTATGATCTCCAAAAAAAAAATAGTGCAAAACATTTAAAAATTGTTTATTTTTTTTAAAACGAAAATGATCTAAAATGAAAAAATCCTAACACTTTTTGGAGATTAAACCACTCCTAACCTTTGTTGGGCAACGTGAGTAGCTTCCTGCATTGTGGTTCCGAGGTTAATAATGGAGTATAGTAAGTTTTTTATAGTCTGTCTCCGTGTAATTCTAAATTAATCGATTATACCAGACTAATAATCGATTATAAAACAAATAAAGTAGCAATCAATTTGATCCATTATAATTGGTTACAATGGGTTATAATAGGTTATAATGGATTATAGTAGATTATAATGGGCTACAATAATATTTCATGAGTGATAGTCTAGATTTTCCGAAACCTTGAAAGTAATTATTCAAACGTTGTTTTACATTTGGTTACAGCGGAAATTTGTATTGTTTTCTGCTTTTCTTTCATTTCTTCTTATCTCCCCTTCCCCCTAAAAACTTACACTAACTCCTCCCACTTTTCTTGCTTCCTTCATTCACGGCCACCTCCCCCTCCCCGGCATCCTCCCCTTACTCACATCAACCGTAAGAACATTTGCGGGGTGTCAATTAGTTGTGGGAGGGGGGAAGGTAGATGCGCGTGGTGTAGGTGGAGGTGGGGGTAGTTGCGCGGACAAATGTTGAGGTGGTTTCAATTAGTTGTGGGAGGGGGGAGGGCAGGTGTGGTAGGGATAGGGTAGGTGGGTGTAGGTGCAGTTGGGGTTAGGTATGCGGATAATTGTGTGGGGAGCTTGATTTCAATTTGGGCCTGTTCAATTTGGATGTTAAAATTGAGAAGACTTGGGTTTAATTTTTTAAAGTGATAGTAAGTTTAAAAACTGAGTAGGCTGTGATTTTTGCAGAAAAATCATCAACTTTTGTAGAAAAATTGGAAGTAATTTATGGAGTTTATAATCCATTATAATGGTATTAACTGGATTATAATAGGTGTGATTTCTCTAAAATACTGAATTAAAGTCGATCATAATCGGTTGAGTGGTCCCAAAGTGTAACGATATTTGATTTTAACGGCCACATTTTTGACCACGAAAACAGATTATACTCGTTTATTTTTCATGGAACTTCATTGCGGGTTACTATGATATACTTTTGTCAGCAATTGACCTGTTAATTTTGCGAAATTAAATAATAAAGCCAAATGAAAAAGATAGAGATACGGATTCGTCTAGTGGGATTCGTGGGATTTCATATTTGCAGATTTGTTGTTAGTGGGATAAAAATTTTGTATCGATTTTTGCAAAACAAATTACAACATTAATTTTGCTAAAATTCAAGCATATTTTGTCTTTCTCATTTTTCATCAAATATCATTCCAATTTTGAAAAAAAAAAACGTTTTAATTTCAAATTTATTGTGTGAGAAGCACCCGGGTTGAGATCCCGCTCAAAAACCGCTCAAGATTTGACCGGTTTGAGCGGTTTTCCAGCAAGATTTGAGCGGTTTGGGAGGTTTTTTTTGGAAAAACCGCTCAAATCGCTCAAATCTTGCTTTAAAAACCGCTCAGAAGCAGCTGCATCGTTACGATCGTGGACCACGTGGCGACTCATGTCCACGTGAGATTTTCCAGACTCAAAATCTCTGCGCGACTATGCAATTTGGGTCTAAATCCGGATCATTCAAATCACACAAACTATGGCATACATTTTGTTCAGGTGGACGCTATCAAGGAGTTGGGTGATCTGCTGACGAGAGCCAAGAGGTGCGGACCCGGGTTGGGAGAGTTCCTGTTTGACGTTGAAGCGCTCAACTAGAGACCGACATCAGAAGAATTAAGAAACTAAGAAACTACAAGGAATTAGAACCTATAATTCTCGAAGTCGGTTGTTATTTCTGATTCTTCGATGGTTATGCCCAGCTAAAATAAAAATAATTCATTTTCATATTTTAAACTTTTTGAAAAATAGTTTTGGTAAATGAATAAACAAAAATCATAATCCAAAGTTTAAAAAAAGGAATCATAAAATAAACATGAAATGAGTTGCTGGTCAGATATTGAAAATGGTGTCACACTGGAACTTCAAATATGTAA
The DNA here is from genome assembly GCF_963678635.1 of Symsagittifera roscoffensis. NCBI lineage: Eukaryota > Metazoa > Xenacoelomorpha > Acoela > Convolutidae > Symsagittifera > Symsagittifera roscoffensis. The sequence goes on from NC_087067.1 coordinate 1,415,867, forward strand.
AACAGATTATATAAACTTAGTAGAAAACAACAATAATAGAACCGCAAAAAAGAGATATTACAATGATTAGTAACATAATGACTTGTAACAAGAACGTAAGAACTTTCAGTGGCAGACAAAATATCATATAACTGGAATAATTTCTTTCGTCTTTTTTGTCTATCGGTGTTAAAGGAAGTTTCTTTTGTTTCTGCAGCGAATAGTGATCGTTCATTTTCTTTGCTCAAATCTGCCAGTATTTATGGAGATATCGATTGGTTTTTAGGTATTTGTGTTGTGTGCTACTAACACATGTTGTGCTATTGAGCTGTAAAAGTCAGCATTTGCATCCAAATCGAACTTAAAATCGCAATCTGAACGTGAGCTTTCCATTTTTTCCAGCAATATTCGCAAAGTCTTGACTACAATCTTAATAAAATCAAATCTTTTAACATTACGAGACCAAACTGTGCACTGGATAGACGCAAAATTTTGGGTCTGTACGTTCCTGGATTCCAGAGAAAAATCCAAATGTTGACAAATGTAAGCGGATTTCATTTACAAAACTTTCATGGAATCCGCGTACAAATACCTCTAACGTAACTTTTGTCGGCTATTTTTGGTAGCGAATTCCCTAACAAGCGAATACTTCTAGTGTTTGTGGAGTCCTTAACTGTAAGTGGATTACGCAAAGTGTACTTGGAATCCGCAAACTTAAGTGGAATCCGAAAAAATGTAAGTGGATTCGATATTTTTGTTTTTTATTGAAACTGCCTACTGCAAAATTAGAAACTAGAGCTAGAATTTATATTTATAGCAATGCGGAATTTGAAAGCAAGGACTTAACCAATGTCAGCGGAATCAACAAAAAATCTTATAACATTGAATAACTAAAAATGTGAGTCTCAACTTTTAGTATCGATCACCCTAAAGTTTACCCCAATTATTGAGGGAGATTCTTCATTTTTTGAGAACGTTGTAAACACTATCACCGAGGAAATTATTTGGTTCAGAAATTGTCATAAGCTTTAGCTCAGTTATCATCATCCTTGTTTGAGATGAGATGGTTCAGTATTTGGTTCAGAATTTAAAATTAGGCTCAGAAATCATCATCAGTGTTTGAGACGAATTAACTCACAGGTTTTTTGGGGAGAAGTCTCGTGAGGGGTTTATTGAGATGAAGGAAGGCTCGATCGTACTTTACTAATAGTGATCAACTGGATTGAAACATGCTCTTTTTCTTAAAATTGAAAAGGGAAACTTAGACCAGCGGAAAGCAAAACACAGTAGGAAAAATAAGTAACTTTTGTTTTATCTAAAGCAAAACAAGCTAGGAATAAGTTTTGTTTTTATATATTGTTGAGCAACTCGGTCAATGTTTCGATACTTTTCTTTTATATTCTTATATCTTCTGAAATGTTTTGTTTTCATATAATACTGTATATGCGTCATCAATATGTCCACCCTTATGTTGTTTCACTGGCTGTCGTCATCTATATGTCATCTATATGTCACCAATATGTTGTTTCACCAGTATATGTCATCTATATGTTTCACGTCATCTATATGTCACCAATATGTTGTTTCACCAGTATATGTCATCTATATGTTTCACTTCATCTATATGTCACCAATATGTTGTTTCACTGGCTGCAGGTATTCAGGCGTTTACTGCTGGTATTCGCATTCTGGTTTGTTTTCTGAGATATTTTAAAGATAACTTTTGCGTTTATCTACTTTATTGCTGAAAATTTTTATACAATTGATAGTGCGACAATGAAAGGTGAATTCCAGTGTTGAATTTGAGTGCAAGCTTTACCAAAAACTCATAGCCCTAGCGATTTGTTTTTCAAGAAAAGAACACATTAATCTAAAAAAGAAGACCCATTTGGACCTGGCTTGAATGATCGCTAAAAGACGGCTCTCCCTAGCACGAAAAAAAGCTCAAAATCAAATAAATTTGAGGTTCTCACCGTTAAAGCGATCAACTGAAACACATAAAAAAATTGATATTGACCCGGAATTTTAGATTACAAATTGCATTTTCAGATAAGGCTCTCTCAAAACCTTAAGAGAGCATGACATAATAACTCATGGTCTTGTTTTTAATTGAGAACTCTCTGATTGAAAGTTGCTCACTCACTGTCCGCCTTCTGAAAATCATGGTCATTATCTGGGCGTACAACGAATTAATGAAATGTATTGGGATTCTGAGTTTGAACCTAAAGGTATGAGCGGCCAACATTTGGGTTCTTGGCCTCGGCTTTGGCCTTGAGGCAGTCATTTCACGGGCCCTCATCGCGCTCTTGTCCACTCTTAGATGATGTCAGTCAACGAGTCATCCAATTCAACCACACGCACTTTAGCATCAGAGTCATCCAAGTCAACCCTTTCCATTTCACCATCAGAACCATGATACGAGTCAACAATTTCCACTTCCACTTCAGCATAAGAGTTATTCATGCAGTCTACCGTCATCGCAGAATCATTTTCGTCATTATTATCGTCAGAGTAAAATCTAATTTTTACGAAAATAAAACAAGATTGACATAGAGGAAGCGGGTTGGATATTATTTTGTGGTTTTTATTGTGAAGGATATTGTAAAGGAGAGGTTGTTTAAATAGCCCAGTCTTAGTTAGCTCAAAAAAGACAAGGTCAAAAACAATACTTACTTTTAGGTAAAAAATACCCCCAGGAACTCCAGCTCACATAGACAGGGCATTTCGGGAGTCTTTTTCCATTAGCGAGCCTCTTTCAAGAGTCTACTCACAAGTAGTAATGAATTTCTTCCTCGCAAGTCTTCTACAACGCAGTTTCAAGGAAGGAGATTGGGCACACTTCTAGGGTCGAGCATAAAAGTCCCATTTTTTTGAAGTTCAGAAATTCACTCAGTTACTTAGACTGCCCGATAAAAAGTTAAGATGACAAGTTACATTTGATAAAACAATAATTCTTTATAATTGTCCAAACTCATTGTTTACATTTTGTCTTTTCATGGCGAACATGTTTAATGACAAAAGAAATTGATAAGCAAACATAATGCGCAAAAATTTGAGACTGAAAATGTCCAGACAATCATAGAGAAGCCCGCATCCAGTTTCAAGCGCTAATAATCGATTATATTACAATTTTAGTACCAGTCTTACTATAATTGAGAAACAATCAATTTTAATCCATTAATAATCGATTATAATCTCTCTTTTTAAATTCAAATTATAATTAATTATAATCCATTATAATCGATTATAATCGATTATTTATTCGTCTATTTTTTGATACAATTATAATCGATTATAATTGATTATAATCCATTATTTTTATTCAAATTTCTATTTTATTAGTTTTGCACATAAATCCATTATAATTGATTATAATTGATTATAATCCCTTTTGTTTGTGCATTTTTGTCTTCGAAGTTGCATCTAAATTGCTTATATTTTATGCTTCTTGTGTACGTTGGTTTCTATGAAAAATGAGAAAAATGTTTTTAAAATTTTCCAATTATTTCAAATTTATAAGTTTTTTTTCATTTCTTCCCCATTAGAGTTGTTTTGTGATGCATATTTTAAGCTTTTTTAAACACCAAAACATCAGCAGATTGATTTAGTTTCATGATTGATTCGGAAAATTTATTTTTCATCTACCGCGAGAACCTTTCCACTCATATGAAAGGATCTCTATGAAACTTTTGTTTCGTGGTATAACTTTGTGTTCAGATGAACCAAAGTGTTCAAGAGATCTCTTTTTCAGAGATTTTTTTATTGACACAAAAAAATAACCCATAAGATATATTTCGAATATAAGAAAATTTCGGCAAAATAAGAGATTATAATCGATTATAATCGATTATAATTGATTTCAAGGGTTTTTAGTAAGAACTATAATCAATTATAATCAATTATAATCGATTATAAGAGATAATAATCTCTTGGAAAATATCACGATTATAATCAATTATAAATCCCTTAAAGACCTAATTTTGGTAATTATAATCGATTATAATTGTCAAAAAATCATCATAATAATCCGTTATAATAGATTATTTACGCCTAAACTTGGATGCGGGAGGCTTTGATTCGCGCTCTTTGGTGCGCGGTGTCAGTCTCAGTTCCTTTTCACTGATAATGAGCAAAGCAAAATTCCTACTGGCAATGATAGGCCGCATGGCTCACAATGATGTTGGAAAAGATTGTCCACCCCTTCTTTGGTCGCCAGCTTTTTCGTTGTTGCTGGCTAAAATGCAAAACTAAATATGAATTTTGAAAATGTTATGTTAAACTGGATATCATCCGCTGTTGGGATGAATTATGTCAGTATACGGGATATGAAAACTGGTTGTCTCCAGTGTTCGGGATTAAATGAGTTTTTCACTATGTGGGATTATATTGGCGTAGTTTTTGGAATATGAGGTGAGTGTTCAGTATATGGAATCAAACTGGATGTAGTTTTCAGTATATGGGATGAAAGTCGACCAAAGGTAGGCACCTACGCAAAATATCATGGCAAGTGATTGTCTAAGGTTTTGTCGTGTGCCTTAAGAGTTTTCTGACCTGCTCCAGATAATCTAAGTGCTTGGGCGGATTCGTGTCTCTGGTGCTATAAAAGAGAACTTTTTTGATTTTGTTCATTTCGACCAAACTGATGTATCAATTCCATCTTGAAAATAGCCTCAGATGCAACCTAAGTTGACTCAGAGCCGACAGGGGAAATACCGAGTATCATTTGCTAAAGTGCTCTTCGTCTTTCCACTTCTTCAACCCAGTGATCAAACCAGAGATTGATGCATCAGATCATGCTTGAATACAATCAGTTAAGAAGAATACAAAACTTAAAAAAAACTTGTTTTACCTTATACTAAAACAAAGAGGTCCAGGTAAAATGGTGTTATTGTACCAGCTTTCGATAACAGCAGGTAGCTTGACTCTTTAGTTGGTGCTTCCGTCTTCATTAAACTAACCTTCTATGCAGGTGACCCAGCGATATATCCTTGATTATTTTCTGGTCTGTGAGTTTCGTGGTATTTGAGAAGAAGCATCAGCATAAATGATGCTCCAGAACGTTTACGGCATTTTCCCGAACAAAGTTTGAACATCATCAGGCTCAACTGATTGCATGGGCTCCTAGGAATGAACAAATATTTCGAAGTTAAACTCCTTTGAAAACTAGACTCGATGACTTAATTGATGCTAATTACATTACAAATAATTAGCTTTTCCGTTACGCTGTACCGACTAGCTCTCAGTTTCTCAAGGTATTTGTGCAAAATTTTATCGATGAATTTGTCCACATAAATGCGGCTGTCAAATTGTCAACCATTCGCAGGCCCTGTTAGTAGTAGTGTTTTGAACGCCATCATTGATCTAAGAGCTAACTAGATCAATTGCAGGAACATAATTTATTAGAAATAAGGCAACGCATGATCTAACAAAAAACAAAAAAAAGTTGAAACTTTTAAACTTTTAAAACGACTAAAGGTTAATTTTAGATACAAATGCTTACTTGCGAGAGTCTCCCTCTCAGCTGGCCACAGTTGGTGAGAGGTAACACGTCAATCTGATTGGCCCTCGTGCTACAGGAGCTGCCTGAAACCACGGCAAATTTCAGCCGGGGAAAAAACGGTCGAGGAAACGCGAGCCTATGGAAAACTGAGATAGAAAACGGGAATCATAAGGTATTCAGGTTTAAAATATTCAAGTTGATACAAAAGCTATCATTTAGAAAATTGGAGAAAAGTTGAACACGCTCGCTTCAGCCGTAAAAATGAATGTTGCAGTAGATTTCCTTCTCTTAGCTTTAGAAAAATTTGAAAAATCGCTACTACTATGCCCATTTTTTTTGTTTTAGAAGTTATATTTTCTTTTTTTTGTCTTCTAAAGCTGAGTTGGTAGCCACTGAAATGAAAACAGGAAAAATCGATACTGCGGAGGAATGCGCTCAAAAACATTGGAATGTGGAAATTCAAAGTTATAAACTAGAAAATTGAAGAACTCTTCAACAAGTTCGCTTGTGCCGCAAAAATCAATGATGCACTGGTGTTGGTTTTGCCAAACATGGAAAAAAACTCTAAGAACCGATAATACTAACTTTAACAGTAATCGAATCAAACAGCGGTCATGAGATAAAAAAATTTCGTCTAGTTGTAATTGGCAATTTACCTCGAATTAATTGAAAGCAATTTTTTCATATACGTTTTTGAAAATCAAGATGGAGACTATGTAAGAGTAATAGTCAGCTGACATATCGGACTTTTGGTAAAAGAGTCAAGTAGCTACGATTCAACAATCGCATTATAGATACGGATGATGTCGATAGTTTTTTCAAGCTATTCGATGCTCTGCGACTGTTTCCTCAACAGATCAGAAAATTTCATCGGGAAAATTTATCCCATATACGCTTACAAACTACAGGAAACAAAACTCTAAAAACATGGAGAATTCATCATTACTTACTTACACTGTAGAGCCGAAATTATTTTTCAATATGGCCTTTTTGGATTTCTTATCAATTTGAGTTCCCCGGAAGCATTAAAAGCAACCAAATTGACTACTTGGATAAGAAAACCTGGCTTTGTGCTGGTTTAATTATCTTCACATTTGCAAGATGACTCAAACTTTTTCTGTAAAATTTTCAGAACTCCTAAAAATTGCATTTTTTCTACAAATCAGATCTCAGACATCAAAATGGAAGCTGTATATGAAGATGAAGTTTCAAGAAATTGTAAACACTGTCATTGTTCGAACCAAAAATATTTTGAAAAAAGACCGAATGATATAAATGTCACTAAAAGATCAGCAGTCTTCAAGTAGAACGGCGAAACTGCAGAATTTGGCGAGGAGGTTGACTTTATTAGACAAATCCTGAAAACTCAACAAAAAAACAGCTGGTTGATTTAAACAAAAAAGTGGACGCCATTTCAACACTCTACCGGATTTAGATTTAATGAAAGGAGATACAATATGCAACTTATCGTATTTCAATGGACCTTCTACCCTGAATATGGTTCAAAAAATTAAACCAGCAATCGTTTTCGAAAATAATGACTTCGTATCTTTCGTAATTGGGTATGTCCAATTTTATGAGTTAAAGAAGTTTCTGAGAAAAAAACAGTTCTAGACTCATTTCTGAAAACATAACAAGCCAATGAAACTAAAGTTTTTTGCCTGATGAGTCGTTTGACAGTGCAGTGAAGCATGATTTAACTGAATTACCACCATTTGAAACCTTTTTCAGAAAGCTGAGAAACAGCAATCACCTAGAAAAGGACTTCAGGGATAATCAAAATAGGTTTGTGGAAGACTTGAACGGCAAAGTTCCTTGAAAGGCACGTATTCAATTTCTTTAATCAACAGGTTTTGTAAATTGCGTTTTTGAAAATTTTGGAAAGCACAGGATGGTTAGAATCAAATGTTCTGTACGTTGATATAAAAGCAAAGTTGTTGTTCCTTTAGAAAAAGAAATTATCAACCAGCTCTGAGCAACAGGCAATTTCAAATTGGACAATTCTTTTGTACATATAATTGTAAGAGACCTTTGAGAATCAAGATACAACTTGCTTCAAACAATAAAACCGGAAAAATATTTTGACTTAAGTTGAAGTCTTTTTGAAATACCCAGTTTGTTCGGATGAAAACGCAACATGTTCAAAACGTAAAATCAGAGGTCATTTCGCCAAAAACTCTAATTAGAGAAGTAAAATTGCAAATGCCAATTTGATTAGCAGAAATGGGAAAACTCCGTCGGAGCACACTGTTTTATTAGGAAAAATGACGAAGGCCATGAAATAAGATAATCAATGTGTGGCTAATCAATTCGTTTCAACCAATGTTGAAAAAGAAGCATCAAAGATTCTGCGTTTCAATCAATGTGTTTCAACCAGTATTGAAAAAGAAGCATCAGAGATTTTGCTAAACAATTGTTAGAAAACTAAATAAATCTAAATACTCAAGTCGACTTTCAGCCCAGTTAGCCTCTTGAAGGAAAACGTCCTTCATGTACTGAAATTAGGAGAAATTAGAAAATTCATCTGGTATTTCAAGCTACCAAGGAAATTTACTCCGACTTAAGGGACACAATATCTATCCATTAAGACTGTAACATGTGAAAGGGAACAGCCGATCATTTTGAAGTTGAATTTATTAATCGAAGAAGAAAAAAAACTTATAAAAACACTGTCACATGGTAAATTTACTTGAAAAAGAAGACAAGTTTGAAGAAAATTCTTAAAAACATCGGTCGAGGATTTTGGTTCACCTGTCTCGCCTGAAACAAAGCTTACAGTTCTTTGGCAGTAAGATTCTTCCGGTAAACATGCTGGCAAAATTACCGATTCTTATCAATTTAACGCAATTTAACGGTTTTTAAAAGACTTGTTTAAAAACCGAAAAAAAAACAACAGGTCACAGGATGAAAAAATGGAAACATTTGGTTTAGAAAATTTTAGAGAGATGATAATCAATTCATCAATTTTAAAGACCGGAGATACCCTCATTTTTGACAAAAAACAGCAGCTAAGCTTAAAACTCAAAGAATCGAAATAAAGTTTCGGATCTACCAATCAAAATCGAAAAATGTTCCTAAATGGTCATCATTGGTAGGTCCGTGAGGCCGACAGCCAATAGACAAATTGCTCTCTCAATTTTGATGATAAAGGAGTTTACTTTCTCTAAAACGAAAAAAAATGAACTTAAATAAAAATTGTCAAAAGCCAAACTACAAAAAAATACATTATTATATTATAAAACTTATTCAATTAAAAGAAGAACAGTCCATTTTCACCTACTAGTCGTCGTAAAAAAAAATTTTAGAAACTGAAATTGAAATTTTTTTTTCACATATCTTCAAAATTTAGTCCAATCTCAATCCGTTAATGCTTTAAATTGCTAAAAAGAAAAGCCAATCAATTTAGAGTTAGACTTTTTAATCCTAAAATAAAAAAAATTATGAAAACACTATCACATGCTAAAATTACTTGAAGAAAAAACCAATTTGAAGAAAGTTCTTGAAAACATCTGTCAAGGGTTTTGGTTCACCTGTCTTGTCTAAAACAATGTTTACAGTCCTTTAGCAGTAGAAATTCTACTAGTAAACATGCTGGCAAAATTATCGGTTATTATCACTTTCACGGTTTTTAAATGACATGTTCAAAAGCCGAAAAAAAACGCAACGGGTCACCGACTGAACAATTGGAAATCTTCTGCTTAAAAGTAAAAAAGAGATGACAGCCATCAAGCTTCAAAAGGAACTTTTTCTCATTATAATCAAATTGTAAAAAAAATAACAATAAACAGTTAAAATGTGCAAGAAGTTTCCGCTAATGTAATTTTCCAAAAATAAAGTTTTGTTCGATTTAAATTTTTAACAACGGAGATTTAACAACCCTCATTATGGAAAAAAATAGCCGTTATGCTTAAAACTCAAAAAAAAAATCAAGATAATATTTTAGATCAACCAACCAATTTAAAAAATTGTCCCTAACTTGTCATTATTAGTGTCATTATCAAAAAACATAGCCAATAGACAAATGACCTTCTCACTTTTGCTGTTCGATAGAGGGGTTAACTTTTTTTAAACAAAAGAACTTAATATAAATAAAATTATCAAAAGCCAAACTAAAAAAAAACCCACATTACATTGGAAAGTATCTAAAACCTTATTCAATTTAAAAAAGAACAGTCCATTTTCACCTACCAGTTACCCTACCTTATTCGACCAATTTAGAGTTGGACTTATTAATCAGAAAAAAAAATTATAGAAATACTATCCCATACTAAAGTTACTTGAAAAAGACAAAACTGAAAAAAATTCTAAAAAACAACATTCATCGAGGATTTTGGTTCACTTTTCTCGCCTAAAACAACGCTTACAGTCCTTTAACAGTAGAAATTTTAATTGTTGAGTATACAAGCTTGTTATATTAAAGCTTCTATTTAATCTAAAGATTTCTAACGGACTTGTTTAAAAGCCGAAAAAAATGCAACAGGTCACCGACTGAACAATTGGAAACCTTCGACAAAATAAAGAAAGATGATAACTCCAAATTTCAAAAGGGATTTTTCTCATAATGAAAAAAATGTGAAACAAAAATTTATCAATTAACTGTGAGATTGTGCCACAAATTTCCTAAAAATTCAATTTTCCAAAATTTAAAATTGATTTGAGTTGAAATTTTGAACACTGGAGTTACTCTCACTATTGACAAAAAATCAGCAGCTATGCTCAAAAGTCGAAGAATCAAGATAAAATAATCGATCTACCAATCAACATAAAAAAACTGTTCCTGACTTGTCATTATTAGTGCGTCCGTTAGGATTTTCAAGATAATCAAATAGACAACTGACCTTCTCAGTTTTGCTGTTCGATAGAGAAGTTTTATTCAAAAACCAAACCACAAAAAAAGACAATATTGCAATAAAACAAGTTTTTTTTAAAAAACACCAAAAAAATCATAAAAATCTATATACTAGTATTGCTCCCCGCAGTCAGTAAAAAGAAAAAATAATAGATTATAATGGATTTTTATTGTCAGTCTCCATAAACTTCAAAAAAACTTGATTATCATCGATTAAAATGAATTCTAATGTTTCTAATTTTCGAAACAAAAAAATCATTTTAATCGATAACAAGACTGCTCGTGTATCAGGGCAAAGCCCTAAATGTTGCGACTGTCCCTTTATTCAAATCAAATAGTTTTCGTAAAAATGGACAATTTGAAAATCTATAAATTTTGGACAATATCAAAATGTAAAAACTTGAGTCGTACGTAAAATTTTAATAGGACCAATTAGTTAGCCTCAATTCAATTTGGAAAAGTTTTGCTACGCGGGATAATTTGCCACATATAAATAATTCGCGTTAAGCTCTCAGCATTATGAGTAAACTCTTGAAAGCGCGTATAATTTAGTCCAGAACATGGCAAATTTGGCAGTTTTCCAAGCCCCAGAACTTTACAAAAAAAAATTGGAGATGAAATATGTTTTTATATTTGAGCTCAGGAAGTCAATATCTTCAATAGGGTTTTGAAGGTTTTTGTTCTAAATTTTCATTTCGATCGGTGAAATTGACTGAATAAAAAAAACCACACCGAGCATAAATATTTAGATTTCTTCGAAGGTCGGAACAATAATCGAACAACAAAAAAAAACCAAAAAAAAACAACAACAACCACTGCAACATTGACATCTATGAGCGGACATTTTATTTCAAGCAGTGCTCGTGTTTGGATCAGAGCTCGTGTTTGGAGCTGAGCTCGTGAGTTTGGAGCAGAGCACGTGTTCGGAGTACAGCTTATTTGTGGATTGGTGCTCGTGTTGGATGCAGAGCCGGTGCTTGGAGCTCGTGTGTGTTTGGTACAGAGCCGGTGCTTGGAACTCGTGTTTGGAGAGAAGCTCGTTTCTGGAGCAGAGTGGCCCGTGCTCGGGAAGAGTTCGAGTTCGGTTCGAGGAATGCTCGTGATATCATGAGGCGGACTCAGAGAATTATCAAACCGCCTAGTTATCTGGGCTATAATTCTGATTCGCTCAGTGTTTCCAAGACCAGCGGGTTTGAAGTGGAAGACTTGTTTATATCACAAGATAACAATGACCGCGGTAATTTTACACCGACAAGCAATGGCCGCACAGGATTAACTCAAGCCATGCAAGACCTGCAAACAGAAGATGTGCTACCAGAAACTGATCCGAACCTTGAAAGCCACGACGAAGACATAAAGATGGAAGCATTCGGTGCGTCACTTGAGAAATCAACTTGTCTTGATCATTCGATTTGGACTGAAAGATGGGTGAAAAGTGTACGGTCGCCAAAAAGATTATAAACTTTGCCTAATGGTAACATTGGTACGAAGTACGTGGACATCCTGACACATGAACTGAAGCTTCTTTCTACCACTGCTGATTCCACTTCAGAAAGAATTCTGATGATGAGTCGTGTTTTGTGACAAAGAGATCCAATGACCAAAGCATCAAAAGACGTTCGAACACTTATTGGACGGCAAACTAAAGACTGGAAGGAAAACAAGTTCGACAAGTTGTTGGCGGAAGCAGTGAGATGTAGCAAAATAAACAAATAAATCAAGATAGTTTGGACGACAAACATGTCTCGAAAGTGTTTGCTTTATTAATGATGAAAGGCAAAGTGAGAAGTGCTATGCGATGGCTCTCGGAGAGAGCAAGCGGGGTTGTGCTTGATCCGATGCAAGAGGTGAAGAAAGGTGTGACCGTTTTAGAGACTTTGAAGTCAAAGCATCCAGAGCCACACAAGTCACATCTCTCTTCGCGATTGCAAGTGCCAGTTTTACCCGACTTTGAAGATGTTATAATCAGTTCTGCTTCCATTGAAAAGACGACATTTTCTTTGCAGGGCAGTTCGGCAGCTTCGGGAACGGATTCTGAGCATTGGCAGACGGTTTTACATGAGGCTCATAGTTCACACTTGAGAGACGAAGTTGCAACTCTCGCCACAAAAATGTGCAATCAAATCTTACCATGGTCGAAAGTGCGAGCACTGGTTTCTGGAAGATTGATTGTTCTTGATGAATGTCCTGGCGTGCGACCTATTAGCATAGGCGAATGTCTACGGAGAATAGTTTGCAAAACGTGGCTGAGTTCACAAAAATTTACCTTGAAGAAACATTTTCGACTGATCAATTAGCTTGTGGGCTGAAAGCTGGCGTTGAAGGTGCAATTCATGCGCTCTCTGATGTTTTTGATGACAACAAGGAAGATGGATGCATCAAATGCTTTCAACTCGCTCAATCGTGAAACAGCGTTGTGGAATGCTCGAAAATTGTAGCCTAGATGTTTGAGGAAGGTCCCGCCTTCGGTTACTTTCCAGAGCCTTCCAAAAGTTTTTTGGTTGTCGATAAACAATATGCTGAAGAAGCGCTTCACATGTTTGACAAGTACTCGATTACTATAGTGGAAGGGAAGAAGTTTTTGGGCGGTTTCATTGGAGACGGAAATGAGAAGGACATCTACCTGAAAAAGAAAGAACTTGAATGGGTAGAAAAAATTGAGAAACTTTCTTTTGTGGCAAAAACAGAACCACAATGTGCTTTATCAGGACTGACTAAGTCCCTACGCGGAATGGAATTTTTCCCATTGTGTTTTGAAAAGTTATAGTTAGCTTTTTCAACCGCTAGAGAACCTTCTGATGGAGAATTTCTTACCTGCGATACTTGGAACTTTGTCGATTTTATCACTGCAGAGACGTCTCTTTTGTTTGCCAGCAAGAAAGGGTGGTCTTGGAGTGTCAAACCCAACCAGTTTTGCTGATGAGTCTTACAACACGTCACGGGAAGCAGTTACGGTTCTTTTTGATGCTATTGTTGATCAGCAAGGTTTTTCCCATAAAGACCACAGAAAGCAAATGTCTTGATCGTGGAAAAGACATCATCGAATTATGGAAGAAAAACATGAAGAATTGTTGAGGGAGTTATTGAATGAGCTACCAGCAGACCAAATTTGCGCAGTAAAAAGAATCAATGAAGGAAGCTTTTCTGCCTGGCTGACAGCGTTTCCGATTGCTGCAGAAAAATTTCGGAGTTTCGGGATGCATTGAGTGTCCGATATAACAGAAACTTGATCGTTTCGCCAAACTTTGTGATGGTTGCCAGTCACCATTCACCCTACGGCATGCGTTAGCGTGCAAAAAAGGTGGTCTCTTAACTTTACGGCACAATGAGATTAGGGGTGCTGTAGGCGACTTAGCTTCTTTAGTGTGGAAGGATGTACAGAGAGAGCCTGTTATTAGAGAATACAACCCGCAAGAGGAGGCACCCACATTAATTGCCGATTTGTTTTGTCATGGAGTTTATGATAGACAGGGAGGAGCGTCTTTCGATATTTGTGTCTCTGACACCGACGCCATCTCCTATCAGAAAAAAATCCCCATGAGTGTTTTGCACTCAGCAGACGTTGAGAAAAAGACAAAATATTCAGACGCGTGTCAGGAAAGACATATGTCTTTCACTCCTCTTGTCGTGTCTGTTGATGGGATGCTTGCTCCAGAATTTGCAAGTTGCCTTCGGACAATAGGAAAAGCATTATCTACCAAGTGGGAGAAACCCTATAGTAAAACTATGAACTGGGTGAAATGCCGGCTGTCTTTTGCCGTGCTCCGTGTCTCTAGTGTGGTGCAAGGAAAAGTTTTTCGTTGCTTGTTCACAGTTGTCATCCTGTGTTTTTATCTTCAAACATCTCATATTCTTCGAAATAATAAGCAAATGGTGTCGAAATTCTAATATCATAGGAGTCAGTTATGCGCGATGAAAGCCCCAGTTAACAGCGTGTGAATATTTAGAATGCCATTCCAATTGTGTAACCGTCCTCAACGCCGAGATATCGCTATTTGGATCTTGTGCCTCTGATGCAAATGTTGGTTGCTCTTAGTATAGCGAATGAAATTCTACATCTCACCCAGCACATGACATGACTATATGGGCGGTCCCACTTTGATGCCAGACCATCTGCTAGTCGTTTGAGGAAAAACGTGAACTCCGGTGCCAAAACACCATCTATTGAAGTGACAAGTGGAGTTAAAGACATGTGTTTTTCTTCACAAGCTGGTCCATATTTATTTTTCTTCTCAATCTCTGCAGTTTTCAGTATATTCATGGGATTGCGGTTTTGGTAAGACGGAGCGTCAGTGTCTGTAACACGGATGTCGAACGACGCAGCCGACTGTATATCCCAAACCCCACGAGCTGAAAGATCTCCAATTAGTGCCGGGTTTTCATTTTCTACATCTGGTTCTTTTACGACAGGTTCTCTTTTCACATCCTTCCACAAAATTGAAGCAAGATCGCCCACTGCGTCTCTTATTTCGTTGTGTCGTAGTGTTACCAGTCCACCCTTCTTGCAAGAAAGTGCATGCTGTAAGTCAAAATTTTGTTGACATCCATCGCATTTCGAGAAAGAACGTTTGAGTGGTTTTCTGTACCTGACACATAGAGCGTCTCTGAACTCTGTGGATGACAAATCAAAATTATCTTTCAGCAAGGGCAGCGAAGGTAGCCACAAGGAACAGTTGTTGTCGATTATTCTCCTGATCGCTCATTTCTGATCTGCTGGTAAAACTGCAAGCAATTCATCGAGTTTATCTTTGTCCAAAGCATTTTGTTTCTCCTCGTGGTTTTTTCTTGCTTCTCTCATCTTTGTTTTGTGTAGAGTTTGGTCGAAATCATCTTAGAGAAGGATCGAACTCACGAGACAGTCGATTGCTTCACGTGAAGTGGAAAATGCTAGTTCGGCACCTTCTATTGGATTTCGCACACCTAGTCCCCCTCTTTTGACAGGAAATGAATACAAAACACGATCTGAGTGTGTGACACTAGAAGTTCCTAGTAAGCTTGGCAAAAAGTTTTCCTCCAACATCTTCTCGAGAGGAGCAAGCAACTGCGACGTATCTTTGACTACTCTCTGGACAAAATTCCATTCGCATTGCAGTGATCTTGTTAATCCAACTAAAGCAGCTTGAGGTTCTTTTTCTGCCAATTTGGACAACTCGCCAAGACAATCCAACCATTTTTGGACCTTTTTAAAAGTGAAACGAATTTTGCCTTCATCAGAGCCAAAAAATCCGCCCAAATATCTTCTACCTTCAACTATTCTGATGTCGAACCTGTCAAACAATTGATGAGCTTTTTCAACAAAATTCGGGTGAACAAGCAAATAGCTTGGCTCGGGGTAATAGCCATATTTCGGGCCGTTTTCAGTCAAAGGTGACAACCATTCAACCAGGTTTTCTAGTGCGCCGAGAGCTCCCGAATCATCTGCATACCATGTTTGTAAATACTTATCTCGATCTTTGAGTGATTCAATCAATGGCATCAATGAAACACCATAGAATAACATCGCTCTTGGATCACCCTGTCTAGTGCCTTCACTACTGAAAAGAAGTTCTGTCGTTCCTGTAACAATTAGCGGCGCATACCCTCTATAAGTGTTGAAAAGAAATCGTGAGCACCTTGGCCAAAGTATTCTAGCATTCCATAGAGCCGTTTCCTTGTTCAATGCATTGAATGCATTTGAGGCATCCATCAATAGAAGACCATGTCCGTCCTCTTTGGTGCTATTAAACAACTCCTCCACTGCGTGTACAGCTCCTTCAATCCCTGCTTTCACGCCACAAGCTAATTGTTGAGATCCACAGGTTTCTTCGAGATCTTTTTTGGTCGCTTCGGCCATACATTTACACATTATTCTTCGCAAACACTCATCTATGCCAATGGGTCTAACTCCGGGGAACTTGTCCAAAGCGATGCGATCAGACGACCTGACATCAATGCTCGTATTTGGTTCCATGGAATAATTTCGTTAGCTATCTTTGTGATCAGCGCTGCCACTTTGCCTCTCAAAGCCGAACTATGTCCTCCTAATCGAAGAAATACGTCTTTTCAGTGTTCCGAATCTGTTCCTGAAGGTCCGGCTCCACCGTGCATTGACCTCGCAAGTTTTTCTCTATATAAGAAGAAGTGATGGTTACTGTTTCTAACTCAGGCAAGCTGTCTACTTGTATTCTTGTTTCTTCTTTTGACTGTTTTGCTACGGGATGTTTTTCTTTCAGAATGTCAATGACTAAATTTCTTGTTTTTGTTGTGGAATCAATAACTTCGTCATTTAGATGGAGCAAACCTCCACCAGATCTGTTTGTCAGCCAACGCATGGCGGACCGAACTTTCCCTTCCATCCTCATTCGTGCAAAAACTACTGCGGTGTGCTCGTCTTCAGGTCTATTTTTTTAATAGGTTTCCTCGGTTGTTTTTGTGAACATCGTTTGGCTTCTTGTAGTACAAAATTGAACGTACTATTTTCCCAGTCTTCCTACCAAAGCTCTCACATCACGTGTGGTTTTTATCTTTGGGTCCCGCTGTAAGATTAATCGGCTGAATACAAGAAGTCGTTCTGAACATTCGTTTTGGTTCAATCAGCAGACTACTTTCGTTAAAAGATCAACGTATTTACGGCCAATGTTTCCCCCCGGGACCAAATACAGTTTGCCTTGGCTTCCGAGGCACAAGGACCAGGCGGAGGAGTCTTGGCTAACACCATGATTTCTTACCCTTGAGAAATATTTACGGATGCTCTAAAATGAAGAGAAATTGGCTAGCTATGAGCAGACTCTGCTAGTAATGTAAAACGTGGACCTAAACGAAACAAAATGTTGAAAAAATGAACGAACAAATAGATAATTGACTGACTATAAAAAAAAATTATAATCGATTATCTTTTGAATTTTTTTCCATAAATTTTGTTGAATTATAATCCATTACAATGGAATATATAACGTTACTATTCAACAAACGTCATCGCATTTCGTTTTATTTTTGTATTTTTGTCTTGTTTTGTGTGCTTTTCAGTTGGTTACCTAACTAAAAGAAACTTTTTTTGTACTTATAGCTTAAACTTAAATTCCTGTGTTTTCATGCAGAATAGCAAAAATATAATCCTTTATAACTAATTTTTTGTGAGATAATTTTTTGAAAGAAAAAGGGATTATAATCTATTATAATAAATTATAGGAATTTTTTTGCAAAGACTATAATCATTTATATAACCATATTATTATTTAATAAAATGTCGCCAAAAATGTAAGCATTATAATACATTATAAATCTTATAAGTATCTAAAATTGGCACTTATAATTAATTATATTTTTGTTAAAAGTACAATTATAATTATGATTTAATCGATTTTTTTCTTTTCTCACTGAGTGCGGGCTCTCAGAAGACCATTAGTCCGTTTTAACGACAGCTACTTTCTATATATTGTTCCCGATGTTTTCACATACCGAGCTTTCAAAAAATGATTGTGAGATATATTCAAGAGATGATTGTTGCATATGTAGAAAATCTATATTTTGATTTAAAGCTGAAAACAAGAAGGTAAGTCGACGTCTCCGATAATTGAATAGATGCTTCTGCCGGAGAAGTTGATGACAATGACTGGAAAATTGTTTCGTTTAAGTCAAAACTGTTAAACCAATTGGAGCAAACTATTCAACAGCCGACTTGGAGTTTATAGGAAAGAGGAGTTGAATGTTTGATCGAACCATTTAATAGCTCTGTCTTTAGAATATTCACCTATGATGTAGCCTTACCTTGAAAGTTTTCAAATAATCCATGAAATATTGCTTATTATTGCATACTCACAAGTCTGTTTGATAAATTTTGGCCAATTTTTTTTAATCAGTTAATTAGCGTGTAGAGGTTATGGTTTCCCTGGTTTAATCTCTGGAATCCCATAGGGCAAAACGATCACAACTTCTGATTCCTTATTGAAGTAGCAACCATTTAAAAAAAGCGTCAGCCATAGCTTCGTCGGAGAGAAACTCAACACTTAGATGCTATGCTGTTTGATTGTTTTTTTTTACAGTTGGTTCATTTCTAACTTTCTGCGCCCATACCGATGTTCTAATAGAGATGCGGCAAGAAAAACGGGAGTCAGAAAGTCATCTCTTCTTTTTACTACTAATTGTTTAAGATGATCCGGTGCGTCTTCTAGAGATCGATCCGGCTCAATAAGGGAAGGCGGCTTATACCCATATCTAATCGGTTCGACTCCCAGACAATGCACTGTTTTTTATTTTGTTTATAAAACATTCCCAACCTTGCGGGACTATACTGAGAGTTCGTTTGATTGTATCAGAAAAGATTGAAAGTGGAATCAAGTAAACATTTGAGGGTAAGTGTTGACCTTCTTCCTGCCAGTTGTGGTCTTCAGATAGGAAGCAAAAAAATCTCAATTGAAAAATCTCAATTAGCGTAATTAAATTATTGTAATATATGCAACAGTATGTTAATAATTCCAATGAAGTGTTAATAAAGTGGATCTTTGAAAGACAATTCTATTGAACAAAAAGGACAATTTTTCGTTTTCAAGAAGAACTCAGCGCACTTCCAAAAGTAAATTTTTTAACTCTTAAATAAACATTACGTTCGCTATTGAATTGCAAATTTTACAGTAACAATTGAGTTTTGAACATTCGGAAGACTTGGCAAATTTGAAAAACCAACAGAAGTTAGTTAATGTTTTGAAATTAATTTTAAAAAATTGTTCTTCGTTATTCGATCTTTTCGAGCTCATGGTTTTGCATGGGTTGTATTTGAAAAATGAATCAGCTCATCGGAATATTTCATAATAAAAAATCAATTAAACTGTTTCCAGCCTATTGATAGTTCAAAGCCCAACTGAACTATTCACCTGTGCCGAACATGTTCTAATTTTTCCTACAAGGAAAGCCTATAATTATCAATCAATGTTTTGGACCGAATTTCCTCGTGAAAGAATTGAGTGAAGTAAGGTTTTTTTAATCTTTTTATTTTCTGATCAACTAGATCTGATTTCTGATCATACTCAGAAACCAATCTTATTTTGTCCAGATTAACACGCCAACCGCTAACGGCAGAAGCTGATGAGAAAAAACAGTCGTATAGGGATCGAATCCAAGTTAACACTTCTTTTAACTTGAATATATTCAAGTTAAAACAAGTGTTAACTTGTTGGATTCAATCCCTACGACTGTTTTTTCTAATCAGCTTTTGTCGTTAGCGGTTGGCGTGTTGTTCTGAAAACTACTGTCTGCCTTGTTTTACTCCGACTACTGTGTGTACAACCAAAGAGTGTATATATAGCATCAACATGAATTGGTTTCTGCTATGAACTGATTTTACATGTATCTAGAATGTTTTTTTTTTAATGTTATCAGCTGAGAAATTGAAAACCCAAAAGCTTAGGTTGGATTTCTTTTTAAAGTTAGAAAATTTTGTTCGGTACGGGCAAATTGCGACCATTGATACTTTAACAACGTATTTTAGTATAATCTTAATTGGAATACCACAGATTATGGTTATTGTTCGTTAAATGGCCCAAAATCATTGTCTGTTAATCCTGAAATAGAACTAATGTTGTTGAATCTAATTATTAGCCAATCAAAATTAAGTAACATTTGGTCAGATAAATAATGTGCTCTTTAAATTTGGACTCTTGAAGTTGATACATTTTTTTTGATAAGATTGATATAAGTTTTCTTCTAGTAAGGTTGATATAAGCCTTTCAAAACATGGCAGTCATCGTTGATTTTTGTTTCGTTTCAGTTGTTTTTTGGGCCATTTAGTCATATAAGATCATAGATTCAATATTTGATCAATCAAGTTCATAAAATGAAACAAGTGTATATTAAAAAAATTATAGCTCCAATTAGTTAGATAAATTTTCTCTTAAAATAAACAACCAAAAGCAAAAAAAAATTCAAACTCTAGCACGATATTAATTTTAATGAGTTTGGATTCCCAATCCTTTGTCATAGTCCATTTATGCTGTTTTTGGATGATTTTTGTATGCTGATCTTACTTGAAATAATTAACAAATAACACATCTTTTTTTGAATTAACTTAACAATCAGATTTCATCCTCCCATGATGTCTACTAAAGAATCAGTTTTAGAAACGTTAGATTGAAACAGTATTTTTTATTCATAAAAGGCAGTATTCGCTCCTTGTATTATAAATATTTTTTTGTTAAATGCAATTACAAGTGCTATTGTTTTTTAGGTATTGAGTTTTCCTAAAAGGGGTTGATTATTGTCAGTAGATTTTTTTGTTTTAAAAATTAATTAACGAAATTTGACTCAAAAACCGACTTGAACAAACACGAAGAAATATCAGGTTGACTGCCAGTGGTCTCATGTTTATCAACGAAGACTTCCACCACATTTTTCACTGTAGTCATTTCGGGCTCCGGCGCAATCTGGATTATCTCGGCAGGTGAATCGTATTGACCTGAAGAATTTTGAAGCGTTATTGTTTCCGCTTGGTGGTTCTGCTTTTTGAGACGAGATCAGTTTGAACTCGTTGTTGTCATTCTGTTCCAAGTCCTCCGTTGCTGAAACTAAACAAAGAAAGTTTCTATTATTACACTGGTTTAAGGTTTGTTTTAATATTTTATAGGCAAGAAATGATTTTTTCTAACTTTGAGCGAAAACTGACAATCAAAATCTTGTTGTTGGAAAATAAGTAACATTCTACAAAACTGTTAAGAATTGAAAGCTCCAAATTTTTTTCACAAAATTCAAAATATTTTAGGCACTTCAGTAATCCATTTCTAAGCTGATCATTTTTTTTATTTCGCAGAACTATTTGAATTTTCTCCTAACTCGAAAATAGCATGAATAATGTGGCCTACAAAGAATGTCTCGAAACAGAATGTCTCGTAAAGAATGTCCGAGATTCCTAGTTAGAGTCTAGAAAATTGAAAAAGTAATCCTTCTGAGTCAGAAAACCAGACTTTGAAAGGTCAGATATACCGAATCAAATCTATTGAGGTGCTTCTGTGATAAATCAGCTATTTGGAGAACTGATTTTAACAACCAATTGGATCCTCTATCTAGTCGAAAACTCTAAACTGAGCCCAAATGCGTATATCTTTCTGAAAAAAGCTTATCCGTCATAATAATTACTCTATGATTTCATTATAAAAAAAACAAATGACGAACAGAACCATATTTGTTCGCATTTCACAACTTCCTTTTCAAAGTATAGAAAGGAGTCAAAACCAATAAAAAACTCAGAGAAATACCCCTAGCAATGATGACTCAACGGAAGTTTTTATCAAAAAATCAAACACAGTAACTCGTAGTTTTGAGTTTTTTAATAGCTTGAATTTAATTCTGAAAAAAAAACTACTGAAGGCAAAACTTTAAAAAAAACAACTAGGATGCATACAAACGTTATTAAACTTGCATACTTTGCCCTGCCTTACCCACCGCCCCCAAAGACCGAACCACATGAGCGAGTTGACTAAAAAAAACAACTCCCTTAACATCTCTTTGGAGAATGACGTGCTGAGTTTCGAAGTAACTGATCAAGGCTCCTTCTAATAGACTCTGACGGTTTTAGGCCGTGCGGCGTGAACGTCTTTCAAGGACACTTGCCTGCTCGAAAATCCCATTTATAATATCGGTAGCCACTGAAAACTTTTCACCTCAAGACTTTCGTTTAAAATCACAAACTGGTTTTCAGACTCAAAATTTTGCAATAGCCCACAAGAAACCTAAACACACTTTAACGCAACTAGGATTTACAAAGAACGCTTTTCAACCTTTTCGAAGTTTTTTTTTAAATTTTCGAACCCTTTTTCTGTAAGTTAATTCTTACACAGAATTTTCACAAGTAAACACTAGTTATTTACTTTCATGAATACCACTTATGAAAATTAATAAGAACCCAAACGGCAAAATGAAAATCAGCTCCAAGTGCGTGCAAAATGCAAAAATATTGATCGACAGGCAACCTTTCAAAAATTTTACAGCCAAAAACTGGGCTTAAAGTTTTTATTTATGGCAAAACTGTAGGGAATTTTTTTTTCACCAAATCTTTAGATCTTTCTAAAAACAATTTTTTGTCAAAAAATATCTGGCAAGCTCTTTCGCTTAGTCAAAGCTTAATGTCTTAGTCACTATGACGTTAATGCGAATCCAGAATATGAAATTTGGCCTCGGGTAATTTCTTGCAGCATTCTCATACTGTATAACTATTATAACATCTGCTATTCTAATGTTGAAACCATAAACCAATTCATATATTTTTCATTAATTAGGAGGCCAAACTGTGTACTTTTTGAATTGTTAGCAGAATTCACAAAATTTTTTTTTATCTCTTTCTGATCTAGTATTTCCTATGACCGTGCTAACAAAAAGTGAAACCTAGTTTTTATTTTCTCAGCATCTTTCACATTTTTCCGGAAATTCCGAATAAGTTATCACATTGCGGTTCAATTTTTGGTATCGCTTTTTGAGTTTTGACTTTTTTTGTTCGAATAAGGCGGATAATAGAGAAAGTGTCGCGAGACCAGTGAAATTTGAGACCAATGTTTTAATGCCGCGAGACCAGTGAAATTTCTGGCATTTGTTATTTTAAACAGTCACTGCTCTTATCACAGTTTTTGCACGAATGTTGGTCAGGCAGTGTGCAAAAGTCAAAAATGTTTTAATTCTACCTATTGTGACCTTGTATCAGTTTCTCAGCATACATATAAGTTTTTGTAAAACTTGAGGAAAACTGGGAAAAACTTCAATTAAAAAAGCATTTTAAATTTTTGATCATGATTGTGTGAAATATTCAGGAAAATGAATGTTTAGAAAAATTTTACTGTTTTTGGAGTAAGAAAAGTACAAAATAAACTGTTTCTAGAACTGAAAAAAAAATTCCAAGTGCTTAGTTCTTGATCGACGAGCGATCTGTCCTTGTTACTACAATCAAAAACCGGATTTTTTTAGTTATGGCAAAACTGTTAGAAAAATTTATCATGTTTATTAAAACAAGATCAAAAAATTTTTTTAAAAAATTAAACTAACTTATTAACATTTTTCAAAATATTTTCACCAATTTTTTTTAACCGTGAAACCAGTTTTCAGCAACAAAAAACCTAAGATCATCATCAATGCTTTGATTTATCTATCTCTTTTTGCACTCAGGTGTGGTTTCTTTCACAAATTTCTTCGGCACTGATCTGGGCCTGGCTGGTACTTGGGATCTTCAACCCTAATCTGGTTCTGTTACTTCAATCTTGGCCCCGAAACTGGGTTTGACAGATGAAATTTTTTGCTCTGGAGAATTATTTATGGTGTATATTCATAGTAACGGACTCGTACTAAAACAATAAATTTCAACCTGATGTGATTGTAAGCCTTTCGTGATAACCATGCTTATTAATGGCTACTTAACAAAACTGTATTGATGTCTGATCTAATAAAATTCCTATTAAAACTAATGCCATATAAAATAGCTATTTATAAGTCTCTGTCTCTCTCATGCTTTCGAGGTCAGATTCGAATCAGACATAACATTAACTGAATGAAATTCAGCTGAACACAAATTTTTTTTGATTTAACCTATTTGTGACCGTTTATGTCTCTCAGCATAGATCACCTACCTTCACCGTTTCCGTGGGTATAACATGAGCCAACCAGAAGTTACAAAACACCCACTAGGAATCATTCCGTTCTGGCAGAAAACCTAAGCGGAACCACCGATCGAGTGGGAAAAGTGGAACCAACAGATATTCCTAGGCAAAAAATGCTAAGAGACCCACCTCAATTCAGAAAACCACAAGAACCTGGATACGAACTTCAAATCAGGGATAAGCACAAAACCAAGTCAGATATGGAGAAATTCGTAAACATGAAGAACGGGTCCAGTGGCAAAAACAATAAATTCAACTTGACAACGTAAGAACCACAGTGAACGGGATACCGTGGGAAGAGGCCGATTTTAAGGTTTGTTGCTGCATATAAAATTGTCTAGGAAATGAGGGTCAACGCCGACTCAGTCAACACTACCCAGACCTTAAAATCAAAGATACCACTACTCGAGACTTTTGGATAAGACTACAACACCTATTCATCAAGGATGGCAACGTAACCGTAACTTTGACAGATACGAGGCGTTCACAAAAAAAAACAGTCCGAAACCCGAAACACTCAAACAATTCTATTGTGTCCTGACTGAATTAGTGGTAAACGGTAACCATAAAAGCCCCAATTGCCAAGACGGCGGGCTGGAATCAGAAATCTTAAGGGATCAGAAATCTGTTCACAGACAACATGTCGAACGACGAGGTACAGAAAGACCTCCTGGCGGAAACAAAAACGCCCGAACAGGCATATAATTATGCAATACGCAGAGAAAAAGGACTCGAAAACCAACTGCAAATCAGAAAGCAAGTAGCACCAGGATCATCGAACCAGTTGAACAAGTAGCAATCAGGAAAAAATCCGAACCAGTTGGGTTCATACAGCGGAGAGGAAAACAAAACAGAGCAAACCAAAGAGGCGGCAGAGGCTGAGTGCAACCACAAAGAGAAAATTCTCAACACCAGGGAGACGGTCGAAAGCAAACATTCTTCATAAGTGGAAATTCGTTTGGACCAGGTCACCTCCAACAATGCCCCACTAAAAACAAAATTTGCAATAGGTGCACTAAAAGAGGTCACTATGCCAGACTCCGAAGTTAACTTTATGTAAATCCTCCGAAGTTAACTCTATTCAAGAAGAGCAGATACCTGAACAAACAGCGCAAGAAACGGATATGGCAGCTTAATTTAACTACCTACCAAGGGGATGTCATTCTGGGATGGGAACTTATCCACCCGGCTGACACAATAACAAACGCTGTTCTTTTCCAAGCTCAAATGGCAGATCAAATAACGGAGGAAGATTTAAAAGAACACCTCATTTGAGTACGAGCAGATAACCTTACGAACACCGCAGATAACCGTACTCAACACCGTGTTGAGTACGAACACCGCTTTCTTCCATAGGGTTGCCGACAGAAAGGCGGTCATAATGGGCCGCAACCTTCACCGGAATCCAACTCCAACAACAAAAACCACCTGATAAGTCAATGAACTTTGTCTCAGATGATAACCAATAAGATACCACAACAACTAACTGGGTAAGATCATCATACCCAGGTTTTTGCACACGCATTGGGCGTGGGAAAATCCATATGGTGCATACAAAATTTCTCACCGACTTTAAGGCCCTCTAACAAAAGGCAACAGTGCAAAACTGCCGAGAGTGCCGATCAAAAGGTAAGAACTTTAGAGTAATCTCAGGTAAAAATCAATTTACCCACCGGACGCAGTGGTGGAACTTAAGGAGGAAACCCAGTTGGATTTCGCGCGACCGTTACCCGATGAAAACAACAAAGATGCATGTATTCTAGTAGGGGTCGACCGTTTCTCACGTTATCCGTCGGCCGAAGTTGGTGCAAGTGATAAGGTCAACACCATCGTAAAATTCATAGAAATTCATATTGTGAACCACGGTGTGCCACGAAATACTTGTTGCGACCAGGCACAAGGGTTAGGGCGAAAAAATTCATGATATATTGTAAAAAGAAAAACATCAAATTAATCTTTCCACCAGTAGACGACCATCGTGCAATGGGTATGGTTGAAAGATTAATTAGAGCTCTAAAAACTAGATTGTCTGTCATAAAACTCGTTAAAAATAACCAACCGTATATACTTGCATCCGACGTGGCTGAACTAATCAAGACATTGCGTATTACACCACACGCCACAACCAAAATTACACTATTTGAAGCCCACTATGGGCGTAAATCCAATAATTTTCTACGTAACGTTTCCACCTCACCTAAGGTGTCTAACTTCGCATAAGAAAACACCAAAATTTTGTGTTTAGACGAAAAAATACTGACAAAACCAGCACTGACAGCAGAAGCTATGTGAAATCGAGAAGTCAGCAGCGAGGATGAACTCGACCTAGTGTATAAGGAGAGCACGTACCTACCCGAGCCGACATACTCACCAATGTTGGATCAATTTACTCAGAACACAATTTCGACAGCAAACCAGGGCAAGCAATCGGATGCAGGACCCCAAAAAAGTAGTAAACAAAGAAAGGCGACACAACTTGACTTGTGCCGGCCCCACCAAGCAGTCAATCTTGAAAGTAGCAATGAAGAGTTCGACAGGACGCTAATGAAAAAACTTACCCATAGACGTAGGAGATACAACCGGGAAAACGAAAGCAACCGGATCAAAAACAACCCCACCAGCAACACAAAAAAAACAGAAATTACAAAATCAATAACGACAAGTCCAAGATCACAATCGCTCAAAAACATCGAAGAAGTGATTCGACAATCCCCAAATTGCAAAGCAATAGGACCACAGCGAGTGCTCAAACCGTTTACGTAAAAAACCAAACTACCACAAATCTGCAAACTGAAAAATAAGGGCAAACAAAAATCCTCTGGCAAACGAAAACCAGAGGATATCATCGCACCTGAGTGGGGTTAACCAAGTCGATATAGAAACCTCAGGAGCAGAAATAACAATCGGATACATCACCCTCAGCAAAATACCACTATAATCTGAGAAGATAGTAACTATAAAACAACCAGACCAAGAAAACTCAAAGGAATCATCGACGGACATTGAATGTATCGGAATTTATATCAACGAAAACACACCGGAAAATATCAGAGCTGAGCCAACCACAAAATGTTTTCAGCCACACCAAGAACTTGAAAGTGACACGTACAACGCCGACAGAGCCACCCCAACCAAACTACCACAACCTTCATCGCAACGAGCAACAACCTTCATCTGCAACGAGCAACTTGTGTAATTCTTAATAGTAAGACTTGACCCTTGACGTAGGCCTAGTGTTTCGTGTGCTAGTCTCGCTTTTTTTTTTCTGGGAGAACGTTTTAAAATCAGCCGCTAGCTCCCTTATGTGAGATGGGTTAGGTTGGATTGCTCATTCAATTGTTTCCTGAACCTGAAATGTTGATGGCTGGAATATGGCACTCTTAGCTCTCTGGAGATATCAGTAGTAGATGTTGGAGGTTAAGTGGGTGGGGGGGGGGGGGTGCATGGCGGACCCCATGTATTAAGATACGTTATAGATTTCCGGTCCGCCATGCTATGTATTAAGATTGGGTATAGAAACTACAATGTATTAAGATAGGGAATACCGATGGTAAGATTTTATGGTTTGTGTGATGGTAAGATAATGGTAAGAAAAACGAAAATTTTTGTCTAATTTTTTCGCAAAAATCTCGGCGCGCGTTACCTAATTGGGAAAAATTGATTGTTAATTATGTGTAGAATTAAGATTAAATATTAAGTTTTTTTTGGTGGATGGTAAGTCATTGGTAAGAGTGTTTGTGCAAAAACTTGGAATTTTTATCAAAAAAAATTTTTTCGAAAAAATTCAAAACACGATAAGATTTTGTTTAATTTGATCTAATAAAAAATTATTAGATACTTTTACTTTCTACCTATCTGAATCTATTCTGAACCTACAGAGACTTCGAAAAAAGTCAAGTTTTTTGAGAAAAAAGTTTAAATTACAAAGAAAGTATATAAATCACTGCATTGTATAACAAGTTTACCGCAACATTTTATATTTTAACATCATAAACCCAATATAAAACAACATCATGAATAAATTTACTTGACCAGATCAGTTCTTATAAGTTCAGTGGTTTTGTATGAATTCCATCATCTTGTACTTGTCTTTTTGGATAAAAATAGCTTAGTCCTTTCTTTGTCTGTTCATATGTAGCCACCATATGATTTATAGTTCTGAATCCTCTGTTAGTAGATGTAAGATTAATTGCTTCATCAAGCACTCTCCTATACTTTGCTAAAGGTCCATCTCCAGAGTCTTCTAGAACCCGCTTATTCAATCCTTTGCTGCTAAATTTGAATTTGTCTGACTTGTTGTCATAGCAGCAATATGTCTTACTACATAAACAGAGCATTTCTGTGCACCTAAATTCTTCTTTGAAAAGTCCCGGCTCCCGCTTCTCATGTTTTTTATGGATACTACAACAGGTTCGAGGAAAGAAATTAGATTTTGCATCCGCCTTGAAGGAATCTCTGCAATCACTCTCCCTCATTTTTTCCCAAGCAGCTCTCTTATCTGGTTGGATGCAATCGTACAAATTTTCTTCTGCAAGTGCTAAGTAAAGTGAGTCTGTGTCCATCTCCAACTCTTCAAATTTATTTACATCACAGAACTTGTCAAAAAAGTTGTAGTAGAGTTCCAACATTCTCAGTTTTGCATACTGAAGTATGAAAAAATCAACAATGATGGGTTCTCTGTGCTCAATGGTTGACTTCAATAACTCCACCTCATATAAGTCCTTCTCAACTGTGTTAAGTCTCTTAAACAGTGGTTCATTGATTGTCTTGTGAATTTTTTCATCGTTCAGATACTTCGTGATTGTATGCCTGGATCTATCCATGATCTGATATCCATAGGAGGAATTGCCCAAGAGCTTCATTGTTTCTGCTACAACTCCTGACAAAGGGTTTTCATCTCCTTCTCTTCTTGCATCAACCACCGATTGAACGAAATTATTGAAACACTTCCGAGGAGAATATTGAGCAAATCGGTAAATTTTGGTGCACTGTAATCCAATTTCCATATAAAAGTTGAAGAGAGGAGTTATAACTGTTCCATTTTCCCGCTTGAAACTAGATATCAGCATTCTCTGAGGATGCTTTAACATTTCGTTCTCGATCGCATAGTTTTTCATGTATTCTCCAATATCATCTCTTCCGACCTCAGTATTTTTAAAAATTGGAGGAAAAGTCGCAAATTTCGATTTCAGTTCATCTGGAACAACCAAGTCGCACTGAACGTAACCAAAAAGAGATCCATCTTTTATCTTTGCTAGAAGAGAGTCTGTAGAAAGGGGTCTTTTGTAGGGAAAGTGGGTTCTGACGTGATTTTTGATCTTTTCATCGGTTTTGAAACTTTCCCACCAGTCACACTCCCACATTTCTTCCACTTTGTATCCTTTCTCTTTAATGTATTCTCGTCGCATATCATCCATTTCTCTCTTCTTATTTCCTCGCTCGACATCCTGTTCTGTTAAGGAGGGGCGAGTTTCTTGACAAGAACAAAAGTGATAGTAGCATCCCATTGCCTCGAATACTGTTTTACAGTGATCACAATAACCGTCCACATTAAAACAGTCAATTTTCTTCTGTTTTCCAGATGTAAAAAAACTCGCAATTTTACATTCTGGTCTTGATTCTTGATAGAAAGACATAACCATATTCTCAAAGTTGCGAGTTCGATTATGTCTAGCCTTGGATTTTTGCATATCATTGTCAAACTCCCATCTCGTATACAGTCCTGTTGGCATATCTTGACACATTGAATAGGGGTAAAGCTGGCTCGCATCTATTCCAACGATTGACTTACAAATATTTGATGAATCTCTGATAAAGGTTTCGTCTACTACAGCTTTT
The DNA here is from genome assembly GCF_963678635.1 of Symsagittifera roscoffensis. NCBI lineage: Eukaryota > Metazoa > Xenacoelomorpha > Acoela > Convolutidae > Symsagittifera > Symsagittifera roscoffensis. The sequence continues at coordinate 1,445,640 of NC_087067.1, forward strand.
TGAGTGAAAACAATGGAAAGTCCACCAGTCATGTCCTCTCTAATTTTTTCACACAAGTCTTTATCACTTTTGCAAAATGGATAAAACTTGTAATTTGTAGATTTGTGTAGACATATGTTTGCTAGATTTGGAAGTGTACATCCAAGTTTCAACATATCTATCCCTTTGTTATCATCAATTTGGATCATTTTTTGCATTGCTTCCAGGGTTGGAACTACATCTTTGTTGTTGTACCACTGCAAAAAGTCTTTGAACACAGTCATTCCGTTTTTCTGCCAAGTTTGTTGTAAGTAACTGTAATTATCTAGTCCAGATGGGGGTACAGTCTTGATTTGAAGCTTTTTCAGTGCTTGCTGTTCATCAAGTCCACTCTTTCTCAGTTTTTCATAATCAGTAAAGTCTTTGTCTAGAGGATTGTTGTTTCTAAGTTTACTGAAAAATGCTTCATATGGGGGCAGTCCTGGAAAATCAAGTTTGTCAGGGTTGTCAAACCACTCATAAGGAAAGAATCCTTTTGTTTCACTAGCTTTATAAGCTTTGAGAAATGAGTCCAGAGTTGTTGCTCCACCCAAAAATTTCATAATGTCAAGAAATTGTACATCTCCAAACTTGAAAGATATAAAATCATTTGCTTTTTTGATAACGGATGTTTCTTGCTCTTTATCGCGAATCAAATAAGGGATTAAGTAGGACTTGATCGAATTTAAGTCATATCTACCACTGTTAAATCCAAAAACAGGTGAAGTATTTATATATCTCTCCAGATGTTGTTTCAAATCGATGAGTTGATTTTTCTGAATTCGCAAGAATTGTGTTGACATATCTGCTTCTTCCGAATCTTCAATACATTCTTCTTCGTACTCAAACTTGTTACTTGAAAAATTCTGGCCTCGCTCATTTAATTGATCAAAGATTTTTTTCATTCTTTCATTGACAGCAACTTCAATATCTTGGAAATTTGTTCTCATCTCCAGCTTACTTTTCTCAGCCAACAGTTCGAGCTTGCTTACAAAATCAATAATCAAGTTTTGTGGATCCTTTTTGTACAAAAAGATGGGTTCATCAATCAGATTCGATGATATAGATACTGAAATAGGAACATGTTTTCCTATCCAGGTAGTAGTTTGTGTTTCTTTTAGTTCTTCTGTAGGAACACATATCGACTCAAAATCGAAAATTGCTAGGTTTTTGAAGAGTTTTTTATCATCGGAAACTGGAAGATTGAATCCTTCTAGCTTTTCAAACAAGGTTTCGCGAAGCTCATATACGTTCTTTGGGTAAATATGATTCACACGATCCTTACATCTCAGAAGTTGTTTGTTGAGAAACTCGGATCTTTTGAAGAAACTATCACAACTAGGGCACCGGAAACACTTAAAGAAGCTATCTATATCATTGGTATGAATGATATGGTTGTTGAATCGCAGTAAATTGACTGTTTTATCAAATCTACCAATACTTCTTCGTGCTAGTTCTCCCACATATTCTCCCTCCTGAATATCAAAATCGTAAATAAAGATGTTGCGTTCAATTATTTCCTCGACAACAGGTAAGTCTTCAACGGAAACTCCACGAAAATTCTTAGGATCATAACCAGATATTGTTATGAATTCTGTAAAATATCTAGAGGTGTGAGTGTCGAGATCATTGTGTCCGTTCATGTACATGGCCAATGCGCGGAAAAGACACAAATGATCTTTGTAAGGTTCCTTGTCTTTGTTAGATAAAAGACAATTCACTTGCGTATGTCGTAATAAAGGTTCGGGTAAGACAGAGTCTGGACATCCCATTGGGATGTTTTTCAGCAAAGCAGCAAAAATTGTAACGTTAGTAATCAACTTGAATCGCCACTTTGTGTTCTGGCGTTCTTGGGTATATTGCTCCACAATATCAAATTTTTCTACTTTTCCTTCGATTGTTATCAAATCCGCTTTCGTACAAAGTAAGTGGGATTTTTCAAACAGAGTATTGTTTTCATGTGCGTAGAAATATCGATATTCACCAGTCTCAAAATTTCGAAGAAGAAAACCCAAAGCAATGTTGATTTTTGCGGCAGAGTCGAGCTTGTTGAAGACTTTTTCAAGTTTCTCGTTGATAACTTTAGTATCTAACTTGGACATTTGGAAGTTAAATACCTTATCTCTCCCATTTTCCATCTCCGTATCCACCAGAAAATGTTGACAAGCACTAAGATCCTCCTTTATTTTTTCACCATCTTCCCCTTCTTCCTCCACAATCTTGTTCACGTCGGCCACCGTATCACTTGGCTTCCGTTGTTTCGCTCCATGTTCCTTTCTCCGATGTTGCTGTAGAGAGTAGTAACTCGCGAACTCTTGCTCACAAGAAGAACACACCGTTGATTGCTTGGAACTTGCTAGAGCATGTTTCTTAGCAACATGATAGTTCATCTCGTCCTTGTTCTTTGTATAAAAATGACATTTGGAACACTTATGTTCCTCCTGCTTTTCACATCTTTTTCGATGTCTCGCATTATCAACTCTCCTGTATTCCTGACCACATTCCTCACATTTGACTTTCTCGTTTCGGTTAAGCGCAGGGATTATCTAAAAAATTGGGACTTTTGAAATGTTCCAAATTTAAAAAATTAAAGTACCAATTGAATGAAAATACTTACTTTTCGTGAAGTAACGAAATGTAAAATTTGAAGTAAAAGTCAATTGACTGTTTCTGATTGGTAAACAAAATGAATGATTTAACCCAATAAAATAAGTGTATTTATACTATCAATGACGCCTACGCAATAATCCTTTTACGGTAATGACGTCATTCTTTGAATAGAAGTGACGTCACCGCCTACGGAATTTTCCTTTTCTGGTGATGACGTCATTCTCTATTTAGAAGTGACGTCATCACCCACGCAATGTTCCTTTTATGATAATGACGTTATTCTAGAAATAGAAATGACGTCAACACCCACGCAATTTTCCTATTATGGTAATGACGTCATTCCTTTGAAAGTTCTAGAGTTTTCCAGAAAAATTTTCAACCAATCAGAACTAAGCAGTTTCTAGTCATAACTTTGGATCCAAAATATTCATTTTTGAAGAATGTCAATCAAAAAGCATTTGAACTTCCTCGAATTACTCTACAAGAAAAAAGAAAATATTCCGTGTGATTTCCTTATTGATGAAATAGATGTAGATTCTTACTTTTTTCACAATTTTTTGGACGTTTATGTTGTCCAAAATAGAGTTTTCCGACTAAGTAAAGGTCTCTTTAGAGAAACTTACTCAATCAAAGAGTTTACTTTTGATTCACATATTGCTTATCAAAGCTATAAACTTATAGCTGAGTTACACTTGACTAGAAAAGAAATTTTATTTATTTTAGAAAATTTGAAGTTGATAAAAAAATCGTACGATAATATTTCAAAGACTCTTTTTATTCCATATCCAACTCCCAAATTTGTTAAAACTCCCCAGCAAAGTGCTTTATTCCTCCATTTTTTTCAGGACTTTCAAAGTTCAAAATCTTGCATGATCAGGATTGGTATCAGATTTCCAGAGATTTGCTTTGAAAAATTCATCAACTTTGAGTTATCATCTCAAATCTACATCAAAATTAAAGAACTTGAATATCTGCTGAAACATCAGCAATTTCTCATCGATTATATACAAAAAATTCAGTTAACTTGATGAGAAGACTAGCAGAATTGCTACTTTTATTAATTTTTCTTCTTTTGTTAATTATATCGGCAATATTTCTTATTTTTACAGCAAACAATTTTTGGTCATTTATTTTTGCGATTGTTTTTGTGTATATTTTTACTTATTTGGAAGACTTAATTCCTTGAAAGGTTTTTCTGATTGGATACAACAACTTGAACAAAAATGGACATTTTTGTGATTGGAAACGACAATGTGTAAAATGGAGCTTTGTTTCCAATTGGACACGAGTTTTCTATAAGAGTTCCATAAAAAGAAACTAAAATCTGATTGGACATGACTACAATCCAAATAAGGAAAATTCATTCTGATTGGTTAAACCCACACATTCCAGTTGAAGGTACCCCTCTCTCTTAACTAAAAATCATTTTATTTTCAACTTAACTACCACCAACTACCTCCTCTCTCAGCTCTAAATACAATAATTTCAACATAACTACCGGCAACTTTCTCCCTCTTAACTGTAAATCTTGTTTTTAATCATTTACTCAACGTATTGCTCAAAATGATCTTCTCAGTACAAAACAACAACCTTATGTTCTCGGTGGAATTTTCGGCTGATTTAGTACAAATCCAAGTGCGAGAAACAGTTTGTGGAGTTTTTCTGGCACGAATGGACATCCCAATCCAAGTCTGGCATATGGCGGAGGTGATGCGCAGGGATTTCAACGAACATCATATAATGCAAGTACCTCCTACAGAGAATCAACTTGGAGAAATGCAAATGATGGAGGAAGTGGTCGAACATGTGGGAATGAACTACCCCGAAATTCCTGACTCTAGATATGTAGCCCAACCATTCGACGATTTCCTCTTTCCTTGGGAAGAGGGATCTGTAGACAACCCAATTACCATCGAAGAGGATGAGGGGTTCTCTGAGCCAAGAACTCCAGTCAGCGAACCACCAAGACAGCCACCAGTGATGGAGGCAAGACCAGCTTTGCGCTCCATTGAGAACTTGCAAAATTTTGAGAACTCAGCTGCTCGACAGCTCTTTGATTTGTAAATAAATTGGTTACTGTTTTGTGCTTTGTAATTTAATTTCTTTGTATCTAGTAAAATTATTTTCAAGAGATAGGAACAAAGAGATCATAGAAAAGTTTATTAAGAAATTTCAATGGTAAAAATTTGTTAAAAATTAAACTAATTATGCATCTGGTAAATACTTTTATAGAATTTTGTTAGAAAGATGGTAAAAAAATTAAACCAATTTTTGCAAGCATGTTAAAAACGTTACATTAATTTTTGCACAATGCAAAACATTTCATAATTTTTTTACACACTTGTTAAAAAAATCAAAGAAAATCTCGCAAATTAAGAAAAATTTCATTAAATATTTTCGCATTTTAAAGAAAACTGAAAGAGGATTTTCTTACATATTTAAAAATTAAAGAAAAAAAAATCTTTGTTTTAATTTTGATCATAAAAAAATCTCTTTTTTGCATGTATATTAATCAAAAATATTGGAAAAACAATGTATTAAGATAGGGAATAGTACTCAAAGTCAGCAATTATGAAAAATTTTTAGCATTAATTTAACAAGTTTTTCACAATAAAATTTTGCAGTTTTTGCATATGAATAAGAAAAAATAAGTTAGATTTTTGCATTTGTTTTCAAAAAAACCACGAAAAAACTTTCATCTAACACAAAAATTTGTTGAAAATTTTTGCACACTTGTTGAAAAAACCAAAACAGTTTTTGCATCTTGTAAAAAAGTTTAATTAAATTTTTGCAAACGTGTTGAAAAAATCAAACCAAAATTAGTATCTTGCGAAAAAACTCTTGATTTAAATAAAAACAATTTTGACAAGAATTTTATTAACAAATATTCAATTATTAATAGAAAAATTGATACGCTCACTATTTACGGTACCAAAACCATCAATAAAACAATCAACAATTTTCAACAAGTCAGTCTCACACTTTGAGTTTTGAACTTTTCGAATCCTTTCCAAAAAAGCTGATCCAAGAATCTTAGTGGACGCAAGCTTCTGAGCAGAACTGAGATAATGTCTTTTGAATTTTTTTCGCAGCAGTCGTTTCTTTGCAACACTGGGTAATTTTTCCGGTATTCTACATTTCAAGTTGTGTTCGACTGTACGATTCAATTGATTGAAAACTTCACCTCTTGATGAAATAATATTGAAATAAAATCTGTATTTGTATAAAGTATATTTACAGTCAACAATTTGATAAGTGAAATTATATTTATCTAATCTTTGCAAAATCTGATCGAGCGATGATCCGATTAATACTAAGTGAAATTTGCAATTTTCCACTGGGCAGAATGATGAATGGTTAGATACACAGTAGTCTTGGGTAACAATAAATTTTTCATAAAAGTTTTCTGAGACAGAGATAAAAAGAGATTTTGCATTGTAGTCCGAATAAAAAGTGGGATATGCTTGACACATAGCAGATGCCATCACCGATTACTTGTTGAAAATGAATTTTATCTATATTGAATTGCTTATATAGTAGTTCCATCACCTACGCAATGTCCATATTTGGATCATCATCTACTCATTATTCCATATAAGGTAATAATACCTTATATGGATTGTACAGTGAGTCAATTAGATTTCCTAATTTCTATAAATTTACAAATATCATTATTTTGAAATATCTACTACTGATCAGTTCGTTCTGAATCTTAAATCAAAAATGTATTCACGAAAAGATATCCTTCCCAACTATATTGAATTTCCTAAGAACCAAAAAAGGATTGGGAGATTTTCTTGGTCCCAAAAACCCTACCACGGAAAAATTTACTTTGAACCTTGCTTCCAATTGCTAAAGAAAAATGAATCTGGACAATTCGAAAAAACCCAGCAAGTCTATCTTGGTGAAAAAGAAGGGGAAAGGATATCAGCAATACGGAAGACTGTTATTCACGATGCTGAAAACCTTCGACTCGTTCCTGTATTGGAACCCTATTCTGACAAAGACTCAACCATGGAGCAGGAACTTGCGAACTGTCATGCGGTGTATGACGTAGCAACATACAAGAAGAGAAGGGTGTGTGTCACAATCAAGAAGTACAGTGTGAACAAGCCACCCTACATTCAGATTCGACTCTTCACTGCAAAGGAGAACGAAGTCTTGAAGCAAGTTGCCTATGTCAACTATACTTTGAACGAATTCAAAGAACTTGCCCAAGTCTTGGGAGATTTTATGTTTGTTGAGAACTGTAATATTCAATAATTTTGTTGTTGAGTGATGTTATTATAGTAATGTAATTCAAATATTCATCTTCTTGAATCATTTTTTAAAACTTCTTTGAGCTGAGCAGTATGAGTTGGAACATTGGTTTTTCAAGAAATCTTGTTTTAAAGCTTCAAAATAAATTGGGACTTTTTCATATCGTCCTACAAGAAAAGTTCCAGAAATTTTCACTAACAGTTTTGGAATCTCAAAATTTACCAAAATTGCAAGATTTGGATACAGAATCACAAATTTCTCAAACTGAGTGGACTTTGCATAATGGAAGACGAAAATTTTTTCTAAGTTATTGTTCAGATATTAAAAAATTAGATCTTATAGAGTATCGTAGAAAAGGAAACACTCGGAAGAACAATCAGAATTTTCAGTTGGAAAAAAAAGAGTATGATAATTTGGTTGATTTTATCCCCTCAGTTTTGTCTTATGTAGAAACATTCAAAAAAACTTGTATCATTATTGACGAATGCACTGTAGAAAATGAACGTTCAGAAATTGAATGAAGTTCTCAGAAATTTTGATTTGATAAAGCATGACTTTTCATCAAATACAAAAAGAAAAAATTACTTTCTTTGTACCTGTATTGTTTTGGACCCAAACATAAATTTGAAAGAAATGGACCAAAATTTTCCTTTTGGGGGTCTAATTGGATACGGAAATTCTTGTATGGATTACTTTTTTGCAAATTCAAAAATTTTCAGACTTCATGCATTTTTACATGATGCAGCTGGATCTGTGAATTCTACTACTTATAAGGGACCTGGTTATTGTTATGTTTTACCTAGATTTCCAAGTTCTTGTTTTCTTGGTCACGTGACTGGATTAATCTTTTGTTTATATGTTAAAATTTCTGCTTCATCAGTATATGCATTGTTCGATTGTTAGTTAGTCTAACAAAAATTTTCAGCGAAAACAGTTACCATCATGAGTCTAGTTGTTTTGGATATTGAGTGTATTGAAAACAAAATAGTTAAAGAGTTAGGAGTTTATCAAAATGGACAAACTGTGGGATATTCCTTTCTTTCTCCCAAAAAATTCAAAGCTACATCTCAGTCTGCTTGGTGTACAAAGCATCTTCATGGAATCAATTGGAACAGTGGCCATGAAAAATATACTGAGCTTGAAAAAATATTAAAAAAACTAAAAACTCCAGAAACGGAGTTTTTTGCAAAAGGTTATGAAAAATGTAAAATTCTGTCAGAAATTTTGGAAACAAAGGTTACAATTTTGGATGACTACGCATGTCCAAAAGTTCAGAATTTGATTTTCAAAGATGAAGAATATGATTGGAGGTGTAGCAACTACCCATTTCGTCATGCAAATACTCTTCACTGTGCAGAAAGAAAAGCATTTGCATACGGAACATGGACTCGATGTTTTTTTAATAAATTGTAAATTACCTTAATAATTTTGTATTATTGTGTTTTTGAAATTATCAATTTTTTCATTCCAGAGTTGAGATGGGTGATGAATGTGACAAGCAATTAAATTTAGGAAATTTTGTTTTTGATGAGGAGAATCATGAACGAAAATCTTGGAAGTTTTTTGGACGTACGTGTAATAGATCTCTTTTAGTGTTTATATGCCAATTTTTTGTCATAGTTTTAATACTAGCATGTGCAATTGTTCGAATAATGTTATCCACTACATGTGAAGAAACAACTGTTTGGGTAGCAATTTTATCAAGTACAGTCGGTTATATTTTACCTTCTCCAAAGCTATGAATAAAACAATTTCTACCAAAGAACGAGTTTTTATTTTGCTAGTTGGACCGAGTGGATCTGGAAAATCACATCTTATTTTTGAGTGGTTAAAATTGGTACATTTCAACCAAAGTTTGACAAAAGTTTTTATTTTTATCAACATTATCAACCTCTCTATGGACAAATGCAAAGAAAAACCTTAAGTTTATCCAAGGAGTTGACTTTGAATTGATTGAAAACCTTCCCAATAATGGAACAAAATACCTGTTAATATTTGATGATTCTTGTGAAGAAATTTCAAATTCTAAGCAGTTTGTAAAAGTTGCTACTGCTGGAAGACACAGGGGACTGAATACAATATATATTAAGCATAACTTGTTTCATCAAAGCAAATTGGGAAGAGATGTTGAGTTACAAAATACACATATAGTCCTTTTCAAGTCACCGAGAGATGTTTTACAAATCAATACATTAAGTCAACAACTAGGTCTACGATCTCAATTGAAAGAGTGGTATCAAGATGCAACATCTACTCCTTATGGTCATTTACTCATTGATTTAACTCCAAAAACAGTTGATTCGCTAAGATATTGCACAAACAGTGGTTCAGTTCCATCAAAGTTTTATCTACCAGCAGGAACAGAAACTAAGTTTTTGGACGATGAGCATACAATACGTCTCTATACTCCCAATATTCCAAACATTTTCCCAAAAACTTCAAAAACAATTCATCCTCCATTGTCCAAAAAGTTTCATTCAATTCCTCAGCGAATGTCTAGTAAACTTACTACGAGGCGAGCTAAAAGATCTTCGAAAAGTAGACGTAGTAAAATATCGACGAGAAATATCAGAACTCACACGAAGAAGAACTTCACTGCATAAAAAGAGAACTATTTTGAGCTCACCAAAAGGCTTACAATTAATATCTGTTATCACTCCTTTTGTCATTAAACGATTGACGTAGTATGGATCAGTTTGTTCTAATTCTTTACTCAATTTATTAATCACAAAGCACACTTCCAAAAAAACCAAAACTGGAACAAAAGCAAGAAAAAGAGGAGATTGTACCAAAAAAATTTTGATTCTATTTACAGTGCTGTAAATGCAAAGTTGAAAACGAGTAACAATAAGCACCTTATTGGTTTAATTTTGAACTCTCCTAGAATTAGACTAAGTCAGTCAGAAAAAATCATATTAGATAATCGAGACACAAAAGAATCAATTGTAGACTTTGTGTGTGCACTAAAACGAGAAAATACCGACTTTCCCGATATTTACTTTACCATTTTGGAAGCAACTCAAATTCCACCTAAACTTGTTGCCAACAAGAATGCCAAAGCGAAAGACAGAGGAACTTGGATCCCTTTCAAAATCTGAAAAGGTAAGTCTGAACAGATTGTATTCTAGGGGTAGAGCTGCGTACGGTTCTGTGCGAAACTTGAGTAAAGCAAGCGGATTGTCAAAAAAGAAAGTAGAAGTTTTTACAAACCAAGACATCGTATACAAAATTTGGTCCCCCAATCAGACGTTTTCGAAGGCTTCAAGCATTTTCAAAATATATAAATGAAATTTGGTGTATGGATTTGGCATTTGTGGACAAACTAGCGAGTCAAAACAAGGGAGTCAAATATTTATTGGTTGCTGTTGATGTTTTTTCGCGATTTGTCAGAGTTCAAACAATGAAAACTAAATATGCCAAAGACACTTTGCAAGCTTTCAAAAAAATGATTTCTCGAAAAAACACTCCTGAAAAGCTTTGAGTTGATAAAGGAACGGAATATGGAGGATTTTTCAAAAAAATTTGCAAGGAAAAAAGCATTGAAGTTTACTCAACCATGAGTGAAACAAAAGCTGCATTTGCAGAGAGAGCCATTCAATCATTAAAACACATTATTTACCGCTACATAGAAGATCATGGTGAAAAATTCATTAACAAGTTGCCGCAATTTGTGTCTACAATGAATTGTCGCATCAATAGATATATTGGGAAATCACCTAGAGATGTCAAGAATACTAATTTCCTCTCAATTTTGTACAATAAACCTCCAACAAGGTATAAGAAACTAAAATTCAAAGTTGGAGACAGAGTGAGAATTTCAAAGAATGATATTCCGTTCCGAAAAGGATATAAACCACAATTTACAGATGAAATTTTTGAAATTTCGGCAGTCTCTACAAAAAAGCCTCCAACATACATCATCAAAGATCTCGACAAAGAGGAAATTCTTGGAAAATCTTATGAAAAAGAGCTTAGAAAATGTTCTGATTAAAGGTAAATCATTTTTAAACTAAATTTTTACCGATCAGTTGTCATGGATTCTTTCACTATTGAGTTGTTTTCCAACGCTTCTTTTAATTGTTATCCGAATAATAGTCTTAGTTCTTTTACAAATTTTCTACCTGAACAAATACATTTGAAAGGAGAATGGGAGGTTGCTATTTCAGAAATATCATACCCTTCTTTGTACCAAAATGTTACAAAGGGAAAGTTTACATTCGTAGATGGAAGAGAAAGTTCTGAGGAGAAAAGAAAGATTGTACCGATGAACATTGAACCAGGATTGTATCCAAGTATTGTTGATATAGTTGTAGCCATAAACAACAAAATTCGAGAACGTCTAGGAGCTCAAGTTTTTGAATATAACGGAATCTATCTATCAGTAGATAAAATTACACAAAAAGTTGCTGTTCATTTACCTGAGAGTCAATCAGTGTTTATAATTCAGAGTGCTGATTTGAGCCACATTTTTGGTTGTGATTTAGAACAAAATCAAACAGGGGTTATAATAAAAGGAAAAAGTCCACATTATCCTCAGTATTCGTACGACATTATAAGAATACATTCCCTAATGATATACAGTGATATTATAGAATATAACATAGTTGGTGATACAAAAACTCCCTTATTGCGTTGTATTCCATTTATCTCCAAAGTGAAGAGTGGAGATATAATTTCTACGGGACAGTACATGAATTATCAATCCTTCACAAATTTACAGTTTAAAAAGCTGTTGAAAAATTCTTTCCATAGTATCAAGATAGAACTAAGAGATAGTACAGGCGAAAAAATTCCTTTTGTGTCCGTAGGAATCACTCGAGTTGTTCTCTTGTTCCGCAAGATTTCGGATAATCATTTTTGATTTAAACTTCATACGAAATGGTTGCTCAAAAATCAGCTGATTTCCCTATTTTTCGAGGACATGCAAGACAGCGTGGAAGAGGTTTTGGAGCTCTTGCGCAAACTCTTGGGAGAACTGCAATCCCCTTTATTAAAAAATATATAGTCCCAGCTGCGAAAAGAATTGGGGCAGATTTGTTTGGAATCGCTGCTCCAGACATTGGGGAAGTTGTTAGTGGACATAAAAAACTCAAAACATTTGCAAAAGATGTGGGAACAAAAACAGTTCGGAAACAATTGGGAGGTGGAAAAAAGAAATCTAAGCGTAAAACAGCTAGAACCAGATCCATTTCTCGAAAAAGCAGATCGAAAAACAGTAGCTCTCGCAAAGACATTTTTGACATTATAAAATGAGTGTAAACCAAAGCCATTTTCGGTACGGGGCTTTTACAAATTCTTCATTGAAGATTTTTGATAAAGTCCCAGTTTTGGAAACAATTATGTCATCTTACACACAAGAAGTATTCCCCAGTACTTCTCTGGATGAAAGCAGTATTGAGTTTGAATTTGAAACGGATCGTAACCTCTACTTGGATATGCGTGATACCCAGCTTAGCTTAAAGCTTCAACTATTTAAAGGAAGATTGTTTGATGCTTTCAAAAAAGAAAAAGCAGAACATAAAGCAAAATCGGAGGAAGATTCAGATTAGGAACCACAAACTTACTTAACTTATGTAAACAATCTACTACATTCTCTATTCTACAACTGTGAAGTTTATTTTAACAATACAATGGTTTACAATGCCAATGGATTATATCCTCATAAGGCACAGATATCGAACGAATTCAACTCGTCAGCAGTGAGTAATAAAGGAATTCTTGCTTGTCATGGATACAGTTTTGAAGAAAATCCTGATGCATTTGATATGTATCCATTCACTGATAGAGCAAATTCCTTGGGAACAGGGATAACTTTTTCACTCTATGGGAGGCTCGCCATTGATTTGTTTACTTGCGAAAAACTGTTGCTACCAAACACCAAAGTTCGAATTAAACTTATTCGAGCTAGACCTAATTTTTACATGTTATCTGACAATCCAAATGTCAGTCTGAAAATAGTTGATTGTTCGTTGTTTACTAGAAAAATTTTAGTTGCTGAACCTAATCATCAATACTTGCAATGGAATCTGGAAAGAGAACCTGCTCAATACAATTACATGGAAACTATAGCAAGAACCTTTATCATTCCATCTCGTCAAAACCAGTTTATTCAGGAAAATGTTTTCAATAATGCCCCAATCAGAAGGATAGCTGTTGCAATGAATACAAATTCGGCTGTTGCGGGATCTTTTCATGAAAATCCTTTCAAGTATCAACAATTTCATTTGAGAGAGCTTAGAATTATTCGGGGTAGAAGAGCAATTATTTCATTAGATACAACTTCTCCTTGTCGACCCTATTTTACAACAATGAAAGCAATGCAGTTTAACGAAGATTTTCCAGCTCTTCCTATGGAAGATTTTCAAAATCACTATATTCTAGTTTTCGACTTGACTTCACTACAGGATGCCGCTGAACACTTGCATTATCCAGAACTTAGTGGAGAAAGCTTGAGATTAGAAATGTTTTTTCAGTTTCCCTTGGAGCAAGTAACGGAAGTGATAGTCTTGGGAGAAAGACTATCAAATGTTCAAATTGACAAATTCGGAACAGTCGCTAAAAATGTTTAGTTTTTTTGAGTTTTCAGGTTCCTATAAAAATATTGTAGCTTTTTTGGGACTTTTCATTGTGATTGTCTCTGTACTATATATTTTGTTTTTCTTCAGACCTAAATCTCCAGAAAAAGCAGCTAATGAATGCTGTTTAATTGAAAACCCAAGACATTTCTTCAACCTAGACTGTAAATCAGTGTTCAACAAATTTTGTCCAGTTCACAAGTTTTGTGTATGGGACTTTGTTGATTCAGTACCTAAATGCGAGTAAGTCAATAACTTTAGGTTTTTCCATCCTAAATTACAATATCATACTTTCTATTTCTTTGTTTTAGATGTAAATCAGCTAACATTTGCGAAAATGGATAATTTTTCACTTCTGCAAATTATTGAAAGAATTCCTGAACTCAGGTTCAAGTACATGGGATCTTACCCCTCTGATAAAGTACCTCAACTAACAAAATACTCTTTTGCAATTGTTAACTTAGCTCCAAGCAATGATAGAGGGGAGCACTGGATCATGATGGCTCGATTGAATAAAACTTACTATTTTGCTGATTCTTTGGGTCGGAAAAGAACAACTTCTTCCTTTCTAACAAAAAAGTATCGGCGAATGGTTCCTCGAAAGCTACAAAAAACTGATAATTTGTGTGGATTTTACGCAATTTATTCAGCATTTCTTCTTTTTAAATTCTACCAGACAAACTTGAATAATATTCATGATGTGCGTGTTTTGAATTTTATAAGTAATTTTATGTAAATTTGTAGTTTTTTCATTTGTAAGTGTAAATTATGGCAGTAAGTTTACTATACGATGCAGTGATTTATATACTTTCTTTGTAATTTAAATTTTTTTCTCAAAAAACTTGACTTTTTTCGAAGTCTCTGTAGGTTGAGAATAGATTCAGATAGGTAGAAAGTAAAAGTATCTAATAATTTTTTATTAGATCAAATTAAACAAAATCTTATCGTGTTTTGAATTTTTTCGAAAAAATTTTTTTTGATAAAAATTCCAAGTTTTTGCACAAACACTCTTACCAATGACTTACCATCCACCAAAAAAAACTTAATAAGTAATCTTAATTCTACACATAATTAACAATCAATTGTTCCCAATTAGGTAACGCGCGCCGAGATTTTTGCGAAAAAATTAGACAAAAATTTTCGTTTTTCTTACCATTATCTTACCATCACACAAACCATAAAACCTTACCATCGGTATTCCCTATCTTAATACATTGTAGACTCTATACCCAATCTTAATACATAGCATGGCGGACCGGAAATCTATAACGTATCTTAATACATGGGGTCCGCCATGCACCCCCCCCCCCCCCCACTTAACCTCCAACATCTACTACTGATATCCTTGTAGCAGTCCTTGACTCTACTGACTGTTGCATGGTTTCCTTTTCTTCTGAACAACATTGAATTCACTGCGCTCTGATTAGTCAATACATTTCATCAAAGACCACTACAGGGCTCATCAACGATTTTGACGATTTATCGAACAGATTGTTCGTGCCTCCCATAACTAATACGTTTTGAATGTTCCTGAGCTTCAGTTCATGCATGGCGTTTTCGGTGAACATGGTGGTAATCGTGCCACTCGGGCACGAGATAGTGATAGTATTGCCTAAACAAACACCATGAACAAGAGAAAAACCAAGAACCGAAGTTGGTCATCATGTGGATCCTGAGAAATTGATAATTTTGCGGCTTTTTTGCTTCTTTGAAACAACACAGTTTCGTTTGCGTAGCACAGTTTTTTTTTTCAATTTTCCCGGCATTTTTGATTCGCATTTTTTTCAGATCTGAAAACTAGTCTAGGTGGTAAGCGGCTCAGATAAGATGAATTTAAGCATCTGCCTAAACAACGTATTATCTTGGATATCACTGAACTGAATTGGTAGGTTCATCCAATGACGCGGCTCGATTACTGAAAACAGTCTGATTCCAAAAGCTGTTTCGTATTTCCTGGCAACTCTTTTGCAGTTACTGAACTTTTGTACTGTCTCCTGATTGTTTGAGAATATATGATTTTTCAAATAGTCTGGAATTGGTAAACCTTAGACAATTCCAGATCTCCCGATGAGATTAAAGTTTGAATAAACTGAGGATGATTTCTTGCTGTAAGATTCCCGGAGGACGACAGTTTATCAAAGCTTATATACAATAGTGTCATTCGCGT
This sequence comes from Symsagittifera roscoffensis, assembly GCF_963678635.1. Lineage (NCBI taxonomy): Eukaryota > Metazoa > Xenacoelomorpha > Acoela > Convolutidae > Symsagittifera > Symsagittifera roscoffensis. The sequence goes on from NC_087067.1 coordinate 1,461,270, forward strand.
ATAGTTGAAACTCCAAGTTCAAAAAAATTGGAAATGGGCGTTATCGGCCGTAAACACATTATGAGAGTAATCGGACCCAAAATTAATCCTTGTGGAACCTCTACATTTACAAGTTATTCCTCTGATCAACAGGTTTTTAAGAGTTTTGATGACTTCTCGGGAAGTTCCCAAATGAAAAAATATGTCAGATAGTGAGTCTAGTTTTCATCTAAAAACTTAATACCATGAGTTGAAATGGTATGGTGGTTGAAATAATAAGAAAACAGACAAAGAAGACAACTCTGTATTGTTGAGTTTGATATTTCAAACGCTTCTAGATAACATAGCTGATACGATCGATTAATAGGGTCGATTAACTAGCCTCAATTCAAATTGGAACGATTTTGTTGTGTGGGATAATTCGCCACGCATAAATAGTTGCTCAACGCTTTCAGCATTATGATTAAACTTTTCAAAGCTGCATAATTGAGTCAAGAAAATGGCCAATTTGGCAGTTTTCAAACCTCAGAAACTTCTAGAAAAATAATTGGAGGAAAATATTATTCAAATTTGAATTCAGGAAGTCGATAGTTTCAGTAGGGTATAAAAAAAATTCTATTGGAAACTATTATTTCGATCGACGAAGTTGACTGAATGAAAAAAATCACACCGAGTATATATATTCCGTTTTCTTCGAAAGTCGGAACAATAAAAACAGTCCAAAAAGTTCATTTCATGTAGAAGTGAGAATGATTAAACAGTGACAACTTATATGAAAAACATATGCTCTTACTAGTCACAAAAACTTTGATTGTACACTTCAAGGGATAATTGATTGAACATTTAACCAACTTAATCATTTCTATCTCCATCACTCTTGGATCACTGCCCAATGCAGTGAATGGCTCTTCCAACTTCCTTAATAATATCAACAAATCAAAAAAATTTGTGCTTCTTATACTGCCATGTTGCGTGATACGAATCACTAAGAAAAAATTTTAGCCTCTTTTTTGTCAACGCGGGGTTTTCGTAACGAAAGTAACGGAATATTTGTGCTCGGGTTGGGTTTTTTCTTCAGACTTTTTCGACGTTTAAACTAGCCTTTTTGACGAAATGTTTTCATATCATTCAAAAGGTGCTGTTGACCTGAGCTTAAATTTGAAAAAATGTTTCACCTGTGATCTTTTTTCGTAGAGTTATGGATGTTTAAAGATTGCAATTTTGGCTAATTTGGGACAATAAACGCGCGATATATTTCGCGCTATTAACGCGTAAGCGGGGATTTAATCCGTCTTAGAGATTGTTCCAAATTGATTGAAACAAGACTGCTCGTATATCAGGGCAAAATCCTGAATGTTCCGACTGTCCCTTATTTCATATCGAATAGTTTTTGGGAAAAAAAATTGAAAATGTTTACATTTTGGACAATAAAAAAGTGTAAAAATTTGAGTCATACGAAATTACGACAGATTAGCTAGCATCATTTCAATTCGGGACGATTTTGCTGTGCAGGATAATTTGCCACGCATAAGTAATTCCCGTTAAGCCTTCAGCGTTGTGAATAAATTCTTCAAAGCGCGCATAAATTAGTCCAGAACGTGGCCAATTTGGCAATTTTCAAACCCCCAGAACCGTACAAAAAAAGAATGGAGGTAAAATACCTTTTTAAATTTGAACTCAGGAAGTCGATATTTTTAATTGGGTATAAAAAAGTTTTGTCGAAAACTAATAATTCGATCGGCGAAAATTGACTGAATAAAAAAATAACCACACCAAGCATAAATATTCCTTCAAAAGTCGGAATAACAAGCTTATTTGTCATAATTGATATGTAAAAGGAGCAAAATTTTTCGTTTGTACATTATATGGCGTGTGGGGATGATTTTCACAAAATCTCAAATTTTACAAAAAATTTTTTTATTTTATTACAATTAGTTTTGTTATGTTAATAGTGCTCCATAGACCTTAAAGGCAGCCGGAACATTCAGGGCTTCTTCAAAGACTCCAACTATCGATTCTACACAATCCAGTGAGCTGAATTTGCTGTTTCGGAACCAAAATTAATCCTTGTGGAACCTCTACATTTACAAGTTATTCCTCTGATCAACAGGATTTTAAGAGTTTTGATGACTTTGAGAAGTTTCCAAATGAAAAAAAAAAATGTCGGATAGTGAGTTTAGTTTTCATTTAAAAACTTAATACCATGAGTTGAAATGATATGGTGGTTGAAATAATGAGAAAACAGACAAAGAAGACAACTCTTTATTGTTGAGTTTAATATTTCAAACGCTTCTAGATAACATAGCTGATACGATCGATTAATAGGATCGATTAGCTAGCCTCAATTCAAATTGGAACGATTTTGTTGTGTGGGATAATTCGCCACGCATAAGTAGTTGCTCAACGCTTTCAGCATTATGATTAAACTTTTCAAAGCCGCATAATTGAGTCAAGAAAATGGCCAATTTGGCAGTTTTCAAACCCCAGAAACTTCTAAAAAAAAAATCGGAGGTAAAATATCTTTTAAATTTGAATTCAGAAAGTCAATATTTTCAGTAGGGTATAAAAATTTTTTTATTGGAAACTATTTCGATTGTACACTTCAATGGATAATTGATTGAACATTTAACCAACTTAATCATTTCTATCTCCATCACTCTTGGATCACTGCCCAATGCGAAAACTAATAATTCGATCGGCGAAAATTGTCTGAATAAAAAAATAACCACACCAAGCATAAGATTTCCGTTTCCTTCAAAAGTCGGAACAACAAGCTTATTTGTCATAATTGATATGTAAAAGGAGCAAAATCTATTCGTTTGAATATTATATGGCGTGTGGGGATGATTTTCATAAAATCTCAAATTTTAGAAAAAAAATCCATTTTATTTTATTACAATTAGTTTTGTTATGTTAATAGTGCTCAGACCTTAAAGGCAGTCGGAACATTCAGGGCTTCTTCAAAGACTCCAACTATCGATTCTACACTATCCAGTGATCTGAATTTGCTGTTTAACAAAAAAAAAACACCCCTCGCTATTATGAAAAACATTTTCCCCCTGTTTACGGCGAGATTTGCAATGAATTACGGTTTCATTGTATATCAATATTCATAACCAGATGTGAGCTAAATGTCACACAAGAGCCGCCGATACAAACCAATAGTTTAATTGATTGCAAAACTACTGGCTATGCGGTCCTGATGTAAATTCTCCAGACAAAGCGCATTAAACCAGAAATGTAAAACTCGTTTTTTTTTCTCAAATTGGGTTGAATTTAAATAAGAAATGATGAAGACAAAATTGATGAGGTTTTACTTTCGTTATATTGATGTCTTGTAAATTGTCTTTTGATTCTAGATTTTGCTTTTCAATCATGATGCATGAAAACTTAAAAAATAAGCATAAGCTGCCTGCACAGACAAAAATGCATTAGGATCGACTTTAGCATGAAAAAGTATGATCATTAAATTAAGAGCGATTTTAAAATGAAAAAAGTGTTAAGATTAAATAACAAAGATTAAGAATGATTCGGAACGCTTTAAAATCGATTGAATTTAATATTAAATCCCAGCTAGAAAAATTAATATAAATCGATTTTAAATCAATTTAAATCAATTCTTTCCAGTCTTAATTTGTTTCCACTTTTGAGGGTAATGAAACGGATTTAAATTGATTTAAATAGGTTTTTTTCATTCGAGGTTGACCAGTTTCGAATTTCTACAGCATTTATTCATTGCCTATCATTTTTCATTTTACATCCATAGCGTATTGTAGCATAAAAAAGACCAAATGAAAATGCCAAAATATCAGTAGATGTTTATGATTTTGTTGCATATTTTGAGTTCATAAACGGATCTGTTTTGACCATTTTCTTGATTTGTTTGATAGGTTTTTGCTGAAAATCTGATTTATTTTTATGATTTTTATGATTTAATTGCATATTATTGAGATCAAAATTTAGTTTTTTTCTGACCCTTCTCTTGTTTGTTATTTGAAATATAACCCATAATCTGACTTACAAAAATTCTTTATGATTTCATTGCATATTTTCGAGCCTAAAATCTGATTTATTTGGATCATTTTTTTGAGTTCTATTACATCTGGCACATGTGTTCTTATTTAAAAAACCGAGAATGAAATTTTTAAATTTTTTCCTCTGAAGAGTATGTTTTTTTTGCCGTGTTAGCAAAAGATTTTGTGAGTCTGAAAATCTATCCAAATCGATTTAAATTGTTTTTTTAAGACAGTTAAACCTACACAAAATTTTTTAAAAAGATCGATTTGAATCGATTTAAAGTTTTTCCACATTTCGAAAACTCTATAATGAGGTAATGCGTTATACTTTGCTTTTGAGTAGGTAGACGAACTTATTTAAGATAGAACTTCCATATTACAACTCATTAAACTATGGAAACAAGTTGGAATTTAAAAAGTTGAAGTTCAACCGTATGCTAGAAGAAAAGAAAGTCTGGCCTCCTTAAGCTCGACACAGTATTAAAGTATAAAAAAACTTTTCAGCGAACTGAGTTCTGACTAGAAAGTAGAAAAGCGGCTTCAATCTCTTGAAAGAAACAATTCACTCAATCACAGTATTTGGTATAAAATTTTGGTATACAATTTGTAGTTGTATTTGCATAAACAAAAAGTATAAACAAAAAAAGCTATCCCTTCGCTCTAATATGTCAGTTAGACTATACGCGATCAAGCGCATATGCATTCGTGAATAGTATCAAAAAAAAACTGGAGCAATTGTAAACGAAGATTTCTAAGAGTGCTAGCATTTGAGCTAACATGAGGAGTTTCGAGATTAGTTTTGAGATTGGATTAGACTTTCCTCCGCTAAAAAACATAGCCAACAGACAGTTGGAAAAGTGTCAAAGAACTTAAGAAGTACTCAGTTTTTTGTCACATTTATAAAAAAACCCTAAATCCGAAAATCGTTTACGACTTATAGTTTTTTTAAATTAACCCAAATTATGAAAAAGAAATAAATAGGTTACATTTTTTACCCGCTCTGATTTTTAAAGACTGAGAGCTTAACCCAAAGTTAGAAATAGTCTTTTTTACACGCCATTTTTTTGTAATTGGAGAGCAAAATTTGTCGTCTTTTAATCGAATGAATTGGAACTGAATTCAAAACTTTCGAAAATGGTCAAAACAAATCCAACAGACAGTTGAAAGAAAAAAGTCAATGAATGCAAGGAAACAGAAAAATTACTGACTTGTTTTTTGAGTATATTTCAACTTCCGAATTAAAAAATTATAATTTAATCTTTGATTTTCAAGAAACAAGGTAGCTTGATTTGTTTTTGATAAAATTCACCCAATTTAGGAAAACTGGAACAACAGATAAAAAATTTTAGAGAAAACCTCAAAATGATAGTCCATTTTCGAATCTAGAAGTCGATCAACTTTTTGTGTTTTTTACACTTTTGCTACTCGATAGTGGAGTTTCCCTTCCGTTTAACAAAGGAAATGAACTTAACATATTACGAATCAAAATTCAGTAACATGTTGCATTGTAAGTCCTGGCCCAAAAAAAGAACATGAGCGTGAACAAAAGTAAAAAAAACTTTCCTTAAAAAATCTCTTATGACCTATATAAGAGTGTGTTGACTGCGTTTATAGATCTTCTAGAAATTGTATGAAAGCCCTTCTCTACTAACGACAATTTAGTATTTTTTATGAAATTTATACGACCTATCTTACTGTTTTTACGACGTTTATTGACAATTGAACATTTCTGGAAAACTAACCGTTTGCAACTTCAACCAACACTTCAACGTTACAAAGTTCGT